>NC_073381.1:43266555-43623221 GCF_028641065.1 Leucoraja erinaceus | reverse complement strand
TAGCTAATTACAAAATTCAATTACTAGATCTAAACATCTATCCATTTCTTAAGAATAGATTAACATTTTTAAATAGCCTAAGTGTCCAAATAACATTCACACAAGAATTCACAATATAACATATTTTTTAAATCTCATTGTCATGGGTTTATAGACCAAATGGAAGGAAATTAATGTTTAATAACTGTAAATTAATGGCCATTTAAATCAACTTGCCTGTGGGTTTTTCTGGAATGCGACCGTTTGGAATGTTGCGGTTTGCAGTGATTTAGTCACCCATATCTGCAGCAAATACACTGCCGGTTCGTTCGGGGACTAAATCACCGTTTCGCAACTTAAAATGTGAATTAAATGCATCTGAAGAAACACTTTTATACATAAAAATAAACTACTTTCTTTTACCTGTCCCCTACTTAAAATCCGGCCCCATTGTCGGCGTTGACGGCTTCAGAAGCTAATTTTAAAATCACTCCAGCGATTAACTTGTCGGGCAAATTTGTTTTTAAAAACACACAAAACGCCCTTCGGAACGATTCTTTGGCAAAATCTTGCACTCCAACAAATTATAATATAGGACAAGGTAGGAAAAATAATGCGTTTTAACCCCGTCCCCCCCCTCCCCCCCCCCCAAACGCTCCAAAATCGCGCACACGGCCAGTGGCAGAATTGCAGCGCCGCTGAAGGTAAGTATTGTAACATACCCACTGTGATGTGACATAATATTATACTACTTCCCTATCATTATAATCAATATCATTATAGTCTATATAATTACCATCATTATAAACCTGCTGAACGATTCACCGTGCACCTTTTTCTTATTGTCCTACATTAAATGTAATTGATGAGTTGTCATTATTCATGCTACTTTTTTATTTTCATGCTATTGTTCTACTTCTGGTAATCAAGAGAGGCTGTTCGAGCAAGATTTGAATCTATACATAACTAAATCTATGATCTTGCGCTCTTCCGGTTTGTAGGGTTTTTCTATTTACGCAAAAACGGTACGCAATAGCGCTATGATTTTTTTGCCAGGTTACTCGCCATTCTGTGCTGTGAGTGCACATGTTTCGTTCCGATCGGTTGTATATTGAAAAAGTTATCGAGGTTTAAAACCTTAAAAACCACGCATGCGCACATTCCCTCAGTCAGCGCCACGTAGATTGGTCTCTTCTGTCAGTCAATGCCACGGCTGGGATGGCGGCGCCCCTTCCTGCCCCACCACCGGCGGCCTATCCCGCCTCACTCACAAACTCCTCTCTCCCCTCCTCACAGTAACTTGTCTATCATCTCCTCCACCACCGGCCGCGGCAGCCACAGTGGTGGTTCAGGGGGGGTTCAGTGGAGGCCCTGGTCCCGTCTCTCTCTCCCTCTTCATTCACCCCTCTCCTCCACCCGCCCTCTGTGGCAATGGAGAACCCTTCCCCCCGGGTCCTCTGCCGCCGCCGTTGCTGTAACTCACCCTCATGGCCTTCTCGGAGAAGATCTTCTCCACCAGCTCATCGAAACTCGTGGTGCCCACCATGACGAACACCGACTCCATTCCCCCCTCCCCCCCACAGCCCGGTGACAGCGGGCAGGCGGGTGGGCAGGGCTGGGACGGGCCGAGAGGGAGCAGCGGGCGGGCAGGGAGGGGACGGGCCGAGCGGGCAAACTGGTCCAATCATCAAGTCAACGGGACCTAAACCACAGCTTACAATGAATGTTGACCTGTGGAAGAAGGATCTGCAGATGCTGCTTTTTATGGATGGAGGGAGGAGTGATTGAGGGTAGGGGAGGGAGAGGAGAGGGTGAGGGAGGGATTGGGGGAGGGGGAGGGGAGGAGGAGAGGGGAATGATCATGGGGAGGTGAGGAGGGAGGGTGGGGAGGATTGATGGAGAGGAAGGGGTAGGGAAGGAGAGGGGGAAAGTGGTGGAGGTGAGGCGAGTGGGGGAGGGGGGGATAGAGGGAGAGGAGGAGGAGAGTGGGGGGGGGTGAGGCGAGTGGGGGAGAGGGGGGGATAGAGGGAGAGGAGGAGGGAGTAGGGGAGGTAGGCAGTGGGGAATAGAGGGAGAGGAGGGCAGTGGGACAGGTCAGTGGGGGGTATTGGGGAGGTGAGGAGTGGGGGATAGCAGGGGGTAGGGAGGGGAGGAGTTATGGAGGAAGGGAGTGAGGGAGTGACTAAGGGTAGCGGAAAAGAGAGATGAGGGAGGGATTGGAGAGGGGAGGAGGAGGGGTGAAAGGTGAGGGGGGTGGGGAGTGCTGGGGGATGAGGGGAATGAGCCATGCCAGCGCAGTTGGGGGCTATGCGTGAGTGGTGCAATATTGCCTTGGGGGGGATGGGTTGCATTGGGGGAACGGGTGAATGGTGGAATATTACATTGGGGCATGGGTTGCATTGCCTCACGGGTCCCACTTAGTCTAGTACACAATAAAAGTCCATGAATTGTTTTTTTTATCAGATTTTATTTGAATACCCCTGATAACCTTTCTTTGGATTGGTGTTGGGAACTTTTGGAAGATAACTTACCAGATTAGTTTGTAAGATAACTTGGATTTCCACTTATTGCTTGACATTTATCATTTTGTGCTCTGTCTCCGACCGGAAGGCCTTGCAGAGGGTGGCGAAAATTGCCCAACGCATCACCGGTTCCTCGCTCCCATCCATTGAGTCTGTCCAAAGCAAGCGTTGTCTGCGGAGGGCGCTCTCAGCATCACCAAGGACTGCTCTCACCCCAACCATGGACTGTTTACCCTCCTACCATCCGGGAGGCGCTACAGGTCTCTCAGTTGCTGGACCAGCAGGTCCAGGAACAGCTTCTTCCCGGCGGCTGTCACTCTACTCAACAACATACCTCGGTGGCTGCCAATCACCCCCCCCCCCTGGACACTCCTCCCACAGGAAAAACACTATGTCTGTATATATGCTAATGTAGATATTTATTCAAATCGTATGCTATGTCGCTCTTCCAGGGAGATGCTAAATGCATTTTGTTGTCTCTGTACTGTACACTGACAATGACAATTAAAGTTGAATCTGAATCTGAATCTGAATTTAGTTTGAGTGGTGTTTGAGGGTCAACTAAATGGATTGTATGGATTGATTATATTAACTTTGATTTGTTTTTCACAGAAATCACCGGCAAAGAAGTTGGGCCATGCAATTAGCAAATCCCTTGGATGTGTACCAAGTCGAGAGCCTCCTCATCCTATTTATCCCGAGTTGCCAGAAAAACCTCTAGATTTGGCTCAAGTAGTGTGAGTACTCAGTTTGTGTTTCTTTTTATTCGCAAGCAAGTTTAAGCTTAAAATTGACCAAGGAGAGTTTGGTACTATTTCTTCGCTAAGTTGCAGTATATTAGTTTTGGATAGCTTTATGGTTATTTCTCCGTAAATAATGTGTAATGACAATTTGCATTCACCTTTCAAAGCTGCTCCATGATATTGGCAGTAAAAATGAATTGCTCATTTTCAATTTGGATGAATTAATGCCAATTATCAATGAACACTAAATTTCATTTGACATAAGTTTCCAAAAATGTCCTCGCTAATACTTATAGAGTAGGCCTTTCAGAAGTTGCAAGATAGAAGAGAGTGAAATTCAGATCTGACAGGAACAGGGATAGGTCATTTATCTGCAAATATATCAAATCATGGGTGATCTGAACCTCAACAGTTGATTGCAGCTTAATAACTACAATTCAATAGACAATAGTCAATAGGTGCAGGAGGAGGCCATTTGGCCCTTCGAGCCAGCACCGCTATTCAATGTGATCATGGCTGATCATCCCAAATCAGAACCCCGTTCCTGCCTTCTCCCCATATCCCCTGACTCCACTATTTTTTAAGTGCCCTATCTAGCTCTCTCTTGAAAGCATCCAGAGAACCTGACTCCACCGCCCTCTGAGACAGAGAATTCCACAGACTCACCACTCTCTGTGAGAAAAAATGGCTCCTCGTTTCCGTTGTAATTCATCGAGCGGTTACAACATTTTTCACCGAGCGGTTACAGCATTTTTCATCGAGCGGTTACAGCAATATTGCTTATACAGCAATGGAGACTGGAAATTTTTATTTTGAAATGATGAAGATTAATCTTGCATTCTCCCACCCCCATTTTAATTAGAATAAGTTGTATTCTGCAGAAAAGTTATTTAATTAGTTTTATATGTTGTCTTGGCCTTGTTGCGAGAAACCTGTCCAAGCAGGACACCTCTGCATTTATTCTGTTGTGCATTTCATGTGGTTAAAGTCCATTTGATGAATTCAGTAAATGATTTTGCCAGTTCAAGAAATTTAGGAATTGATTTGTTTAAATGATTTGTTTAAATTTCTCATTGTCCAGTCATAGTAATATTTTGAACATAATGAAAGTTAAAATAGATATTATCCCCCCCCCCAAACAAACAAAATGGTGCTTTGTTGTTGAATTGGTTCAGTTTGACAAGCTGAGTTCATTTTTACATAATTATTTTGATTTTTCTCCAACTTTCTCATAAGCATTTCATTGTTAAGACCAATGAAGAAGTATTTGCTATTTGCTTCAATATATGGATATGCTGAACAGATTTTTTTTCAAGTGTGAAACTACATTTTAAATAGTAACATTACTGCATGTTGAATTGAGAATTCTGGGGAGATTTCTCTCCCTTCCAAAACGTGTTTCACAGATAGTCCGTGTCGATGATTTAAAGGTAGTACCGATGAAACTGCAGAAAATGTGTGCAGTGGATGTTTAATTGAAGCTTGTAGTGTACTGGTGTTGTTTATTTGACATCTTGGAAATTTGAGTCCAAATCAGAATTGTTGCCTAAAGGGCCTGACCCACTTGGGCGTCATTTGCGTGCCATTTACGCGACACCCTAAAAATTGGTTGGCGCATCATGACACACACATGGCGCATGGTGAGGCGTGGTGGCATATGCAGTGACGCCCGGTAACGCGAGGCGCTCCAGGATTTTGTGATGCTCAAAATCCTCGCGCGCCACCTGCGTGACGTGTCCCTTGTGCACACTGACGTACTGATGGCGTACGCTGACGTACTGGCGGCGTACGTGTAGCGCGTGGTGACGCATGGTTATGCACGGTGATGCACGACCATTGCCTATGCTCATTTATTATGTGTCACTGTACGTCAATGCCCGCAACCATGCGCTGCCCGTATGGCGTTGGCGCGCCATTTGAGCACCGCACCACGTGACCACGTGCGTAGTTTTGAACATTTTTCACCATAGTATCTTTGATTTTCACTGGGAAAATCCTTGCCATGGAGATCGGACTAAGTACGAACGACATCGCAAAAGACTCTCAAAAGAAGCAGGGCCCTCAAGAGCATTTGGCGCGCGAGTGTCGTACTACTAGACGATTTTCGTGTGACAGTCACTACTGGCCTGTCGCGCAAATGATGCGCAAATGATGCCCGTGGGACAGGCCCTTTAAAATCATCCGACTTTTGTGGCTGGAGGTTGTCAATTCTATATACCTGAGAGTGTGAGATGGCAATAGTTAAGTGATTTATTTAATGCTGCCTGCAATGCACCGTCTAAATGATACCCAGTGATGCTGCATATATTTTATTGGTGCTTAATGAATACATGTTAGCCTTTACAGGCTCATTTCTAAAACAATAGAAATTCAAATCTGCTGTACTCATTCAAGTAAGAACACCGATCTCTGGAGTTTGTGTCAGCAATGGAAGCTAACATAATTAATTTGTTCGTATTAATATAAAACTGGGAGCAGCTGTAGGTATTCAGCTCATTAACAGTCAGTCTGATCATGCAAATCTCATCATTTATTCAACATCTCAACCTGATGGTCGCACCTGAATGCAATTTATTATCTTGGCTTTGCAAAGTTTAGTTTAGTTTAGAGATTCAGCTCGGAAACGTGCCCTTTGACCCGCTGAGACGCACAGAGAGTTGTTATTCTGTGTAATTCTCTGCCTCAGAGGGCGGTGGAGGCCAGTTCTCTGGATACTTTCAACAGCGAGCTAGATAGGGCTCTTAAAGATGGGGATGATCAGCCATGATCACATTGAATGGCGGTGCTGGCTCGAAGGGCCAAATGGCCTACAGATCCACCTATTGTCTATTAACCGCACCGACCAGCGATCTCCGCACATTAACTCTATCCTACCACTAGGGACAATTTACACATACACCAAGCCAATTAACCTGTACACCTGTGTGTCTTTGGAGTGTGGGAGGAAACTGAAGATCGCAGAGAAAACCCACGCAGTCGCGGGGAGAACGTACCAACTCCGTACAGACAGCACCCGTAGTCTGGATCTAACCCGGGTCTCTGCCGCTGTAATTGCTGTTAGGCAGCAACTCTACCGCTGTGCCACCATGCCGCCCTGTTGATTATGCCGTCTTATAGAGTTTATCCGAGTTTTGCAGAGTTAAAATGAAGTGACCATATCACAATGGTGCTTTATCATAAACTCTTCTCATTCAATGGGAACTGTTGTACTGGAAAATGTATAATTGGGGCTCCAAGTTATCAAAGGATACAATTGTTGCAAGGTTCTACCTGGAATGAGCCCCTCATTTTGCTCCAGGGTATAACATCTCCAACATTTAGCACCGTCCAATGCACTTTTGTGACTTATTCCAATTCCCGCACAACCAGGATTATGGTCTCAGAGTGGGACGGACTGACTGAAGTGCCACACAAGGGAAGATTCTGTGTCGTTGCCCTATATTCAGTAAATCCGCATTAAAACTAGAATAGAAATTCTGGATATTTTTTAACAGGCGATTGAATGATATAATTTACTCTGATGATTATGCTGTTCAAAAAGAGGCCCATTATGTTAATTGGGCTAGAGTGATGACTGTACAAGTGATTCTTACTGATCAACTAGAAGTAGACAACCTAATTCGATTTGACATATTTATTGTCAAATGAAATGAGGCATTTGCTGGGAGGCCGATTCATGTTTATCCATGTTCGTCCTGTTGAGGCGATGAGGTAAACTTTTCTTGCAGTTGCAGAGGCAGCTTCCAGTGGCACAACACAAAAACTCTGGGAGGAATAAAAAGCAGGTACAAGCTTCAGTGCTGTTATAAATAGTTATTTTTAATGGAGGAAAACAGTTTTGAACTGGCAATTGGTGACAGTGAGACACTTCATCTCTGAAGGGGCATTCAGTCACAATTGACTCTTTAAAATAAACTGATTATGTTTTGGGACTTTCTTAATTGATTTTAGTGTGTCTTTTATTTGTAGAACAGATTAGATTGAATTATTATACAAAACTAGATTATGAAGAAGAGTTTATTGATGGTTTGTTACTGGCCACGTCTCGCTTTGTAGCATTGTTTTTGTAATTGCTTTCGCATGGTGGTGCGACACATACATTTTTCAGAATGTTTCCGCTGTACATTAGGCGTGATGAATTACGACGAGACTTGCTACAGGTTTCCTTCAGGAAATGCGAGTTAGTTCATGTTCGTAACGATTAATAGCAGAATGGGCCTTGACAGTTTGGAATGACATTCGTAGCATGATTCACTTGAGCAAGGCAATACTACAGTGAGTGCAAAATGAGGAGGAGTTAATGGAGTATTTATCATCTGTGCTTGCAATAGTTAAATCAAGCAAATGTGATTTTATTGGAGTTTTGTTTATTGGTGATTTGAATGAAGAACTATGAATAAAGAAATCTGCATATGTAACTGCAGATCAGCTGCAGAGCTCAATCTCTTTAGAAACTTGCAGAGGTCATCTTAATAAAACAGAACTTCGACCTTATTCCAGGCTCGATCTCATTCCGATTGGATCAGGAGACCTGTATCATTAGATGTTTTCTTGTACAATTTGTGTCATAAATTGCCAGAAATGTGATTTGATATATTGTCGTTGATCAGGGACAAGGATTATAGTGTACCTGAGATCTGAGCGAACAATGGGGCTCAACAAGGGGAATTAGAATCAAAGTGGGTATGGAATGAGAAGTGATGTGAGGGAAAGAATAGAGTGAGAAGAGAGAATGAGAAAGCAGGAAAATACTATTTTATTTTTAGAATTGACTATTCAGGTATTTTATACAGTTTAAATTATCTTTATAAGCAAAGGATGATGGACATTACATTCACTGGATTCATTATGTTTAAATGATCCTTAATATTGCATATATTTCTCTGAAAACATTGAATTGGTAATTTTTTTTAATTTCCACTTACCTTAAAATTCTGACAGCAGAGATCATCCTGCCATTGGTGCAAAGCAACGGGTGGAGCAATCTAAGTTAGCCAAAGATAGAAACAAAAAGCTGGAATAATTCAGTGGGTCAGACAGCATCTCTGGAGAAAAAGAATAGGTGGCATTTTGGGTCGAGACCCTTTTTCAGAGTGAGAGGCAGGGGAAAGGGAAACGAGAGATATAGACGGTGATGTAGAGAGATACAGAACAAAGGAATGAAAGATATACAAAAAAGTAATGATGAGAAAGTAAACAGGCCATTGTTAGCTATTTGCTAGGTGAGAATGAGAAGCTGGTGCGACTTGGGTTGGGGGGGGGGGGGGGGGGAGAATGGAGAGGGAGGGAATGCAGGGGATTGAGAGAGAGAGGGAGTGCAGGGCCACTAGAAGTTAGCCACCAGATTCCAGAGATCAGTGGCTTTGAGTTGCATATCTTTTAGAATTTCTGTGGCTGACTTGTGGGCAAGTTTTTTTTTTTTTTTAACATCCTACTGTTATAGCTGAGAACATAATGTGTGGTTTGGTGTCAGTTTTGGTTAGTTCAGTCATCTCTTGTGGTATGAAATCTGTGCCTTTTGTCTCTATCGAGTTTTAGTTGTGCTGCTTTGCCACTGTGGTGATGGGGGATTTCAATATGCAGGTAGACTGGGAAAATCAGGTTGGTTCAGGACACCAAGAAAGAGAGTTTATAGAATGCCTCCAAGATGGATTCTTAGAGCAGCTTGTAATGGAGCCGACCAGAGAAAAGGCAATTCTGGATTTAGTGTTGTCCAATGAACCAGATATGATAAGAGAACTCGAGGTAAAGGAACCGCTTGGAGGTAGTGATCATAATATGATTAGTTTTAATCTGCAATTTGAGAAGGAGAACGTTAAATCGGAAGTGTCAGTGATGCAGTTGAACAAAGGGGACTATGAAGGCATGAGAGGGGAGCTGGCCAAGGTAGACTGGAAAGGGATCCTAGCAGGAATGACGGTGGAACAGCAATGGCAGGAATTTCTTGGCATAATCCGGAAGACGCAGGATCATTTCATTACAAAAAGGAAGAAAGATTCTAAGGGGAGTAGGAGGCAACCGTGGCTGACAAGAGAAGTTAGGGATAGAATAAAACTAAAAGAAAAGATGTATAACACAGCAAAGAGTAGCCGGAAGCCAGAGGATTGGGAAACTTTCATAGGACAACAGAAGGAAACAAAACGGGCAATACGGGCTGAAAAGATGAAGTACGAAGGGAAGCTGGCCAGGAATATAAAGAAGGACAGTAAAAGCTTCTTTAGATATGTTAAGGGAAAAAGAGTAGCAAAGTTAAATGTGGGTCCCTTGAAGGCAGACATGGGTGAAATTATTATGGTCAACAAGGAAATGGCAGAAGAGTTGAATAGGTACTTCGGATCTGCTTTACTAAGGAAGACACAAACAATCTCCTAGATTTACTGGAGGACAGAGGATCTAAGCGGGTCGAGTAACTGAAATAAATTTTCATTAGGCGAGAAATAGTATTGGGTAGGCTAATGGGACTGAAGGATAATAAATCCCCTGGACCTGATGGTCTGCATCACAGGGTCCTCAGGGAGGCGGCTCTAGAAATAGTAGACGCATTGGTGATCATTTTCCAATGTTCAATAGATTCAGAATCAGTTCCTGTGTATTGGAGGATAGCTAATGTTATCCCACTTTTCAAGAAAGGAGCGAGAGAGAAAACGGGGAATTACAGACCAGTTAGCCTGACTTCGGTGGTGGGAAAGATGCTGAAGTATATTCTCGGCAGCTGTGCCGTGGCATGGACACAGACCTGCGCCTCATCCACAGCCAGGACTGAACCTAGGCCTCCAGCTCCGCAATCGTGGCAGAACCGCCACTGGATCCAACTCAACTCTGCCTGTCTTGCCAGGTTAACCTACAGCCCTGCCTGGACTTATGAGAATGACGGCACAGGCTTACAGCCAGCGCAGAGAAGCGGTGCTAAATCCAGCTCAACTCTGCCTGTCCCGCCGGGTTAACCTACAGCCCTGCCTGGACTTACGGGAATGACGGCCCAGGCTTACAGCCAGAGTGGAGAAGCAGCGCTGACTCCACGGCTCTGGGCTGGTGTCACATCAGTCCAGGCAGGGCTTTAGGTTAACCCGCTGCTTCTCCGCGCTGGCTGTGGGCCTGGGGGCGCCGCTCCCGTTTGACTCCTGATGTCCCTGTCCCCACCCCCCAGGCGGGGTGGGGGTGGGGGGCACTCGGGAGGGGACGGGGATGGTCCAGTGCCAGCTCGGCAGCGATTGTGGCGCCGGAGACCCGGGTTCGGTCTTGGCAGCAGATAAGGCGCAGGTCTATGTCCATGCCACGGCACGGTTGCCAAGAGTTTTCTCGCTTGTGACCTATGACAAATCCCATGATTCCTTGCATTTTTCGGAATACCTAACTCGCTTATTATAGAGAAGGGAATGAACCAGGGACATTTCTCAACTCTTGCACGATTCTGATTCTCTTGATGGGTTATCTTATCCTTCAATATTAAGGATGTATTGAATTATTTTGAAAAGATGAGTGAGAACAACAGTGAGGATGCCTCAACGTGCTCATGCTGTCACGTGGTTAAGGTAGCAAGAGAGCTGCTCATCACTGAGTAAGTGAGTTCAGCAGGAGAGGGGATTTCTAAAGAAAGCACAACTACCACAACAAAGATGATCTCACTGCTAATAAAAATCATGACTCCAGGTTTGATTGTTAATTTACTTTTTGTTGGCATTATAATCTACATTATTTTATGTGGCAGATTGAATGAAGCATATAGTTATGTGGAGGTTAGTTTAAAAGCAGCAAAAATAACCACAGTGGCCTTCCCAATATATTTATTTTTAAAAATGAACTAAGTCTGGCATAAAGAAACTATGGTTTGTGTATGTGCATCCGAGCAATTTGTTATTTCCTGGTTCTGTTTTGCTTTTTGAAATATCTGGGACATTGCAGGCATTATACCACGAGGAAATGCTGATAGTTATTTTGGAATGCTTAGAATAGCTAAGGAAAATGACGCAGATCGTCCTTGGTGAAACCTGAAATGGCGAATGGCCAGTTCCAATGAGATGAAAACAAGGGGGCAGAAGGGGTACCAGTGGATGTAGTGTAGGTAATAACGGGGCATTTGGATAGCAGTAAAAGGATCGGTCCAAGTCAACATGGATTTATGAAAGGGAAATCATGCTTGACTAATCTTCTGGAATTTTTTGAGGATGTGACAAGTAAAATGGATGAAGGGGTGCCATTGAATGTAGTGTATCTAGACTTTCAGAAAGCCTTTGATAAGGACCCGCACGGGAGACTGGTGACTAAAAGTAGAGCACATGGTATTGGGGGTAGGGTGTTGACATGGATAGTTAATTGGTTGGCAGACGGAAGCAAAGAGTAGGAGTGAACAGGTCCTTTTCTGAATGGCAGGCAGTGGCGAGTGGAGTGCCATAAGGCTCGGTGTTGGGGCCGCAAATGTTTACCATATATATTAATGATTTGGAAGAGGGAATTAGGAGCAACACTAGCAAGTTTGCGGATGACACAAAGCTGGGTGGCAGTGTAAACTGTGAAGAGAATATTAGGAGGTTGCAGGGTGACCTGGACAGGTTGAGTTAGTGGGCAGATGCGTGGCAGATGCAGTATAATATAGATAAATGTGAGGTTATCGACTTTGGCGACAAAAACAAGGGGGCAGATTATTATCTCAATGGGGTTAGATTAGGTAAGGGGGAGGTGCAGCGAGACCTGGGCTTCCTTGTATACCAGTCACTGAAAGTCGGCTTACAGGTACAGCAGGCAGTGAAATAAGCTAATGGAAATGTTGGCCTTCATAACAAGAGGATTTCAGTATAGGAGTAGAGAGGTTCTTCTTCAGTTGTATAGAACTCTGGTAAGACCACATCTGGAGTATTGCGTGCAGTTTTGGTCTCCTAATTTGAGAAAGGACATCCTTGTGATTGAGGCAGTGCAGCATAGGTTCACGAGATTGATCCTTGGGATGGCGGGACTGTCATATGAGGAAAGATTGAAAAAACTAGGCTTGTATTCACTGGAATTTAGAAAGATGAGGGGGGATCTTATAGAAACATATAAAATTATAAAAGAACTGGACAAGCTAGATGCAGGAAAAATGTTCCCAATGTTGGGCGAGTCCAGAACCAGGGGCCACAGTGTTAGACTAAAGGGGAGGTCATTTAAGACTGAGATGAGTAAAAACGTTTTCACCCAGAGAGTTGTGAATTTGTGGAATTCCCCACCACAGAGGGCAGTGGAGGCCAAATCACTGGATGGATTTAAGAGAAAGTTAGATAGAGCTCTAGGGGCTAGTGGAGTCAAGGGATAACTAAGTTACAGAGATAGGTTGAATAAGTTAGGTCTTTATTCTCTGGAGCGCAGAAGGTTAAGGGGGACGTGATAGAGGTCTTTAAAATGATGAGAGGACAGAGTCGATGTGGACAAGCCTTTCCTTTTGGGGAAGATTCAAACAAGGGACATGACTTCAGAATTAAGGGAAAGAAGTGTAGGGGTAATATGAGGGGGAACTTCTTTACTCAGAGAGTGGTAGCGGTGTGGAATGAGCTTCCAGTTGAAGTGGTGGAGGCAGGTTCATTGGTATCATTTAAAAATAAATTGGATAGGCATATGGATGAGAAGGGAATGGAGGGTTATGGTAAGAGTGCAGGCAGGTGGGACTAAGGGAAAAATAGTTGTTCGGCACGGACTTGTAGGGCCGAGATGGCCTGTTTCCGTGCTGTAATTGTTATATGGTTATATGATATCGGGAGAAGGTAGGCACGGGTTAATGATAGGGGACGATCAGCTATGAATGGCGGTGCTGGCTCGAAGGGCCGAATGGCCTCCTCCTGCACCTATTTTCTATGTTTCTATGTAAAGGGAATGCTCTATCCCAGCGATGTCAATCTTTCATACTTGATTAGTCAGCTACTTCAAACCAGTATTGCTCAGGTCTCATAGTTCACCCTTTAACATTTACTGAACGTGTGGAATACTCGCTCATCATTTTTCACTTTGGATGACAGGAAATATCTGGTGGTGCTGTATACTTGTTAAACAGGTCAAAATATGAAACAATGCAATATTTATACACAAGGACTTGGTGCAAAGTATATCTATAAAAAGTTGCCCTTCATGTCATGAAAGGTAATAAACTTTCTGGGAGATCAAATCAAGGAGTCGCAATGTCTAATTTGTAATGGAGGCATGGACCAATACGGCACAGAAACATGCCCTCTGGACCAAGCTGGTCTCATTTGCATGTACCTGGCACATACTTTTTTTACATGGGTGATATGGATGTAATATTATTTAATAGGGAATGTGATGTGCTGGTATGTCTGAGGCACAAAATCTGATGGGTTTTTTAAATTATTTTTGCATTTTGTGACGGACTTCGAGGGCCACTCTTTTCCATTTTACAGTTCAATTATTACATGGCCATTCTGTGAATATTCATCTTGAGTATGAGAAGTAACAATGTGTGTTGCTTTATGTTTTAAGAAAGAAATGCGTTGGCTGATTTTGTTTCAATGTGCAATGGATAAATAGCTTGTAATGCGGATCCTTCCCAAATTACTGCTCCACCAAGATGCAACATTAAATTACACATTCATCTGCATTCCACACTGTGCCTTCTTCAAAAATAGCTTTTCTCCTTGCTGTGATTTGCTTCAATAACTTCCCAATATCTTGAGCTTTCCGGTAAGTGGAATGATCTGTTCCAGCACTGGTATGTTTAAGACTAGCTGAAGTCAAAGATAAAAAAGATCTTTGTTTGTCACTGTATTGCTAACAGTTTATTTGATGAATCAGTTGCTTTTCTTGCTCCCTGGTGGGAACCCTTAGAACACCGAGCTGAAAGTTCCAAGGGACACATCCTCCTCCTTCAACCAAGTTGTCAGTTATGCATGTGTGCTGTGGGAGAGCCAAAACAAAATGTTAGTGTACAAGTGTGGTGTTGAAACAGTGTTGAATCCCATGGGTGTGTTGAAGAGCTTTTATCAGTTAACTACACAACTTGTTGATGCAATTTTTCCTTTGCTGTTGCTGTCATAAATATATGGGAGAGACGAAGGAAAGAAAGATTTGGGAATAAGAAAGCAATAACACAGGTCCATGTGCTGTAAGAATATCAGCAAAGATGAGTGCAAGGGATTTCAAGTGATTTCTGAGGTGAAACTAATGTCTATATCCACAAGGATGTTGGTAGCCAGTTACCATTGATAGATGGAGAGAGCACAGCCACTCTGACCCAGATTTGATCCTGACTAGATGCAGGGGTGTGGAGTTTGCATGTTCTCACTGTGATTACGTGAACGCTTTGTTTTGTCCCACAACCCAAGGGCTTGCTGGTAAGTAAATTGGTGGCAGTAAATCACTCCTAATCTAGATCGATGACAGGAGAATCAGGAGCTGACAGACATGTGAGATAGAATAGGTTGCAGAGGAACAAGTGGAGGAATGGAACTGATGGGAATTCTCTGTAACTCAGTGGAGACTTGATGAACCAAATAGTGTCATCCTGAAATCTCACATCATATCATCTTGGAACAGCTGAATGGCAAGCTCTCAAACAGCAATATGGGTGAGCACCGACCACGCAAATTTCCAGACACATTTGCGAGATGGCATTTGCCCGTTTCCCATTTTTGTCAAAGCTGTCAGTTTTTAAATGCTTCTGAATATCTCTTAAATTCTAAAACATATTCGGTCATACGTAATGGGAGCATAATTAGGCCATTCGGCCCATCTTGCCTCCCGCGCCATTCAATTATGGGTGATCTATCGCTCCCGCCTAACCCCATTCTCCTGCCTTTTCCCCATAACCCATGACACCCGTACTAATCAAGAATCTATCTATCTCCGTCTTAAAAATATCCATTGAGGGTCTCCACAGCCTTCTATGGTAGAATTCCACAGATTCCCCACACTGACCAAAAAAATTCCTTCTCATCTCCTTCCTAAAAGAACGTGCTTTAATTCTGAGGCTATGACCTCTAGTCCTGGACTCTCCCACTTGTGGAAGCATCCTCTCCACATCCATTCTATCCATACCTTATGGATAGTTGAGTGTCTATCCTATTATGTAGCCTATCCGATCCAAAGTTAAAACCAATCAAAAAATAAATAAAAAGAAACTAAACTTAAACCAAAAACTAATCTAAAACACTTCAGCAACTTCAGATAATCTGAGCCTGTAATACAAATACATGATCCCAGAATAACTTCCCCAACATAAAGTATAAACAGCCTTTGCAGGCGTAATCTGCTGATAAGGTATCAAAGGTATCAAAGGTATTTTATTAGGTGTAGTGAAGTGAAATGCTTTTTGCCATTTTGAAGTACACAAAAGAATACAGACATAACACCAATGAGAGTCTTAAACATAAAGAACATTCCCCCACAATGGCTCCCACCATGAGGGAAGGCACAAAGTCCAGGCCCCAACCCCAGTTCACCCATAGTCGGGCCTATTGAGGCCTCCACAGTTGCCTCTAGGGAGGCCCGATGTTCCTGGCCGTTCTCGCCCGGTGGTGGTGCTCCGGCGTCGGGAGAGTCCTCACAGCGGCATGGGAACCCTGGAACGGCCGCCTCCATACTGGAGGCCGCGGCTTCCGAAGCCGACAAGGCCGCGCCGGTTGGAGCTCCACAACTGGCGATCTCGTCGCGAGATCCCAGGCTCCCGGTATAATGTTCGGGGCAGCCGCCCGCAGCTGGCCACTCCTCAGACCCCCAGCTCCGCAATGTTGTTCCCGGCGGTCTCAGCTTACCGGAGCTCCAGCGCAGTGACCCAGGCAAGGCATCGCCCGCTCCACAATAGCGCTCCAGCGCTGTGCCACCGCCGAAGCCGAGGTTCTGGGCGGTCCCCGATAAGATCCACATTGGGAGAGTTTACTTGAAGACCTTGGTTTAATTATCCACACTTGTCCTTCATTCAGTGTGTTCCTGAGACACAATATTTGAATTATACTCAGAATGTTGTAGTCCTTTCTCTGTTAGCTCTAAAGGACATTAGCTCTTTGTTATTTTTGTAGGCCAGGATAGTGTTCTGTTCTTCTAGTCTGTCTGTCAAGGATTAGTTATCTCAGTAACATAAAAGGTCAAGAAAATTTGGAAAACCCTGTTCAGCCAACATACTGTAATGGGATGGATTAATTAAAAATAGAAAATAAATAAACATAAGAACATAAGATTTAGATGTAGTTAGTTACTGTGTAGTTAGTTACTGAGCCCTTAAAGCCCTTAAAGTCTGTTGTGCCAATCGTGGAGATTAATGATGATCTTTTACCTCGCCCACTTTCCTGTAAAACCCTGTATCCCTTTATTCCCTCAGTGTCAAAACATCTATCTACATTAAAGATAGAAAGCTGCCCCGTTTGTTGATTCACTGCTACATCAAGACACGACAGTTGGCAAAATACTGATGCTTTGCTCTTTTAAAGGCAAGGACAGGAAGGCTACCAGTGCACCTGACCAAATTCAAATACCTTTTCTTTTCTACCTGCTGCAATAGTGGCATTTGAAACAATTGGTTGAAAAATTCGACGAACCAGGATAATGCCACGTAGGGGGTCTTTGCTTTGGTATGCAATTCTTCTGTGTCGCCTTGGCTTACGTTAAGTATTTATGGTTGGGGAGGAAATATCTGGGCACTTGGTGCTCAGAACCATATGAACAATTAAAGATGTGTGCACCTTCAGGAAGGTCAAAACTCAGAAAGCACTTAAAAAATATTTATTGTGATTGACTATAAGCTCAGCATGCAAACATTAGCATTCAGGCGAAAATTGCCTGCATCAGTCCCAGACTGCATGTTAATAGATGTTGTTATTACAGTAGACTGTCTAGATAGAGTCAGAGAAGTATACAGTACGGAAACAGGCCCTTCAGCCCAACGTCCATGCCAACTAAGATGCCCCATCTAGGCTAGTCCCATTTTCCTGCGTTTGACCCATATCCCTTTAAAACTTTTCTATCCATGTACTTGTCCAAGTGTTTTTTAAATGCTGTTACAGTATCTGCCTCAACTACTTTCTCTGACTGGTCATTCCGCATACCCACCAGCCTCTGAATTAAAATGTATCTATTAAATCTTTTCCCTCTCAATTGTAATCTATGTCATAAAAACATAGAAACATAGAAATTAGGTGCAGGAGTAGGCCATTCGGCCCTTCGAGCCTGCACCGCCATGCAATATGATCATGGCTGATCATCCAACTCAGCATCCCGTTCCTGCCTTCTCTCCATACCCCCTGATCCCCTTAGCCACAAGGGTCACATCTAACTCCCTCTTAAATATAGCCAATGAACTGGCCTCAACTACCCTCTGTGGCAGAGAGTTCCAGAGATTCACCACTCTCTGTGTGAAAAAATGTCAATAGACAATAGGCGCAGGAGTAGGCCATTTGGCCCTTCGAGCCAGCACTGCCATTCAATGTGATCATGGCTGATCATCCCCAATCAGTACCCCGTTCCTGCCTTCTCCCCATATCCCCTGATTTTTAAGAGCCCTACCTAGCTCTCTCTTGAAAGCATCCAGAGAACCTGCCTCCACCGTCCTCTGAGGCAGAGTATTCCACAGACTCACCACTCTCTGTGAGAAAAAGTGTTTCCTCGTCTCCGTTCTAAATGGCTTATTCCTTATTCTTAAACTGTGGCCCCTGGTTCTGGACTCCCCAACATTGGGAACATGTTTGCTGCCTCTAGTGTGTCCAAGCCCTTAACAATCATATGTTTCAATGAGATACCCTCTCATCCTTCTAAACTCCAGAGTGTACAAGCCCAGCTGCTCCATTCTCTCAGCATATGACAGTCCCGCCATCCTGGGAATTAACCTTGTAAACCTACACTGCACTCCCTCAATAGCAAGAATGTCCTTCCTCAAATTAGGGGACCAAAACTGCATACAATACTCCAGGTGTGGTCTTACTAGGGCTCTGTACAACTGCAGAAGGACCTCATTGCTCCTATATTCGATTCCTCTTGTTATAAAGGCCAACATGCCATTCGCTTTGTTTACTGCCTGCTGTACCTGCATGCTTACTTTCATAGACTGATGTACAAGAACCCCCAGATCCCGTTGTACTTCCCCTTTTCCCAACTTGACGCCATTTAGATAGTAACCTTTTCCTATAGCTCTTGAATCCTCTACCCTGGTTAAAAGACTCCATGCATTCACACTATCTATTCCCCTCATGATTTAATACCTCTTTAAGATCACTGCTCAGTCTTTTACGCAATTAGATATTTCTGTTTGATCGTAATTTTGAATGTTTCTGCGAATGATCTCTCAAGCATATAGAAAATAGCCATAATGTCCGGTAAATTTCTTGCTATTGAGGGAGTGCAGTGTTTGCCTCCGTCTACACTGAGGCCTAGCGGAGCCGGCGACCTCGGGACTCTGGAGGCAGCTGACAGGACTCGTCCTGGGCTCGTTCCCGGCCCAGCCCGGGATGGAACGGTGCTCCCGTGAGAGCAGCATGGTGAGGGGCTGGAGTGGCCCAGCCTGAGGGAGGAACGGCACTCCCGCTGGAGTGGCCCAGCCTGAGGGAGGAACGGCACTCCCGTCGGAGTGGCCCAGCCCGAGGGAGGAACGGCACTCCCGCTGGAGTGGCCCAGCCTGAGGGTGGAACGGCATTCCCGCTGGAATGGCCCAGCCCGAGGGAGGAACGGCACTCCCGCTGGAGTGGCCCAGCCCGAGGGAGGAACGGCACTCCCGCTGGAGTGGCCCAGCCCGAGGGTGGAACGGCACTCCCGTCGGAGTGGCCCAGCCCGAGGGAGGAACGGCACTCCCGTCGGAGTGGCCCAGCCCGAGGGAGGAATGGCACTCCCGCTGGAATGGCCCAGCCCGAGGGAGGAACGGCACTCCCGCTGGAGTGGCCCAGCCCGAGGGTGGAACGGCACTCCCGCTGGAGTGGCCCAGCCCGAGGGTGGAACAGTACTCACGTGAGGGCGATCCGGTTTGGGGGCTGGGACGGTGCTCCGGTGGCTGGGACGACGTTCTGGCGGCGGTGTCCAGAGTCCTGGGTTCAGCCGCGGGCCGGCGGCTGCGTGTGCTGGACTGGAGGTGCGGCGGCTTCGACCACCCCGGGCCGCAGTGTTTGAACCGGCCTGTTCGCGGGGTTCGGTGAGCTGCGGGACTGTTTGTACCATCGCCCGGTGGGGAATCGCCTCAGTGCAGAGGGAGCAGAGGGAGAGACTGCAACCCTAAGATTTTTGCCTCCACCACAGTGAGGAGGTGTTTGGAGGACTCACTGTGGTGGAAGTTAATTTGTGTTTATTGTTGTTATTATTGTATCATTGTATGTATGACTGCAGGCATGAAATTTCGTTCAGACCGTAAGGTCTGAATAACAATAAAAGAAATTCAATTCAATTCAATTCAATTCAAAATATTTTATTATAGCAAGATACAAGCAAATAATTTGGCACATTTTTCTCTCTGTTGCCTCTTCAAATTTAAGTCAACAACTGCAGGCCTTTACTGAGATTGTATGGCTTTGCAGGTATTCCACTTCTCTCAAGATTCAGCACACAATTAAATTTAGTTTAGAGATACAGCGCGGAAACAGGCCCTTCGGCCCACCGAGTCAGCACCAATCAGCGTTCCCTGCACACTCACACTAACCTACACACACTGGGGTCAATTTAAATTTATACCAAGCCAATTAACGTACATTCCTGTACGTCTTTGGAGTGTAGGAGAAAACCCACATGGCCACTGGGAGAACATACAAACTCCGTATAGACAGCACCTGTAGTCGGGGTCGAACCCGGGTCTCCGGCACTGAAAGCGCAGTAATGCGACAACTCTACCGCTGTTCCACCGTGCCGGCCCAGATGTTTTATTGCCTTATCCATTTCGGAAATGAATTTAAATCATACGAACCTGATAATCCCTTTACTATCCTCTGAAAAGGAGATAACCATACAATAAAGTTTGCATATAGCTCAAGAGAGACATGGCTTAAACGGATGCTACTCATACTTATACGGCAGAAAAATAGGCCTTCCAGTCATGCTTGTCTATGTCGATCAAGATGCCTTACCTTTCTTGCGTTTGGCCTATTTCCCACAATGCTGCACCAGTCTAGATGTCTTATAAGTGTTGTTACTGTACATGCCTCAATGACTTCAGCTGGCAGCTAGTTCCATTATCCCGCAAATTCCATCTTTCACCCCACTAGCCGTCGCATACAACATAGTCCTCCGTCATTTTCACCACCTCCAATGTGACCCTACCACTCGCCACATCTTCCCATCTCCCCCCATGTCAGCTTTCCGCAAAGACCGCTCCTTCCGTAACTCCCTGGTCTATTCTTCCCTTTCGCACCACCCCCTCCCCGGGCACTTTCCCTTGCAACCGCTACACTTGTTGCTTTACCTCCCCCCTCGACTCCATTCATGGACCCAAGCAGTCGTTCCAGGTGCGACAGAGGTTCACCTGCATCTCCTCCAACCTCATCTATTGCATCCGCTGCTCTAGATGTCAGCTGATCTACATCGGTGAGACCAAGCGTAGGCTTGGCGATCGTTTTGCCGAACAACTCCGCTCGGTCCGCATTAACCTACCTGATCTCCCTGTGGTTCAGTACTTCAACTACCCCTCCCATTCCGAATCTGACCTTTCTGTCCTGAACCTCCTCCATGGCCAGAGTGAGCACCACCGGAAATTGGAGGAGCTGCACCTCTTATTCCGCTTGGGCAGTCTGCATCCTAGTGGCATAAGCATTGCCTTCTCCAATCTCCGGATGCCCTTGCTGTCTCCTCCCCTTCTCAGCTCTCCCTCAGCTCTCTGGCTCCTCCTCTTCCTTTCTCCTTCCTTCCCCCCACCCCTCCTCACCCTATATCAGTCTGAAGAAGAGTTTTGGCCCAAAACGTTGTCTATTTCCTTCGCTCTATAGATGCTGCTGCACCCGCTGTTTCTCCAGCACTTTTGTCTACCTATATACCCAACACCCTCAAGTTCCTATTAAATATTTCCCCCCCCATCGTAAACCTATGCCCTCCAGTTTTTGATTCTCCCACCTGGGAAAAAGGTTCTATGCAATCGCCCTATCTATATCCCCTCATGATTGTATACACCTCGGTAAGACTATCCCTCATCCTCCTGAACTCTAAGACCTAACTTGCCCAACCTCTTCCTAAAGCTCGGCTCTCTTGTGGCAACAGCCTCATAAATTTTCTCTGCACTCTTTCTAGTTTAATGTCATCTTTTCTGTGGTAGGGTGGCCAAAACTAAACACGATGCTCCAAATATGGCATCACCAACGTCTTGTAGAACTGTAACGTAACATTCCAAGGTAGACACAAAAAGCTGGAGTAAATCAGCGGGACAGGCAGCATTTCCAGAGAGAAGGAATCGGTGACGTTTCGGACTTCTTCAGACTCCATGCGTAACATTCCAACTTCTTTATTCAGTTCCCAAACTGATGAAGGCCAGCGTGCCATGAACCACCTTCCCCACCATAATTACCTGCAATGCCACATTCAGGTGGATTAAACTAAAAGCCAGTTGTCTGTAGTAGGACTGCATAACTAAAGTTGCTGAGTAAACTGATTATAAGATTCACAGATAGACCAACAGTGGTATACACGCAATTAACTACTTAAAGTTATCAGTAATTACATACTCTAGTTAGAAATTTAAAAAAGGATTATGAATGTGTCAATCCATACCAAGATTAAGGATCATAAAGGGCCTGTCCCACTTATGCAACTTTTTCGGCGACTTACTGGCACCCGTCATAGCCGCAGCAGGTCGCCAAAAAATTTTGAAATGTTGGAAATCCAGCAGCGACCAGAAAAAGTTACGACTCTTTGGGCCACTGCTCACGACCATACAGGCATCACCCCGTGAAATTTTCGGCGACTTGCTGCGACTATCACGGGTGCCGGCAACTCACCGAAAAAATCGCGTAAGTGGGTTAAGCCCTTATAGTATTTATAAAAGAGCATATAATTTTATCAATTAGAGTAGAAGACTACAAAGGCTACCACTCTCTAAATTGAGAAATTATTACAGAGAATAAAGAAATATCATAGGCAGGAAACCAATGTATTATATCTGTCTTCAATGCAGGGACAAATCTTGGGAAATGTAAGGCAATTCATGAAATCAAGGATTGTGCACCCAAACTGTCCTGAATAGCTGAATTGCCAGTACGCTCTGAAACTTGCAAACCCATGTAGAAACATATGGATTTGCTGCAATCATCATGAATTTCATTGGAAATTTGAAGGCTGCCAGGAATAAAGCTGCATTAATGTTCAAAACAATGTTCTTAATCATTTAAGTGCCTTTCGGTGAATTTATTTTTCAAGTTCATATTCATTTTTAAAATAGTTTTTAAAAATATTTCTGGATGTCAGAAATGCCGAGGAAGTATAACAGTTTTGACAGGCAGCGAAGCTAAGGGTGTGGTTCATGTGCAAGTTAAGTCATGTGAAGGCCAAGCAATGCAAGGATTCAGGATTCTCTCAGCAAGCAATTTTTGCCTTGGGGATCCAAATGAGGTAATCCAAATCCAAATGGCAGGCAATAGGAAGTCTGAGTAAAAGGTTTGCTGACCCTCTGAGGAAAATCTTTGGAAACAAATTATAGAATGAAAAAAAGAACTTTGTCATTAATATCTTCAAATAGATAATATAGTAGAAATGAATGGGACATACATTTGGGACAGCAATTGATATATTTTCAGGACCAAAGAGCCTACAGAGTTCAAAGCTTGGCAGCAGTGATGATGGTGATCTTGCAAATGTTGTTGTTTCTGGAATGGTTCCGGCGGATGGGAAGATAACAAATGTTACTTTGCTAATTAGGGAAGAAAAGAGGAAAAATGGGGAACTCTTAACATCTTTTGTTGGCAATATACTGAGGGAGAAAAATCAGTATTGCTGTCATCGGTGTGTTAGTCAGAATGAACAATTTTTTTCAAGGGAAATTTTGTTTAATAAATACAATTGAGTTGATGATACAAAGTGGAACGAGGTGCTGTTTAATAGCTCTTTGAGAAAGCTGGACAAAAACAGTTACGTAAAATAAAGGCTAACAGATTGGAGGTATGATTTGTATTGAAGTGGATTGGTAGGAGAGACCGAACAATCGTAAAAATAAACACGTTATTTTCAGGTTGGCACATACTTAGTCGTGGGATGCCAAAAGGATCAATTTGGGTCCTCTGCAGCACAATGAATAGAATTGACTTAAAGGAGCACATAGTGTAATACATTGAAGTTTGCAGATGGTACAAAGTTTAGTGTGCAACAGTGTTGCCGAGAGGAGGCAAAAAAGTCTGCAAAATAATATTGTGAGGTTAATAGCTCAGTGTTGGCAAATGGAATAATGCAGGAAAATATGTGATTATGCACTTGGACGAATGAAAAATAGGAAGTGTTTTAAATAAATACAAATGAGCAAATGTTGTGTGAAGCAGCTTTCTAGTATGCTAGGTAATGAGGCATTTATACATACCAAGCAATTTGGATGGCAGATTGTGTGTTGGCCTTTATTGCAAGGGTGTTGGGATACAAAAATAAAATTTAGAGTACTATTTGCAGTATTAGTCTGCACTCTGAAAGAAGGATATATTTACCTTGGAGTCGGCACTAAGTGATTTCACTAAATTGATTTCTGAACTGAGGGGATGCTGAAAAATGCATGGCACAGAAACAAGAAAAATAGATATTTGTGCTGCACTTGGGATTTCATTTTTTCTTCATCTAATTCTATTAGCATATCAAATTGTTCATCTTACGCCCACATGTGCATGTCTAGTCTCGCCAGCAATACATCAATGCTGTTTGTATCAATCACATTGTGAATTGTCCTGTGAACAGAAATTAGTGAAGATTGACACATTTATCGAGGCTTGAAGGATGAGGGGGTATCTCATAAAAGCTTACAAGATTATAAAAGGGACTGAGAGGATAGAGGCTAAGAAACTGTTTCCAATGACTGAGGAACCTGAATCTAAGGGTGTGACTTATTCTTCCTGACAAAGTGCATAACCACATATTCTGCATTATGCGTGATGCGGCAAATATTTATCCCTAACCTATCGATACCCATGTCAACTTGCAATCCCATCTATGTAATGTCAGCAAATATGGCAAGAATGCTCTTTGCCCATTCATTGAAGTCATTAATAGTAAATAATTGAGGCAGATTATAAACACAAGGACTATGTAATGTGTAATGTGACAGGGATGACCTTAGTTGTGATAACAGAAGCCAAGAATTATTGCACAATGACAACGCCAAGGCTGAAACTGCTTTAATCTATTGTTGTTATTTTTGGAGAAGCATTTATGGTAATTAACAGCAGGTGGTGAAAATGATTTTGTGTCACATTGCTATGTTTTAAGGAATTAATATTACAGTTCATTCGAGTTCCATGTCTTATGCTTTATTATTATAACTCTGTGGAAAATGCGGTAATTAAAACACAATTTGTGTTAAAGTTAGAGCTAAACTACTCCACTTTTTAACGGGAGCATATGCTATCATCCTTAAAATAATTGGATTTTCTTTGGTATTAGAACAAAATAAAATGAAAAGCAAACCTTGCATATTTCAATACATCCATAGCATTGCTCCATTTATAACTTTTGTTCAGCAACATGAAGAACATCCAGTGCATTGTAGGAGTATTTCTCTTTTCATTTCACTTTGTCGTAGTGTCAACATGCTGTCCTATTGGCATTTCTACAGCTTGTATATTAACAAATCATGTTCACCAATCTTTGAGCAGCCTTGACGGGATATGGGAGAATTAAATTACATCCCAGATCATTTTACAATAATCTATTGTTCATGGTCCAGCATTATTTGATTTTGATCTGAGAGACTAAGAAAAAAGATCCTTTTACCAGTAAATGAGCAAAATATGTTGTGGAATTATTTGTGAAAACTGTCATAGTGATTGTTGGTTTACAGTGATGTAATTAGCATATTAATGGTGGTTTATTGCATTGTATTGATAAATCCCTGTTTGCTTAACATATTGATTGATTCTACTACGATAATGCACTAACTATGCATGGTTACAGTGGCTGAGTGGTGAAGTTGTTGGATTAGTATTCAGAGAGCAGACTTGTTGATCTGGAGGCAAGAATTCAAATTCCAGTACTGCTGGAAATACAAGCAGGAAGCAGCCATCAGACCCCACTGGCCAGCATAAGATCTGATCTAGGCTTCCTCTACACTTTCCTGTATCTTCTCCATAACCTTAAACTTCCTGGCTTATTCTTCCTTACAAAGTGAATAACATTGCATTCTCCCGCATAATAATCTAAATGGCAATTTTTTAAATCTCTAAGCCATCCATACCCATTTCAGCTTTTCCATCTTTGTATTGTAAGCAAATTTTGCAAGAATATACTTTGCCCATTCATTGGTCATTAACAGTAAATAATTGAGACCGCAGCACTGATCCTGCCTCTCTCGAAAGCCTGCTAACCTGAAAGTGACCCATTCTTCCTGACTTTATGTTTTCTGTCAATTAGCCTGCCCTCTCTCCATGCTTAATATCTTATTCCCAATTCCATGAGCTCATACTTGATGCATTAATGCTTTGTGGCACCTCATCAGATGTCTTCTCGAAAATGGAATACACTGCTTTGAGCATTTTTGCGTTTACCTACATCGCAGGTTGCTAAGAACAATGATAAACTTAAATAGATGTTCCATTTTTTAATGAATAGTGCATTACTTTTGCACTTTTTTAAATTTGCTGGGACCTGAGTGAAATCTGGAGCATTATAGAAGGTCACAACCACCTGTTGCAAACAGATATTAAAACAAAGAACTGCAGATGCTGGTTAATGCACAAAAGGACGCAAATGTGCTAGAGTAACTCAGCGGGTCAGGCAGCATCTCTGGAGAATGTGGATAGGTGGTGTTTCGGGTCAAGAACTTCTTCTTCTGCCTGAATCTTGCATCGGAACATCACCTATCAATGTTCTTCAGAGATGCTGCCAGACTTGCTAAGTTTGTGTCACTTTGTGTCCTTTTGTTGTTTTCTTTCTATTCGGGTGAGAAAAGGGAATGGTCAAGTTGGCAGGTATCCTTGCCGATACTTCAGTCTTTCTGATGCAAGCCAGTGACAAGCCTGTGATGAACTTGGATTAGGTTCCATGGATCTTAGTTCCAGGGCAGAAATATATTTTGTTTGCAGCACAGAAACAGGCCAATTAGCTCAACAGGCTCCTGCCATTCTTTGTTTCCAATCGAATTTACAACAGTCTTGATCCATCAAATCTGTATTATTTTTTAATTATTGAATTTCCTTTTTTTATTGCTATTGTTTGCAGTAATGCCATACAGTGTGGCTATTTCCATATTTAACTATTTAAAACATATATATTTGTGAGATTTAAAAAAAAGGTTTTTATCTGTAACCAATTTTCATTGTAAAAGACATTGGGCAAGATTGAGAGAAATCCAGTTAGCAGAAGATACCCAGGTACTGGCTCTTAATTTGATTTGTATAATAAATTATGTTCATTTATTAGAACATCTTTGACCATTAGTCTGTCCTAATAGGCTCAGACATTGAAGATGAAATGTTACCTGTTGAGGCCTGTATTTTAGGGAGAGGTTTCAGTTAATATTGCCAAATATGATGGGCTTCCAAGATCTCGTGTTACCACCATAAATATCCATTATAATTAGGCATTAACAAATGCTGATATTGCACCATCCCAGCTGGCGGCTTGCTGCATTAAAATCCTCTTTCTCTCGATCATCGTATCCACTTTCACATCATCCACCCTTCAGCTTTTTCATGTGCTTTCATATCTGCCTTAAGTATGTCTCTCCACTTTTCTTCTGCAAGCTTTCTATTTTCTACTGTTCACTCCTTCTCTGTGCTCAAGCTAGAACCACTCTCATTCACCCTGTCAAACATCTGAATTGCAAATGCTATTCATCAGGAAGAATATGAATTTGTGAAAATGAATTATAAATATATTGGCTACAAATCCCGTACTGGGCCATCTTCTTGTTCTTATTGTCCAACAGGGTGATGAGCCTTAAATGAGTGGCTTGCTTTCCCATTTGTAGGTATTTGGAGTTGCATGCAAGTCAGACCTATTAAAGAGAGAGGTTTTTCTTCCTTGTGGAGTATTAGTAGAGCAGTTGTGTTTTTATGATAATCAGCACTAAAAACTGTATGCATTCACTGGGAGCCCTGATGAGATTTAAACCCATATTTTTGGATCATTAGTCAAGATTCTGGATCATTAATCGTCCTCTTACACGTAATTATGGCCGAATTTCTTAATTTCCCTAAATCTGTGGATACTGATGTTTTATGTTATATATACACCTGCAATTTCCTATAATTCAGCTCATTAAAGCGCATCAAGGACAATGTGGAATCTGCCATTTTCATAAATGCCAAAAATATCTAGCTTGCCGTACAGAAAGATTAACTCGAGCAGCACAACCTTTTTGAAACATTAGTTTCATAACTTTGCACAGACTGAGCAGCTTGAGTTCATGGACAATTGACTTGATTTATTTCCCTTTTCTCTAGTTTGGCCTGAAATGCACAGTCATGGATAAGAGCAAGGAAAACTTTGAATTAGGCAATGGTACTATTAAACAGTGGATAAGGAAGTAAACAAGATGGCTTACCAATACATATTTTCAAAGGGTTAAACAAGAAGCCGATATTGAGAAGAAACAGAAAGAGGATTATCTCAACATTTTTTTAGTAATTAAGGATGATTACTGTCAGGTCTTATGATGTACAAATTCATTTACTAGTTCCTCTCACCTACTCCAATAAGAAATGGAAGCAAGAATAGGCTGCTTAACCCTCACCATGTATTGTGGGAAAAGGGGAAGTACATGGGATCTGGGGGTCCTTGTACATCAGTCTATGAAAGTAAGCATGCAGGCACAGCAGGCAGTGAAGAATGCGAATGGCATGTTGGCCTTTATAACAAGAGGAATCGAATATAGGAGCAAAGAGGTCCTTCTGCAGTTGTACAGAGCCCTAGTGAGACCACACCTGGAGTATTGTGTGCAGTTTTGGTCCCCTAATTTGAGGAAGGACATTCTTGCTATTGAGGGAGTGCAGCGTAGGTTTACAAGGTTAATTCCCGGGATGGCAGGACTGTCATAAGCTGAGAGAATGGAGCAGCTGGGTTTGTACACTCTGGAGTTTAGACGGACGAGAGGGAATCTCATTGAAACATATAAGATTGTTAAGGGTTTGGACACACTAGCGGCAGGAAACATGTTCCCGATGTTGGGGGAGTCCAGAACCAGGGGCCACAGTTTAAGATTAAGGAGTAAGCCATTTAAGAACGGAGACGAGGAAACACTTTTTCTCACAGAGAGTGGTGAGTCTGCGGAATTCTCTGTCTCAGAGGGCGGTGGAGGCAGGTTCTCTGGATGCTTTCAAGAGAGAGCTAGATGGAGCTCTTAAAAATAGCGGTATCCGGGGATATGGGGAGAAGGCAGGCACGGGGTACTGATTGGGGATGATCAGCTATGATCACATTGAATGGCGGTGCTGGCTCGAAGGGCCGAATAGCCTACTCCTACACCTATTGTCTATTGTCTATTGTGTCGTGCTATTGAATAAGATGGTCTTTTATCTCAACATCACATTTCCATGTTATCCTATTATACTGGACTCTCTTTGTATTACTAACACCTTTTAAATTGCACATAAAACCTATCCTTTTTATCTTTTTTCTGTATTTAGTGTAATTAGATGTATATTTGATGAGTTGAATTAATAATATAACCTAAATAAGCATTGTCTTATTTCAAGTGAAGGTTCTGTGTAATGCAAATGATGTATATTGAACAATAGTAATTACTTAACAATGGAATAAATAATGGCAGATCATTAATTGCAATAATCCTGGTTTAGCTTCTTGGTCTCGTTTGCTCCAGGAGAAGAGTACACATAATATATGTTATGAATTTAACAGTGAATAACATTTCTTAGCAGCATTAACAGCTGTGTCTGTTCTCGCATCATTAATTAGTGGACAAATACATTTGCAATCCAATAAAATTAGTACAAACCAGAAGTACTTCCAATAGCACCAAGATTGTGCTTTTGGGAGAGACTGAGCAGGCAAGGAGTTCATTGCTTGGAATGCAGGAGGATGAGGGGTGATTTTAGAGTTGTATAAGATCATGAGAGGAATCGATAGTGTAAATGCACTGTCCTTTTCCCAGAGTAGGGGAATCAAGAACCAGAGAACATAGATTAAAGGTGAGGGAGGGAAGATTTATTAGGAACCCGGGAGGCAGCTTTTTTACACAAAAGGTGGTAGGTATATGGAACAAGCTGCCCGAAAAGTAGTTGAAGCAGCTATCACAATATTTAAAAAACATTTGGACAGATACATGGATAGGATTGATAGGATGGGTTTAAAAGGATTATGGTTTAGAAGGATGAGGGCCAAATGCAGGCAGTGGGACGTGTACAGTGCCCTCCATAATGTTTGGGACAATGACCCATCATTTATTTATTTGCCTCTGTACTCCACAATTTCAGATTTGTAATAGAAAAAATCACACGTGGTTAAAGTGCACATTGTCAGATTTTATGAAAGGGTATTTTTTATACATTTTTTTTTCACCGTGTAGAAATTACAGTAGTGTTTATACATAGTCCTCCCATTTCAGGACACCATAATATTTGGAACACATGGCTTCACAGGTGTTTGTAATTGTTCAGGTGTGTTTAAATGCCTCCTTAATGCAGGTATTAGAGAGGTCTCAGCACCTAGTCTTTCCTCCAGTCTGTCCATCACCTTTGGAAACTTTTATTGCTGTTTATCAACATGAGGACCAAAGTTGTGTCGAATAAAGTCAAAGAAGCCATTATGAGACCGAGAAGCAAGAATAAAACTGTTAGAGACATTAGCCAAACAGGCTTACCAAAATCAACTGTTTGGAACATCATTAAGAAGAAAGCACTGGTGAGCTAACTAATCGCAAAGGGACTGGCAGGACAAGGAAGACCCCCACTGATGACAGAAGAATTCTCTCTATAATAAAGCAAAATCCCCAAACACCTGTCCGACAGATCAGAAACACTCTTCAGGAGTCAGGTGTGGATTTGTCAATGACCACTGTCCACAGAAGACTTCATGAGCAGAAATGCAGAGGCTACACTGCAAGATGCAAACTACTGGTTAGCCGCAAAAATAGGACGGCCGGATTACAGTTTGCCAAGAAGTACATAAAAGAGCTACCACAGTTCTGGAAAAAGGGTCTTCTGGACAAATGAGACGAAGATTAACATATCAGAGTGATGGCAAAAGTATGGAGGAGAGAAGGAACTGCCAAATATTCAACCTGCAAAAACTGGACCCTTCCCCATCCACTCCTCCCCAATCACCACTTCACACCTACTTACAGCATAACTTCAGTCTGCAAAGACTGGGCCCTCGTCCACTAACCACCCCCTTCCTTGCTGCCCATCATCAGTCTGGCCACTTCTCCATCACCAACAATGGAAATTGAGGAGGTGGAGAGGCTATTCAACAGACAGAAAGGCCAGAAATCTTCAGGACTGGACAATGTTCCCCCCCCCCCCTACCTTCAAGCTCTATGCCGAACAACTGACAACAGTCTACACAGACATTTTCAACCAGTCCCTGCAAACCTGCTCTGTACCTGCCTGCTTCAAAGTCTCCACTGTTGTTCCTGTACCCAAAAAGATAAGGATTACTGGTCTTAATGATTACGGGCCTGTCGCACTGACCTCTGTCGTCAAGAAGGCCTTTGAAAGGCTTGTGCTGGCCAAACTGAAAAATATCACAAACCCCCTGCTGGACCCTCTGCAGTTTGCATACCGGGCCAATAGATCAGTGGATGATGCAGTCAACCTGGGCCTGCACTTCATCCTCCAGCACCTACTGTAGACTGCCAGGGGACCTATGCAAGGATTTTGTTTGTGGATTTTAGCTCTGCATTCAACACCATTGTGCCAGAGCTACTACACTCCAAACTCTCCAAGTTGACTGTGCCTGAACCCCTCTGTCAGTGGACCACCAACTTCCTGACAGACAGGAAGCAGCATGTGAGGCTGGGAAAGCACATCTCGGACCCGCAAACCCTCAGCATAAGAGCACCGCAAGGCTGTTTACTCTCCCCTCTCCTTTATCCTCTCTACACCAACGATTGCACCTCCACAGACTCCTCTGTCAAGCTTCTCAAGTTTGTGGACGACACAACCCTGATTGGACTGATCCAGGATGGGGAGGAATCCGCCTACAGACAGGAAGTGACACAGCTGGCGTCCTGGTGCCATTGTAACAACCTGGAGCTCAATGCTCTTAAGACATTGGAATTGATGGTAGACTTTAGGAGAGCTCCTCCTCCCCTCCCCCCACTCACCATCAACAACACCACAGTCACATCTGTGGAGTTTTTTAAGTTGGCAGTATTTCTTCGCATATATGAGATCAAAAGAACTGCAATGAGAAGAGCTGAAAGCTCCGTGGGGGGGAAATTATCCAGGGAAACTTGGTTTAAATGTTCTTGCCAAACTTGGGGGAGATTTAGCACAGAGCATTTGTCATTTCATTCTAACCTGCCGCAGAATAAATGATCCTTTTTCATTTCAGCAAATGTAGTGCAGGAATGTTGATCTGAGTTGTGCATCATTAATGTATTTTGTTAGCCAGCTGCAGACTCTAATGCAGTTTCAAATTAAGTCACTGGAATTATAAACAAGAAGACAGCAAATGGAATTAAGCAGGTGCCAAGGCAATGGAACACTTAGCATTGGAAGAGTAGCTTCCCTGATAATTGAGTTTTGCAAATGACAGTAAAGCTGTTTAAAATTCCAAAGTTTTCCCAGTGCTTCTCAATTTACAATGAGAATATATTCATCAGTAATTTCTTTAGTTCTCAGTACCTCATTCAGGTTTCTGAATCTGATCGATGAAGTATCCATCCGAGTAAAAATAATTATTGTTTCCATTTGTTAGCCGCTCACCTTGAATCTGGAATGGAAACATATATTATGAAAAATGTAAATTGCACGCAGCACAGAAAAAGGCCCATCAGCTCACCAAGTATCCTCGAACCATGTAGCCCCAATTCACTCCAGTCGTACATTAATCTCACTGTTTTCATCATCCTGCACCCCATATTCTAGCACTCATCTCATCAGGGGGAATTTATAGTGGCCAACCAACTCAACAATGCTTGTCCCTCATATCCTAAAGGGGAAATATCAGTGTAGGTGTGGACATTGGCCCCACTGCTTGCCTACATATGTTTTGAACCAATTCCCTGTGTGACCAAAATCAGATATTTGACACTGTTCAGGTAATCACCGAAAATTCAAGGCAGCTGCACTTGCATATTGGATAGCTCTAAGTATAGAATGAATTATTTTCCCTTCATTTTTGTACTTTCTCCCTTTTCTCAAGATAGTTGCTTCTGCATCGCACATAGCTGGTTTCTTTCTGTCCTCTGGGATTTTGAGGACATATGCATTACCTCCAATACAACCTGGTTGTGATTAAATTGAATACACTATTCAATTACTTGGCATGTGAGACTAGATCTTCCAGGGGTAATGATCCAGTTATTTAATGTACCATATCATAAATATCCAGCAGGTCAGGCAGCATCTGAGGAGAAAACAGAATTAATGTTTGCAGTCAGAGACCTTTCATCAACAACCTTGTCAGTCACCAGAAAGCTTGTTTGCCAACAGTAGTCACTGTCTGTTCATTTGAAGTTGCCTCAGAATATTATTCCGTTTTGGCAAACAATGCATAATGCAATAACAACAGGCTCAAATACTGCTCTGAACCAAAGCCAATATTGAGCACCAAATTCCCCTCTCCGGTGACTCGCCATTCAGCACATTATAAACTGCTACCGCTTTTATAATGAGGTGAAACCATTTGTGAATTTTACTTTCACACTTACCTGGTCATTCTTAATATGGTATTTTCTCAGACTCTGGCAGAGTTATTTGTCATTTTGTTGCAACTGGAAGAATTTTATTCATGTCGTTAATCTGCGGTATAGTTTCATAAACCATTGTGAGGTTGAGATTTCCATACTAGTAGGATTAGTGTGGAGAAATTATCAGAAAGGAAATTTCAGGAGAGAGGTGACCTACTGCCATCTGTTGTACGACATTCATTTGTTAGTAATATCAATATTTGTAATACAGTGCTGATGAAGAGCTTTCTGTTGAAATCAAAGGTATACAAAGAGCTGGAGTAACTCAGTGGGACAGGCAGCATCTTTGGAGAGAAGGAATGGGTGACGTTTCTGGTCGTGACACTTCTTCAGACTAGTTAGGGAAAAGTGAAACGATAGGTATAGATGATAATGTAGAGAGATAAAGAACTGAATGAAAGATATGCAAAAAAGTAACAATGATAAAGGAATCCGGCCATTGCTAGCTGTTGGGTGAAAACGAGAAGCTGGTGCGACTTGGGTGGGGGAGGGATAGAGAGAGAGGGAATGCCGGGGCTACTTGAAGTTAGAGAAATCAATATTCATACCACTGGGCTGTAAGCTGCCCAAGCAAAATATGAGATGCTGTTCCTCCAATTTGTGTTTAGCCTCACTCTGACAATGGAAGAGACCTAGAACAGAAAGGTCAGTGTGGGAATGGGAAGGAGAATTAAATTGTTTATCAACCGGGAGATCAGGTCAGTCCAGGCAGACTGAGAAAAGGTTTTCAACTAAACAATTGCCCAGTCTTCGTTTGGTCTGGCCGGGAGTCCACATCTTGAACAACGGATACAGTAGATGAGGTTGGAGGAGGTGTAAGTGAATCTCTGCTATTTTGGGTTGAACTGGAATTTTTTCCTGTTTGTGTTCACCTCTGGGATTGTCCAGCTGACATTGACATGCCTAGAGCGGTGCACTGGACTATTTAATGCAGCATATTTTACTGTAAGTGCAGTGCTGCATAATGGAAGTCTGATGAATGGCCTTGCAGAAATCTAATTCTGACATTGCAATGTTATCCATAGCAGATTTGAATCTCGTGAAAAATGTAATTTTGTGTGAATAATGCATGTGTTCAAAAATTGAATGGATCTGAAGTCGGAACGGAAAAGATCTCTATGTCAGATCACTGTCTTTTAACACCTAATTTAAACCAGGTGATGAAATTGTAAATATAATTTACATGCAAGTTTCCTAAGCTTTGATTTCACTCAAAATAAGTTCAGATAAAAGACATTAAGGCAGATGGAGGTAATTGTTTTACCTTGTACATATTCATAAAAATTGTCCAAATTGACATTCTTCTTCTTTTCGTGTCTTTGAAGCTGGTTGGTTATATGACAGTTTCCCATTCCTTTACACAGTCCTTTGCGTTTTTATTGAACACTGCAAGATCCTTTGGGCTGCACTGGTTGGGTAGTAGGGGGCAGACAAGGCAGTGCTGCATTGTATGGTCCTCTTCTCCACATTCACAGGTGGTTTGGCCAGTTTTATAGCCCCAAATTGACATGAAAAACATATGATTTAAAAAAATAAAAGAATTAATGCGTTTCTGTCAAGGTTATGAAATAAAATGTCCCTAACAAGTATAAGACAAACTGCTGGAGGAACCCAGTGGATCAGGTAGCATATGTGGAGGGAAATGGAGATATGACATTTTGGTTTGGGGACCCTTCTTCAGAACCAACCCAAAATGTCATCTGTCCATTTCCTTCTAAGATGCTGCCTGACCCACTGAATTCCTGCAGCCGTGTGTTTTTTTACTCAAGATTCCAGCATACGTGGGCTCTGGTGTCACCAATAAAGATCAGCGAAATGAATACTGCGTATTTTCCAGCTACGTTGAAGACATTTTATAATTATTTGGATTATAATTCCCAACAAATTTATTTGTTCTAAATGGAATTTTTATACACATAAATAACAATTGCGCAACATTTAATGATCACTGAAGCAGATGATGATGTTGCAGTGAAATATTGTTATTATGAATGCATCACCAGAGCCAACATTGTGTTTTTCTGGATTGAATTTCTGCATATTTTGTCGTGTTGTCTTACAGCCCCGTGCCTCTGCAGTTTTTATGATGCGTGAGATCGCCTTGGCCAGAGAATTTGCTTCAACATATATGCATTATGTGAAGTGGAAAAGTGTTCAAGAGAAGCCTGTTAAATACTTAATAGCAAAAATAAAAATGTAAACAATGCTTCAGTGCCCCCTGTCAGAGTTCATCTTTCTGGTTGATTGATTACTCAATTTGTGTTTCTAGATACTTTAGTTTTGGAGAGTTGAGTATTCAACAAAAGTCAGAAAGAACTCAGCTGAACAAACTGAGAAGGTGTTACTGAACAGGTATCAGGGATGTAAGTGATTTGTTACGTCATAACTTTAATCATTACGTTACAGCCCTAATTAAAATGTCTTGGGTGCTGATCATCAAGAAAACAAGTACAAAACAAGTTAAATCAAGGATACATTTAGTGTCATCACACATCATGCTTCAGTTTGATCTAAGTTTGGATAATGTGGTGTAAAAAGTGAGCAACTCTGGAAAGGGAAGCTGCATTGCGATTCACCATGAGAAAGACTGCAACTACTGAAATGGGTGCAACAAATCATTTCCTGAGATCACAAGGGCCACCCTTTTCTTTCAAAAGTCTTTGGGATATCTGGTATCTTTGTAAAATAATTTTAGAAACAAAGTTTTGATTTTTATTCTTATTGCATGGAATTTTTTTCTTTTTTTTTCTGCAATTCTTCTCTCCAGTAATGTTGAGCCACGGTGGGGGTAAAAGGCTGAACATCTCTGTTCCATTAATTCAGTTCTATTTGTTGCCGATGTTGATATTGAATGGCACTCAGTGCTTCCTATTGAATAGAGGTCAAGTTTCTAAAGGAATGCATGATGCAATTAAAAATGATTCCAAAAAACATGATGTTTGCAAATAGGTCAGTATATGTGGAAACTGCAAAGGGAAATAATTTGCTTAGCTGGTGCTCATCAAATTGTAATATTTTCAAATTGTCAACTCATGGAACTAACTTTCATCAATTGCAGTTTCTTGAAACTGTTCCTCATTGTGAACAAAATTGCTTTCAACATCAGTATAAGCAGGTTGAATATAATTTATTTCCTACTATGGCAAGACTTTTTGGCCTCTCTGGTAAGTTAAAAATAAAATTAATCTAATTTGTCCATTTTACAACTATTACTTAAATATTCACAGATTGAGTAAGGTTGTTGTTTACTGGTTATATGGCCATTTTGAACAAGTTGATAAAATAAATGAGAGATATTTGAGGGGACTGTGGCTGTGAAATATGTCCTTCTGGGTCGTTAAGAGACTGTCGTTCTGAGCCAAAATAAAGACATTGTTAGCATGTACGAAGAGATGAGATGGGTTATTGAAGGAGGTTAGGACAACAGGGTTCCGGAGCTCAGCAGCCTCATTCTGGGACTGTGAGCCATGTACAAGATAAGCATGAAAGGCCTGTTTGCACAATGTAATTTTATGCATTTCTGTAATGGACGAAGCTAATTGTTATTAAAATTCAGAAGTAGATATATTTAATTGAGATGTGTTTCATTAATCACCAAAATCATAGCAGATGAACATGCCAGTAAAATGTTATTGAGGCAATCAACCCAATGGGTGGGAACTAAGAGCCCTTGGGTCACCAGATGACTTTGTGAAAGATAATGTTTTTCAAAATTGTTAATTGTGGATGACTTTGTGAAAGAATATTTTTCAAAATTATCGTTTGAAGGTTGCAGGCCAGCAGGCACACTTGAGCAACACCATCTGTATACGGTTAATGGCAAAAGCTTCACCAGCATTGATGTACAGGGGGATCTTGGGGTCCATGTCCATAATGCCCTGAAGGTGGCAACACAAGCAGATAGAGTGGTATAGAAGACACATGGTATGCTTGGCTTCATCGGTTGAGTTATTGTGTATAAGAGTCAGAAAGGCATGTTGAAGCTTTATTGGACTTTGGTTAGACCACATTTGGAGTATTATGTACAGCTCTGGTCGTCCCATTACAGGAAGGATGCGGAGGCTGTGGAGAGGGTATAGAAGTGGTTTACCAGAATGCTTCCTGATTTGAGAGTATTAGCAATAAGGAGAGGTTGGACAAACTTGGGATAATTTTCTCTGAAACGTCGAGGTTGAGGGGAGACAGGATAGAAACATATCAAATCATGAAGAGATAGAAATAGTAGACAGAATCTTTATCTCAGTGGAAATGTCAAGAACTCGAGGGCAATGTTTTATGGTGAAAGGGGTACATTGTAACTGAGATGTGCTGGGCACGTTTGTTAGAACAGAGCAGTGAATGCCTAGAACTCACTGCCAGGGTGGTGATGGAGGCAGATATGATAGTGGCATTTTAAAAGGCTTTTAGATAGGCACATGGATATGCAGGAAATAGAAGGATATGGATCACTTGCTGACAGAAGAGATTAGTTTAACTTGGCATCATGTTTGGCATGGACATTGTGGGCGAAATAGGTCTGTTCCTATACTGCACTGTTCTATGTAAGATTTAAACTACTTTTTGTCAAAATAGACAAATTAATGAAATAAAAAGATGTTAAGGGAAGATGTTGAATGACTAATCGGATCAAAATGTATGAAAAGATTTCAAGGAATATTGCCAACGGCAATTCATTTTATGCAGTCTGCATGAATTTTAGTAAAACTTTTGTCAGGTACCACACGACAGCTGAGTCAGAAAATAAAACATCCATGGGATCCATGGCAGAGAGGCAATTGGATCGTAATTAGGAAATGAAATGGTCTTATTTTACTTTAACATATTTATTTCAATATTATCATTTTCAAAAGTTTGCCAAGTTGATTCTTTAAGTAGTTATTTAGATATTAGTTTAGTTTACAGGAATTGAAAGTCAGGAACTTTTCTAGTGATATATTGTATGTGCAGAAGTTCACCGATTAATGCAATTCCTTACAACAGCTCTGTTTGAAATTATCATGTACAGTAATGCTTGATTCAAACGAAGGGTCCCGACCTTATCAGTCCATTCCCTCTGCAGATGCTGCCTGATCCACTGAGTTACTCAAGCACTTTATGTTTTGTTCAGGATTCTTGCATCTACTGTTCCTTGTGTCATTGCAATGCTTATGCAGCTTCAAAAATATAAATTGCAAGTAGCAGTTTTGTTTAGCAGAATCGCATGTGAAAACTAAATATCTTTTAAATGTCAATCTTTTAATGCAAACCTGAATGATTTTGTTCAAACAAAATGCTTGGTGCACCAACAGTGGGTGGTTTAAATAATCCTTCTTCATAAATCCTTTTCATAAATCTTGGTTTAAAAGTGGAACTAATATAAGTGGAATTATATTATAAGACTGCAAGGTGACTTGGATAGGCTGGGTGAGTGGGCAAATGTTTGGCAGATGCAGTATAATGTGGATAAATGTGAGGTTATCCATTTTGGTGGCAAAAACGGGAAAGCAGACTAATATCTAAATGGTGGCCGATTGGGAAAGGGGGAGATGCAGCGAGACCTGGGTGTCATGGTACACCAGTCATTGAAGGTAGGCATGCAGGTGCAGCAGGCAGTAAAGAAAGCGAATAGTATGTTAGCTTTCATTGCAAAAGGATTTGAGTATAGGAGCAGGGAGGTTCTACTGCAGTTGTACAGGGTCTTGGTGAGACCACACCTGGAGTATTGCGTACAGTTTTGGTCTCCAAATCTGAGGAAGGACATTATTGCCATAGAGGGAGTGCAGAGACGGTTCACCAGACTGATTCCTGGGATGTCAGGACTGTCTTATGAAGAAAGACTGGATAGACTTGGTTTATACTCTCTAGAATTTAGAAGATTGAGAGGGGATCTTATAGAAACTTACAAAATTCTTAAGGGGTTGGACAGGCTTGATGCAGGAAGATTGTTCCCGATGTTGGGGAAGTCCAGGACAAGGGGTCACAGCTTAAGGATAAGGGGGAAATCCTTTAAAACCGAGATGAGAAGAACTTTTTTCACACAGAGAGTGGTGAATCTCTGGAACTCTCTGCCACAGAGGGTAGTTGAGGCCAGTTCATTGGCTGTATTTAAGAGGGAGTTAGATGTGGCCCTTGTGGCTAAGGGGATCAGGGGGTATGGAGAGAAGGCAGGTACGGGATACTGAGTTGGATGATCAGCCATGATCATATTGAATGGCGGTGCAGGCTCGAAGGGCCGAATGGCCTACTCCTGCACCTAATTTCTATGTTTCTATGTCTATGTTTCTAATTATGCAGGTAAGTGAATGAGTCGTTCTGCAAAATCTCATTTACAATAAACGAGTTTGGTATTCTGACTGCTCATGCCCAGGTCATAGTTCACTCGCGATAAACATTCTCGGCAACTGTGCTGCTGCATGTCTACAGACCTGCGTTTCATCCATAGTCAGGATCAAACCCAGGCATCCAGTGCTGCAAGTGCTGTTGAATTGCTACTGAACTGTCCCTGTCCCCTCCCGAGTGTCACATCCCTGTCCAGGGGCGGCTGGAGATGTCCGGGGTGACCCTGGACTGATGGGTCTCCGGCCCGTTGCAGTGGCGGCCCAGGCTTACAACCAGCGCGGAGAAGAAGTGCTAACTCCACTACTCCGGGCCTGTGTCCCATCAGTCCAGGGCTGTCGCTTAATTCGGCGGGACAGGCAGAGTTGAGCTGGAGTTAGCGCTTTTTCTCCACGCAGGCTGTTAGCCTGGGCCGCCACTGCAACGTGCCGGGAATGTTGCACAGTTTCCAAGAACGTTTATCGCGAGTGACCTTTGACAAATTCCATGATTCCTTGCAGTTTTCGGAATACCGAACTCACTTATTGAAATCTGCTGATGTTTGAGGAGAGGAGACCTTCAAACATCTCCTGCTGTTAAAGGATTGATTTTGAACAAGGTAAAGGAGCTGCTCTTGTGTATGTCTGTACTGAACAGCTTTGTTAAAAAATAGTTCTTCTGCCCTTGGAAAATCATTGCTTTTGGCTGTAAAAATGATTTTTAAAGGTTTACAGTTTTTGCATTATAATTCCACATCTGACTGGTTACTCATTATCATTGTGTAATTATGTTTCAACATCACATTACGCTGATGTGAAACACTCGAATAGTTCACGTCAATGGCCCCTGCCTGCATACAAACAAAACCAGCCTGAAGCATACACATTCATAATTAGACTGATGGTAATTTTAAATCATTAATTTCATCCTGGCTAATGTTTAAAAATCTACTTGCACGCTCATGCTTTATGGTGCTATATAATTACCACCTTGAAGTGATGCTCCCTTTCCTTTTCCCAAATTAAAATTCAATTTTCTATTGTGAATCATTCCTGGAAATGTAATGCATTTAGGTTTTTCTTGTCTCGTCTCCATCACCACTTTGCTGTGCAGCAAAATGACAAAAGCTTCAAACAGCAAAAGTAGATAGCTGCAATGTCTGACATTTAACAGTTTTCAGGTCATTGGCCTTTGAAATATTCGGTGTCTAACTTCACTGCCGGCCCTTTGAAATGCAGTTGATAGAGCTTCTTCGGTCTCATCGCTAACAAGGTCTATATCAGCAGGATTTAAGCACACATTGGCATGTTGGAAAATCAGCCCATTTCTGAAAGGGCTAAAATATGTTCATTCACTCATGTACACACACAAACCGAGAACTGGCAGAGACTGATTACTGCTGGAGGGCTGTAATATTCTGTGCTATGCCAGCACTGTATCAGCTGCCAGCCAGACGATGATAGGTTATCACGTGATCTTTACTCGAATGAATCTCGAAGGTTTGTTCTGCTTCCAGCCAATGAGAAATAGCTTTCATTTGGACGAGGCTGGAGCCAAACCTCCTTCATAGCTTTCTGCTTCTTTCTGATCTCGACAAACTGCAGGCAAGTAATTGCCTACCTGCACAGATTCCAGCCAGAATTTAATTAAAGGGATCACTTATAAAGTAGTTGTTTGGCATACTTGAGGTGGTGAGTATTTCATTCTCCAAACTCATGCTGTGTTTGGAGGCTTTTAGTTAATTTTTGATGTACTGTATGTAATCAGTGACTAATGCAGATAGCTGGAGGTCAGTGTTTGGGGCTTTGTTTGAAGCAGGCATTTTGTTTGATAAAAGCTCAGCAATTGTGCCTGCAGTGAATAATATGATTCAGAAACAAAGTATTCTGTATATCAAATAAGGTGATGAGAGGTACCTATAACGGTGGCTGATTATCAAGGTTAGAGTATGAAATATCGGGGTTCACCTTAAAAATAAAATTCATTGAAGAGTCAGGATGTCAGACCTTAAAAAAATAAGTTCATAACTCATTGCGTATCTAACCTGTTGAGGTTGCTATATATATATATATATATATAATTCTAATTTAAGTAGCATTGTGTCTCTACAAAGTTTTGATTTTGCTTTGCTGAGAGTATTTTGGGTATTCGTTGCTATTTTAAGTTCTTTAAAATTTAAAAGAAAATAAACTATCCAATGCTATCTTTGATTATTATAACATTATTTAGGCAAGTAAAGATGCCAACTGCACCTCTCATCTACTTTTCCTCTCTTAAAGTGTAAGCCTTTGAAATTAAAAATCAGATGGCATGCGGAGTAAATGTATAGGACATAATCAATATGGGTGGAGAGCTCATAGAGCTAATTATATGCAAAAACAAAGTTGCCCAGTCATATTTTGGTATTATTTGTACATTGCTCGCAAAATAAGCAATGTTTCTGCCAACGTATATAAAACTAAAGTTCAAAGATTAGAATAATTTCAATCGGAGAAAAGGCAGCTTCTGACTGGAACTTGCAAACTTAAGTATCCCTGGAAATATACTGGAGTTAGTGTGTCAGCATCTTAAAGGAGAAAAGATTTGTAAATATTTCAGATATTGAGTAGGACTTTAGATAATCCTGGAGAAGAGTGTACAATTGAATATTAACTCCTTCTTTTCTGAAAAGCCACCTGATTTCATCTAAGATTTTTTAGAATTTGAGCTCCTTTATTTTAAAGTCTATGCAAATTATTAACATTGATATCAAAGATTTCCTGTTCATTGGTATCGATTAGACTCACCACATTTCTTCAAGTGTTTCATCAATTATAAATGCCTTTATCATTATAACAATATGACTGGGCTCTTTTTCTTCGATTTATTTCAAACCTGAAAATGTTCCATGTGCATATAATTGGTCTTCCCTGTCACGTTCTAAATCTCTCCCACTCATTCATGACAACTGGATTTCGGTCTGAATGCAGAAGGAAATAAAATAAATTAATATACTTCCCACCCCACAACCATTTCCTATGAAGATAAAGTGTTGTCTTTATCCTATATATTTAAAACCTATTATTTTATCCAAATGGCATTTTCTCGTGTGGTTGCTTTAGATGGAGCATTGTCTGATTGATTGATTCTTCCAGAGCACCTTAAAGCAAGGTTACAGATTTGACGTCCTCTCAAGGTGATGTTACTGAAGAGAACTGAAATAACTGCACCTCCTTATCAAGTAACTGTCACCGCTCATTACAAAAAAACCCATCAAATCTGGTGCAGACATCATATTATTGCCTCTCCACACAGTGCACTTTGTCCCTGAACGATCATCCTGAAGCTGTTCTGCCAACACACATTTCCTCTGATTGTTATATGCTGATGGAGTTCTCAGACATCTAATGGGAATGGGTTGCAGTCAGTCTGGTATCTGTAAATCACTTGTGAGCATTTTGGGCGAAATCCAACAGCTTCTTTGCCAGTGTAGGATAGTAAAACAAAAAATATTTAGGTAGGATTATTGAACAGAAAATCTAGGTCTATATTAGCTGTGCATATTGTTTGTAGCACGTCAGCAGCAGTACATTATGAAATGTTACCTGAAAATAAAATGAGGTTCCTACATGTTAGAAATATAACTAAGAATCAAAGGAACTGCAGATGCTGGCTTACAAAAAAAGACTCAACATGCTGGAGTAACTCAGCTGGTCAGCCAGCATCTCTGGAGGACATGGGTGAAAGGTCATGTCAATACCTTTCTTCTGACCTGAAATGTTGCCTATCCACGACCTCCAGAGATGCTGCTTGTAAACCAGCATCTGTAGTTCCTTGTGTCTCCAGTTTCTTCGTCAGATTAACTTTCTCAGTTTCCTTGCTACATTCTACCTGGTAAAAGTGATCCTGTCACATTTTTTACCATCTTGGCTGATAGGCGTACAATTTGCACCACTTTCTTATTCATTTTCATCTGAGTTTTCATTTGTTGAGGGCTCTCTATTGCATATGAAATGTGAAATTGCTGGGGGTTTGCTTGTCAAAACTTCTGTATCCAGCAGACTAACCTGTATTCCATAGCTCTCTATGCTTGCTCTTAAACTGTCTCAAGCTTAGCTAATGCTTGCAGGCAATTTGGTGCTGCCGCTGCAACAGTCAAATCATGCGTGTTCATTCACTGATGCCATAAGGAGAGTGCAGCTTTTCGAACTGATGAAAAGAAAAGGTATTGAATCCACAGCAGTGATCACAATATGAGAGATGAGAAATTATCAACCTGAAATTTCACTCTTTTTTAATTAAATGGATCTTTTTTGATAACTTCTGGGCCCTTTGGTGAGGAAAGAGGAAATGTTGAAAATTTCAACTCAAACCTTGGTTTTGCAGAGCAGGAATGGTGAAGGGGGTGTTCTAACCTCTCCATGGTATGTCTTCATAATTGCTGTTTTTCAAAAGAACACATTGAGGAGAGATGAGACAAATGAATATGTAAGGTAGACAAAAATGCTGGGAAACGCAGCGGGTGAGAAATGAAAATGTAAGGTTATTTTAAAAACTTTGATGGAAGAGCAACGTGAATAAGCATCATTAAGCTACAAAATCTTGCCCACGAGGTTTTCCATGATTGTATTAAAAACTGAAGCTGGCTCAAGTAAATTGTAGAAGTAATGACAAGAGCCAGACACGAATGTTTGTACTAATATCAGTTCACATCCGTGCAACTATGATCAATAATCACAGTGCAGTATTCAGTGAGCTCCTCTCACTGCAGCGGCCATGGTGCCGCAGTGCTTGCAGCGTCGTAGACCCGGGTTCAATTCCGGCTACAGGTGCTGTCTGTAGGTAGTTTGTACCTTCTCCCTGTGACCGCGTGGGTTTTCTCCGAGATCTTCGGTTTCCCCCCACGCTCCAAAGATGTACAAGTATGTAAGTTAATTGGCTTAGTGTATGTGTAAATTGTCCCTAGTGCGGAGGATAGTGTGAATGTGTGGGGATCACTAGTCGGTGCGGAATCGTTGCAGACTGCAGACTCGGTGGGCCAAAGGGCCTGTTTCTGCGCTGTATCTCTAAACTAAACTAAATACTAAACTGAACTCCATGCTATTCAGGAGCTAGGAATACATTTAATTTGTTTTTAATTATTTTGATGGCATGTACTTTGAGGGGACTTGTACAGAACGTGCTCTGTTTCATTCAGGTCAATTAAATACTTTTGTCAGGGATCAAACAACCTTCTGACTGCATGTTTTTATTTGTCCTTCCTCTGCAGGGCGTCACATCACTTGTTAGTTCACGTTAGTTATAACAGACTATGAACAATTAAAGGAAACCTTTATTTCATGTAGTGTAAAGTGCACCTGGCAACCTTCAAATTACTGTTAATATGGAGCACATCTGGAAGGTAAATATCCACATTCTGCAGTGATGTACTCCATATTATCATCTCTATGCTGTGCCTTGGATTTGTACTATGATATTTTCTCAGTCTTTTTTGGAATGAGTAATAAATACAATTTAATTACTCTTGTGAATTGGCTGTACATGTATAGAGTGATTTTTATTTCATGTGATTTATTTAATTTAATTCAAATTATTGTGTTTTGCCTACAAAGCAGCAAGTATTTTTTTATTTATGATAGATTTAGTTTCATGCAAGTTCTGCTGTCTCCAAACAATTATAATTCTACATGAATGTTGCTGAGAGCTACGAAAGATGTTTATTATTTCCTTCAGGGAGAACAGTGGTTCCTTTAGGGTTGTCAGCGATTACATACAGCAATAGGTTAATCGCAGGTGGAGGTCCACTACCCCCATTCAGTCACGGCAGGCATTGGTTCGTGCAGATGGATGCATTACTGCAATAACACTTCTTTATGCACTGGGTAAATAAAACGCAGCCTCGCTCTACCATCAATTATTCTGAAGCTTTAATCTCGCTGCTAAATAAATTTAGAAAAACAATTAACGGACTTTGCATTGTCGAGTCAGGAATTGAAAAAAAGAAAACTATATTCTAGAATTCACGGTGATTGTGAATCCATCAATGTCACCATTGCAGGGAAAGGAATTTGAAGACGACTCCTGGAGTTCAGAGATATGCAGTTAAACATACCAGCTCCAAATTTGCAACCTGTGGAAAAAATAAATAGATGGACATGTCATCATTTTATCTTGCCCACCCCCCCTTCCCCCACCCAAGTTGTCCTGCTAGTTCCACTATTCACCCGGAGAGTTGTGAATCTGTGGAATTCTCTGCTACAGAAGGCAGTGGAGGCCAATTCACTGGATGTTTTCATGAGAGAGTTCGATTTAACTCTTAGGGCTAATGGAATCAAGGGATATGGGGAAAAAAGCTGGAATGGGAATCTGATTTTGGATGATCAGTCATGATCATATTGAAAGGCTGTGCTGGCTCGAAGGGCTGAATGGCCTACTCCTACACCTAATTTCTGTGTTTCTATGTTCACATCCCCGTATCCCTTCATGATCACCTCTTCCCCAGCCAACAATGAGCCATTATGGGCTCCACCCTTGGACATCTCTTGCCGGCCCTGGGTCTGTTCTGGCCTTTTCCTACCTCCAGTCCCCCCCCCCCCCCCACCCCCACCTACTTTCAGTCTGATGAAGGGTTCTGACCTGAAACATCCTTTTTCTCCACAGATGCTGCCTGACCCGCTGAGTTACTCCAACATTTTGTATCAATTTTAAGTAATAGGTAGATGCAGGTGAGGTGTCCTTTGATTGGACAAAGGCAGAGATGAAAATATAGGAGGTGTGAATCAAAAGTATGGAATAATTGTGAAGCTAATTGTGAATAATTGTGAAGCTAAAGGAAGGAATGCAGGTGGTAGGGGAGCCTGAGGTGAGAAATGAAAATCATTTGTTCTCTATCTCTCGACATCACTGTCTATATCTCTCATTTCCCTTTCCTCTGATTAATCTGAAGAATAGTCTCGACCAGAAACATCACCCATTTCTTCTTTACAGAGATACTGCCTGTCCTGCTGAGTTACTCCAGCATTTTCAGTCTAGAGATCAGGGATGATCAGACCAGTTTTAGTTTAGTTTAGAGATACAACGTGGAAATAGGCCCTTCGGCCCACCGAGTCCGTGCCGGCCAACGATCCCTGCACATTAACACTATCCTTGCTATGTTTTTGCTATATTTAAGAGGGAGTTAGATGTGGCCCTTGTGGTTAAGGGGATCAGGGGGTATGGAGAGAAGGCAGGTACGGGATACTGAGTTGGATGATCAGCCATGATCATGTTGAATGGCGGTGCAGGCTCGAAGGGCCGAATGGCCTACTCCTGCACCTAATTTCTATGTTTCTATGTTTCTATCCTATACACATTAGGGATAATTTACATTTATACCAAGCCAATTAACCTACAAATCTGTACGTCTTTGGAGTGTGGGAGGATACCGAAGATCTCGGAGAAAACCCATGCAGGTCACGGGGAGAACGTACAAACTCCGTACAGACAGCACCCGTAATTGGGATCGATCCTGGGTCTCCGGCGCTACAGGTGCTGTAACGCAGCAACTCTAGCGCTGCACCACCATACCGACCCAAAACAATTGACACGCTTGAGGGGTCTGTGACTGAATCCTGGTTCTGTTTTCTTGTGTTCTGTTGTTTTTGTGTAATGGTCAAAATGGTGTGATGAGGGAAGAAATTGCATAAGAAAGAGCAGAAGAATGTTGAGACAACATTCTTTAATTTAAAGGCATTTTAAGCAAGTGCCTAAAATCAATTGCAAGTACCCACGCAATGTGTCTCCAGGGAAATAAATAAATACCACCGTGGCTTCTTTAATTACAGTTACTATAATTTCAAACAATAGATTTATTCCATTCCTTGGGTAATTGTTATCTTGGAAAACAATTAAAAATGTGCATTGGGGAGCTGCAGGTGTCATCAAAACTCAAGCCAAATTCATGCCATATCTGAAGCCAACATTTACATCTTGGCCCATTATTCCTTACTGACACATTATCAAGTTCAGCCAAGTTGATTCAAATACTTTGATTTTGATTTACTTAAGTACAAGAGAGCTCAGCTTTACATTTTGTTATTTTCCAATTTTAGTAAACAACAAAATCGTGAATCCGCCCTAAACTGATATTTTCAGGTAAATGCATGAAATATAATCAACAAAACAAAAAACTGAAGTGTTTTTGAGATACCATGACCTCTATTTTTAACGGATCATTGCAGAGCGTTATGGATGCAGGCCAGTCCATCAAGCAAACTAACCTCCCTTCCATTGACTCCATCCATGAACTTGGATCACTCGGCGTCTGGTCATTTGAGAGGTTAGGCCTTAAGATTTATATTTGCAAGTATTTTATCAACCAGCTCTGACTGCACCACATTGTCCTCCAACAATAACAGATCACATCAAGACTGTGGAAAAGAATGGACCATTTCTCGTATCTTGGGAACCAAGTGAAGTCAGATATCGATGATGGCATTTGTCTTTGCCTTCAATGCACCGGCACAGCTTTTGAGTGATAGAAACATAGAAAAACAGGTGCAGGAGTAGGCCATTCGGCCCTTCAAGCCATATGATCATGGCCGATCAGCTAAAATCCTGCTTTTTCCCATATCCCTTGATTCCTTTAGCCCTAAGACTAAATCTACCTCTCTCTTGAAAACAGATTGATAATGTTCCACTGACGAGGTAGGATTAGAGTTGTGCAGGTTCATTCGAAAACCCAATAATTGTGGAAAAGTGGTCAGCTGGCATGGTTTGTATACCTCATGCCTGTACCTCACCATACCTGTGCAAGCGACAAGAAACTCAACTTACAGCGAAAAGAGGGTCTTACCCAGATGGTGGGGTTCCTTGATAGATGCTGCATTCTTGAGACAGTACCCCCTCATTCTCATGTAGATGCTTTCAATGGTGGGGAGGGTAGAGGCTGTGATGGACTAGCTGAGTCCACCAATCTTTACAGTCCCTTGTGTTCCTGCACAGTGCACTGTACTATACCAGGCCATGATGCAACCAGTCAGAATACTGTCTGTAGTGTATCTGGAAATATTTAGATTAGATTAGATTAGATTCCTTTATTGTCATTTAGACCTTTCGGTCTAAACAAAATTATGTTGCCTGCAGTCATACACAGAACCAATAAAAACAAAACATACAATAAACACAAATTAAACATCCACCACAGTGAGTTCACCAAGCACATCCTCACTGTGATGGAGGCAAAGTCTTAGTGTCCGTCTCTTCCCTCCTTGTTCTCCCTCTGCACTGAGGCGATCGATCCAGGCCGGAGATGCCGCCCTCCAGTCCAGCAGACCTCCGTGGTGATGTCGCCGCCGCCGAAAGCCGGAACGGCGTCTCCGCTCCGAGACGGCCCGCCACAGCATCAGCTCCGGGCAGCCGCCCCAGCTCCAGGCCGCCGCCCCAGCTCCGGGTCCCGCAGTCTCCGCTCCGGGCCGCCGCCCCAGCTCCGGGTCCCGCAGTCTCAGCTCCGGGCCGCTGCCCCAGCTCCGGGTCCCGCAGTCTCAGCTCCGAGCCCCGCTGCATCAACTCCAGGCCGCCGCCGAAAGCCAGAACGCCGCACCAGCAAGTCGGGCCACCACTGCCTCAGCCCCGAAGACGGCCAGCCTCTCGTTGGTAAGTCCTGGCTGGCTCTGCCTCCGGAGCCTCGGGGTCAGTCGCAGGCTGGAGGCCGCCAGCTCCGCCATTAGGCCTCAGCGCAGACGGAGGCAGAGAAGGGGGATACGACACAAAAAAGTCACATTCCCCCAAAGGAAGAGACAGAGAACATGTTTCCCCCCCTCTCCCTCTAACACAACCCAACAAACTAAAACTTAACCAAAACAAGACAAAAAACACAACAGAAAAAAGTAAAGACAGACGGACTGCAGGCGAGCCGCAGCTGTTAACAGCGCCGCCACTTCCGGATTTGTTTGAATATTTGGTGATATTGCTGAATGTCTCTTAACTGTGTTAAAAAATGTGGATCCAACACTTTATGAATTCCTAGCTTTCCCTACATGATACCACCAGTAGGCTGCTTGATCTTCCTAACATTGAGAACAAAATTGTTCTGGCACCATTCAATCAAATTTTCAATCTTTCTCCTGTATTCTGACTCATCATTGCCTGTTATTCATTTAACGACAGTGCTATTGTCTGCAAATTTAAAGATGGCATTGGAGCTGTGTCTGCTACACAATCATGGGTGTAGGGAGAGTACAGCAAGGGACTGAGCACACAGCCTTGAGGTGCTCCTGTGTTGTCGACTTTTTGAGGAGGAAATGTAGTTGCCAATTCTGAGCATACTGATTTTGGTCTGCCAATAAGGAAGTTGAGGATCCAATTGCACAGCCGTGACTGGAGACCCAGTTCCATGAGTTCGACAATAGGTTTGGAGGATATGATGATGTTGAACGCCAAGCTGTAGCCGATGAACAACAGCCTGATGTATGTATTGTTTGACACTTGGCTCTCATTCAAGAAAGGTTATTTTATAATTAATAAAGGACTCGTATCTCTCATGTATTTGATTGTAACAAAAAAATCTGGGCAATTGCCGCATGTCTGATGCCAAGTTGGCTCAGTTATGTGACCTCTTTTTACACAACTCACTCTCACAGTTTGATAACTCCCTCACTTAACTGTCTGTTCCTCTTCCACACCCCTTCCCACTGACCGTTGTTGTTCAGCTCATTTCAAGGAAATTCAGACATTGATTTGCACTAAAATCTGCCATGTGATACTTGAGTTTGGTTTATTTGCATTCAGTCAAAAAAGATTTCTTCATAATTATCGAAGTACCTGCCTCTTTACAATATTTGCATTGAAAGTGGTAAAATCAGTTAATGCAGGCTCTCAGCTTTGCTCACCCAGTATATGAACCAGCTGGTTTAGTGAGGCTTCTCTTCAATTTGGGGTAATGCTGTGCAGTTAGCCCTATTTGGTCTTGGGTCCTGAATAACTGAGGTGCATTTGAGCGAATAGCAAGTTAATATTGGGATCCAATGTATCCTATGTTAAAGTGTTCTGTGCAGAGATTGAAATTATGGCACACTGACCTGCTTGCACCTAAAATCACCTCTTTCAAAAAAAAGTCACAAAGTGCTGGAGTAACTCAGTGGGTCGGGCAGCATCCCCGGAGAGTGTGGATAGGTGATGTTTCAGACATGAAGTGTCACCTGTGCACGGTTTTCAGATATGCTGCCTGACCCGCTGAGTTACTTCTGCACTTTGTGTCTTTTTTGTAAACCAGCATCTGTAATTCATTGTTTCCACGTTCACCTGTTTCCAAGCTTATGTGCTATTTTATCCATCAATTATTCTGACTTTATTGGTTGAGGATTGATTTTAGTCTTTGCTCATCATAGCGAAAGTGATTTCTTTTCTCAAAAGATCTGAATTCTTTGGAGTTCCCTGTCACAGAGAATCGTGGAGGTGGAGTCTTGGACCATACCATGGTGAAGATTGACAGTTATTTAGGGGAATTGGAGGGAGGGTGAAAATGAGTCTTAGATTGGATGATCCATGATCTATTTCACTGGTAGAGAATGTTTGGGGACTAATGTACTCATCCCAGACTCTGTTCCTCATGTTCTAGCAATAGAATCGAATAAAAAACATCTCATGCATTTTAGTTGTCGAATTGTAGCTTTATATCAAAAGAATATCTTTGCAATTTTAACCTTTCAGAAACTGGCTGATCTACAGTCAGAGAGTGTTGAAACAGGCTCCCCGCCCAGCTTGTCCTCACCGGCCAACATGCCCTAGCTACACTGGTCCCACCTGCCTGCTTTTGTTCCATATCCCTCCAACCTATCCTATCCATGTAAATCCATGTATAAATTTGTGCTTTTTCTGCGTTCCTTTAAACATTTGAATATTCATAGTTCTCTTTCTTGTCTCAGAATTTAGCTGTAAATCATCTTGCATGTCCTGAATATATATCTTTTCATTTTTAATGTGAGGAATATCTTGTAATTGAAATTTGTTTTGGTTAGGTTTGTTTTAATATTTGTGAAATATTTATTCATCAGAAAATTAAAAATTGAATATTCAATCAACATTGTAATATATTGGTAAATTTGAAATGTAGAAAATAATCTAACTGAAGGAAGCTTTAACAGCCTATGCCCACAAGTTCAGATTTGATCAGATCAGTGCAAGCATTTGTTATGTATAATGAAACTTATTGTAGAAACATTTTTTGAAGTTTGCTTTCATCTTTTCATCGTGTACTTCAGCTAAGCCATTCATGGCACAATATAGATATAAAATCCTGTCTAGGGATTCAGATATGACAATGGATAACTAATTCTGCCCTGAGGATTTGTTGAGCAGTGATTGTCAAGAAAAAGACCATTGAGCATTGAATACCTTCATTTCTACATTCCCATGGCTGTGCAAATACAAATACATTTATTGTGATCTTTTCTTTCATGTTAGATTAAATAATTAGTCCCTTGGATTTAAGTTGATACACTTTTGTCCCCAGTGTACTAATATAGCCTTTAGCTATTTGGGGCAAAAAAAGTTTGAAGATCAAGACCTCTGACCAACACAAAACTCGCTGTTTATTGGGCAGCAGTAAATCCCATGCTCAGTTCACCACCGAGGCAAGTGATGCCCACAGTAGGAACCTCAACATACCGAAGATAGACACAAAATTCTGGAATAGCTCAGCGGGACAGGCAGCATCTCTGGAGAGAAGGAATGGGCGACGTTTTGGGGCGAGACTCTTCTTCAGACTCAGACTGAGAAGGATTGATGAGGGCGGGGTGACAGCCATTGTCTACATACACTTTATCAGTGCCTTTGACAAATTCACGGAGTAGGCAGGTCCAGCACGAAGATCTCATGGGATCACGGTGAGCTGGCCAATTGGATACAAAATTTGGCTTTGTGATCGGAATCAGATGGTAGTAGTGCAGGGTTGTTTTTAAGATTTGAGGCCTCTGACCAGCAGTGCTTGGTCCACTATTGTCTGTCATATATATTAATGATTTGGATGAGGTAGTGGTTGACAACGTTGGTAAGTTTGTGATCGGACACAAACAATTTGTGAGTTATTGGACAGTGAAGAAGGTTATTTCAGATGACAACAGGATCTAGAGCGAGAAAAGTGGGCCAATGAATGGCAGGTGGAATTTAACTCAGACATATGCAAAGTATTGCATTTTGTTACATTAAACCAGTGCAGGACTTGCATCATAAATGGGAAAGCCCAAGTAAGTAATGTCGATTAGCAGGACTTTGGGTACAAGTACATACTTCTTTGAAAGTAGTGACCCAAGGGTGGTGAAGAAGGCATTTGGTTCACTTGGCTTCATCAGTCAGGGCAATATGCACAAGATTGCAACGTCATGTTACAACTGCACAAGACATTTAGTATTGGAGTATCGTGTGCTGTTCTAGTTGCAGGCTATAGGAAGGATGTCATTGAGCTGGAAAGTGTGCAGGAAAGATTCACAAGGTGTTGCAGGGACTGGAGGGCTTAACTTCAATAGAGAGACTGGATCTGTGAAGGCTTTTTTCCCTGGAGAATAGGAGATTGAGGAGTGATCTTATGGGGGTTTCATGAAATTACGAGGGGCATAGATAAAGATTTGTTGGTCTTTTTCCCAGGGTTAGGGAATCAAGAACTATAGGGTTTAAGTTGAGTGGGGGGAAAAGGAAAATATTTATTAGGAATCTGAGGGTGATGAGGAGCTTTCATAGGAAATTGGAGAGGCAGCTATAACTACAATGATTAAAATATATTACAGCTGGTCCAATGATAGGAAAGGTTCAGACGAATATGGATCAAATACAGGCAAATGGAACTAGCTCATAAAAACAACTTGGTTGACTTTACTGAGTGGCGGTGAAGGGCCTGTTACCGTGTTGTGCAACTCTAAGACTCTATAATAAGCCAGTATCCTCTCCCAGGCCACTGTCTCCCAGCATGGAATCCCTGATTATACCCACAACCCCGATGACCACCCCCAGCAGCGTGTTCCAGAGATTTGCCATCCTCTGTGTAACCAAATTCTCCTTTAAGCTTTGCCTCTCTTACCTTAAAGCTGTGCCCCCTAGCCTTTGATTTTCCCATACTGGAAAATAGGTTTTGACTGCCTACCCTATCTATGCCTCCCTTTTTTAAAATTTACCCTTAGGTCTCCCTGTAACCTCCAGCATTTCCAGACAAAACAATCTAAGTGTGCCCAGTCTCTCCCTGTATCTAATACCCCCTAATCCAGGCATCATTCTGCACCCTTTCCATATCTCCACATTCTTCCAGAACTCCATGCATTCTCCAAATGCGGCCTACCCAAAGTCATGTAAAGCTGCATTATTAGTTCCTGACTCTTATACTCAATGCCTGACCTGCAAAAGCAAGCATACCATATGTATGCTTTACCACAACCCTTGTGGCATAGTGCATATATGAAATCACAGTGTATGATCCAAATACAAGAATAGATAACTAATGCTTTAATGAGGATCTGACTAGCAGTTACTGTCAGGAAGTAAATTGCCCAGGCCAAATGCTATCTGCATAGATTTTGAATGGAACGCTTTGATTAAATATTTGCTCTTGAAATTTGAAGGGTTGTTAGATTTCTTAAGAACATTGTTTATCTTGAAACATTTTTAACTAGATGCAACTTTAAGGTCTTTTGTCTAAAATGTACTCTCAACATGCCTTTTCAAGAAATAAATCCATTACGACAAGCATTTAAGATTTATCCTCCAAAGCATTGAAGCATCTTTTATTTTCGGAAAGTCATTTAAAAGTTCTTATTTCTCATGCATTGTTATTTCATCTGCGTCTAAAAATGTTTACCTCTAGTGTAAAACATTTTTGTGTCCAGTGGGCGGCTTTAATTGCTGTTCTGGGTTTGTCTATTAAACTTTCCCTCGGCAGGTTATTATGCAACTTGTATTGACAAGATCATTTTTATTGTGTTTGCTGTGCATCAGCCAACATAAAAAAAACACACAGATGCAAAGAATGAGCCAAGGATAGGGAGTACTGTCATGTGACTTAGCAGTGTTCTCCTGTCCATGGAAATCCTGTTTCCATGGAGACAGCAGCAGTATGCATCAGAATTTACATTCACCATTGCTGAGGAAGGAAGAGAGTATGAGAGACGCCTAGCAGTGAGCAGTAAGAAAGGCTGGATCCATGACAGCAGCTTCTTTGCAACATTCAGTTCCAGAAGGTTGGCTGTCATTGAGAGCATTGTTTTTCTTCTTTTGTCCTTCATGCTGTAATGCTAACCTCTTTTTTTCAGGGTTCAACTGTATGATTGGCATGAACATTGAGGTTTTTGTGATGCAAAAGCTAAGGGAAAAAAAACTTTTATTCGCATACTTGAATTTTGGAATACAGTATAGAGTTGATGCTAAGCTGCACACAAATGTGTGTTCAGATGTTATTACTTTTTTTAGTGTTGAGTGTGATTTCTTTCTACTTTGTTTTATTGTTTGTGAATAATATTGATCTTTGAGAATGATCTGCTCCTTAGCTGCAGAAATTTGTAGCTCGATACCTTTATTAGAATTTTTCAGACTAGTTATGTTTTGTGATATGTGAAATATCCTCAGAAAGATATCAAACATAATAATGTTGAATACAATAATCCACATTGAACTAAAATAAGTACCAATAATATAGAAATTAAAATAGTTAAATTGTGAAATATTCAACAGAAACATAGTTTTGAAAATATCATGTAAACTAAAGTTGTGGAGTCACACAGCACAGAAACAAGACCAAGATGCCCATCAACACTACTCCCATTTTCCTGTATTTGACCCACATCCCTCTGAACCTTTCCTATATATTATGTACCTGTGCAAATGTCTTTGAGATGTGATAGTACTTGTCTCAACCATTTAGGACTAGGGTGGGAGAATATTAGCTAAAACATTATTGAGCAGCTGGACAACTTATATTGGCAATACAAGTTATAACAACAAATTGATTATCAGTTTGGAATGGATAAAAGGGATGGTGCAAAACTTATTTTTTGTTTTTAGCATTAGCAGCTTTAAGATGTTTCCATTCATATTGAAGCATTCATTTATATTAATTGCCTTTGACTCTTCACCTCTAGATTTATGGTTTTACTCTGGTTTTTGTCAATGCCTAGGTTTTTTGATGTTCTTGCAACCCAGTTACTTCCTCCCTGTACCATAATCTTTGAACAAAAGGAAGATTTTGTGAGTACTGGTTGGGCACTGTTCCAGAGGCCAATATACTGTATACTCTGAGGAAAGCACAAAGTGCTGGAGGGACTCAGCAGTTCAGGCAACATCTGGGAAGGAAAAGACTGATTGGAAGGAAATAGAAGTGTGGGGCTGGTGAGCTGGAAGAAGAAATCAGTAACAGGGTGTGAAGGGGAGTTCGCCGGAGATGATGAGATTGGTGATGGGGGGGGGGATCGTAGAGTGATCAGTCTGGACAAAGATCCTGACCCGAAACATCATATGCCCATTCATTCCCTCCACAGATGCTCTTTGACCCGCTGAGCTCCTTCAGCACTTAGGTTTTTTTGCTGAAGACTGCGGCATCTGCAGTTTTGTGTCTCCATTATTAATACAAGCTCTGCCTTTAACAGTTCTCTTCAGCCCGCCTTGGCATTGTGTTATATCTAAAAGCTGTCTTTCTTCCTTCAGATTGCTATTTTCTGTCCGACAAAGTCTTTCGTTCTCCGTACATGAAGCTTGGTCAACAATCAATAAAGCAGTTTCAGCGCAATGTTGAGGCAACTTACAAATTACCAGTTTTTGGTTTTGTTCCGAATTGTGATAATGATAAGAGCTTTAAAAACAAAACAGCACAAAGATAGATTTCTATGCACCAAAAAAAGTTCACAACATTCAGAAACATGACAAAACATAAAATAACCATTCAAATCAAGTAATGAAATGAGGTTCAATAACTATACTTATATAAATCAATTTTGACAACATGTCATTGGTTCAGACTAGTGGGAAAATTAAATTGCAGCTGGTGCTTTTAGCAAAAGGGTATTTTAGATAATTTGTGGGAATATAACTGAAATATTCCACAATTTCCCAGCACTGTCTTCAAAGAAAGTGGTTACTTTGGAGATATGAGGCTATGTGAGCAGGAGGATATTAAGATGTTGTTCTCTAATTCAAGAAGAGAACCAGAAGTTAATCTTTTCATGGTGAGTGAAGGCAGAGAATACATGACCTATCTTAAAAATGCATACACAATTTAGATAAAATGCGAATTTAGTTTTAATACAAATAAAGTGTACTTAATATCTTAAATGGTACCATGCTTTGTATAAAACAAAATCATTTGGTTACTGGGAACTTAAAATAACACTCAAAAAATGATTTATTTTTAAATGTCCTTCTAGATGTAGTTAAAAGTGTCTAATTTAAGTTTATGCTTTAGCTTTAAGAAAATTAAGACCATTCATAAAATCATGCAACGTGGAAACAGGCCCTTCGGCTCAACTTGCCCACACCGACTAACATGTCCTATCTACACTAGTCTCACCTGCCTGCGTTTGGCCCATATCCCTCTAAACCAGTGGTTCCCAACGTGGGGCGTACGCCCCACAGGGGGGCAATTTGATTTTTAAGGGGGGCAATTGAGCGCGACTGAGGAGGTCTGGGTCCAAATTTTCGATTTTTATTTTATTGAATTTTCCATCAGGTAAACATATGTAGTTTATGTTTCAGATGTTATTTTGAATAAATATGGGTAAAAAGGTATTTTCGTTATTATTAAATCACCGCCCCATCGCTCTTCATGCACTGGAAGCGCGCGTTCATGGGAGAACCTTATTTATCTAATTGGTTTAGAAATGCGATAAAGAGCTTTTGCTAAGTTACCCTTATAATATCTATTTCCTCCGTTTTCTCTCAAGGGAAAGCAAGGGGGGGGGGGGGGGCATCAGGATTTTGGTGGTGATTAGGTGGGGCATGGCCAAAAAAAGGTTGGGAACCACTGCTCTAAACCTATCCTATCAATGTACCTATCTAAATGTTTCTGAAGTTATTATATTGCATATTTCATGCAAGTAACAAATGGCATATTTCCAAAATCCTCTTCACTAAAGCTTCATATATCTGTAACAACTTGTTGTTCATATAATGCATCGTGAATGTGGAAATCAGAATTGTGAATGAGCTAAAGATGAACAGCTGTCACAAGATTATTAAATTAGTGGGAGGTTTCCAATTGGTGCTGAGTTTAAAAAAGAACAGCAATGTTTGAATTTATTTGTTGCCTCCAGAATGCTGAAGACATTTCACAGCTCCCGTTTAATTTTGAGGTGTTTTGTTGCTCTTATATTGGCAACACAGAAGCAAATGAGTAAACAGTAAACATGCAGGCAGCAATGAAAATTGATCGGATATTTTGATTTTAATAGTTTAGTCAGTAGGAAATAGTTAGCTTAAAGACCAAGGAGAACATCTCTGCTGTTCTTGGTAATAGTAGAGTGAGAGGCAGGTAAGATCTCTTTCAAGCACTGCGGATCCTATGCTCAGATCTTTGATAAGGAGTTTGAATTGACAACCTTCTGTGTCAAGGGAGAGATGCTACAACTGACCCACATCATCTGAGTCAGTGGCTTTGACACAGGTCAAAGTTAATTTTATTCGTCACATGCACCCGAAGGTGCAGTGAAATGAATTTGCCAGCAGCGATACACTTAAAAAGAACACACAATACACAATAGAATTTAACACAAACATCCACCCCAGCATTCTTCACTGTGGTGGAAGGCAACTAAGTTCAGTCAGTTCTCCTCCTATGTTCATCCGTGGTCGGGGCCATAAACCCTCCTTAGTTGCCACTACAGACGGCCCGATGTACAGGCCCTCTCGTTGCGATGATCAAACCTCCAATGTCGGGATGGTCAAACACATTCCGCGGCTTGGATTGCCCGAATCGGCACTTTCCTACAGGAGACCGCAGCTTCAGGATGTTATAGGCCGCAGGCTGGCGGTCGGAGCACTTCTCCGGCGATACCCGGCAAGGGAACCCAGGCTCCGGATGGTAAGTCCACGCCCCGCCCGCGGCCAGAAGCTCCGCAGACCACAGCCCCATGATGCCAAAGCCTCTCTGGCGACATCCGGCAAGAGTTCGCCTGCTCCGTGATGGAAAAGTCCACGCTGCGCCCACTGTTGAAGCTCTGGGCCCGACTACGGGAAAGGCCGCTCCAATCCATGCTGTTAGGCTGCAAGTGAGGCGACATGGAAAAAGTTGCCTCTCCGTCGAGGAGGCGACCAAAAGCGGTTCCTCCCTTTCCCCCTCTCCACCACCCCCCACACCAAGAGACACCTAAACTGACATTTAGACACACCAAAAACCCCCCAAAAAAAGTCAAAATAACGAACACGCTGCTGGCAGGTCAGCTGACTCACAGCGCCCCCACCAACCAATAAGTGGTGTAAGTGGTTTTGATGGAATTGTGGAATTTATTTTGATTCTGGTGACTGTTGAGTTCTTTTTAAAGCAAGTTATTTTGGAATGTCCTTCTAAAATGTAGTTAAAGTGTATAATTTAAGTTTATGCTTTAGCTTTAAGAAAATTAAGACCATTCAGAGTCATGCAGCGTGGAAACAGGCCCTTTGGCTTAACTTGCCCACACAGACTAACATGTCCTATCCATACTAGTCCCACCTGCCTGCGTTTGGCCCATATCCCTCTATATCTATCCTATCCATGTACCTATCTAAATGTATTTTAAACGTTGTAATAGTACCTGGTTCAACAACCTCCTCCGGCAGCTCGTTCCATACACCCACCACCCTTTGTGTGAAATGTTGCCCCTCAGATTCCTATTAAATTTTACCCAATTATCTTAAACATATGTCCTCTGGTTGGGGCCCAGCACCGAACCCTGAGGTGTACCACTAGTCACAGGCCTCTGGTCCGAAAAGCAAGCTCCCACCATTAACCTCTGCTTCCTTCCATGAAGCCAATTTTCTATCCATTCATCTACCTCTCCTTGACTACCATATAGATCCTTGTCAAATGCATTCCTGATATCCATATATACAATGTCTGCAGCGCTGCCCTCATTAACCTTTTTGGTCACATCTTCAAAAATCTCAATGAGATTTGTGAAGCATGACCTCCCATGTACAAAACCATGCTGATTATCCTTAATCACCCCATGTCCATCTAAATGCATGTATATCTTGTCCCTCGGAATACCCTCTGGTAATTTTCCGACCACAGATGTTAGGCTCAGTGGCTTGTCGTTACCAGACTTTTCCCTGCAACCCTTCTTGAATAGAGGCACAACATTTGCCATCCTCCGGTCTTCTAGCTCCTCACCTGTATTTAATGACGAAAATTCATTCCATATCCATGAAGACAGAATTAGTCTTGTGCAATTTGTTTCTTTTTTCATCAGCCTTTGAATAATGACTAATTGAACTGTGAATCATTTCAAGGCAATAGTTAATTTGTAGGTCGCAATCAGGGAAATGCTGAAGAAACTAATCTTGAAGACACAGTAGGAAACCATAATAGTTGGCCCATTGAAGTTATATACTCTGCAGGATGTCGAATAGGTGCTTTGACATTTGATTGTTTTTGATCAAATTTCAGCTCCACAGACTAATCAGATCGTCAAAATGTAAAGTACTGCAGATACGGAAATTTTGAAATAGATACTGGATGAAGGTGTGTAGGAAGGAACTGGAGATGCTGGTTTACACCGAAGATAGACACAAAAGGCTGGAGTAACTCTGCGGGACATTCCTTTTATCCATTCCTTCTATCCAAAGATACTGCCTATCCCGCTGAGTTACTCCAGCATTTTGTGCCTGTGCTGGATGTAGTCATCAGGTTAGGCAGTATTGTGATCGTACCTGAATTGGTAGAATGTGTGTTATCACGGGGGCTTTGAAACTCTTCTTCAGGGAGCTGCCGGAGCCACTCTTTCCATTCAACTACTTCAACAATTTCATTGCCGCAATCAAACTGGATCCTGTTCAACGTTTGGATTACATGAAGGAATTAATCAGTTTTACATTCTGAATATAGCTGTTTTGAATTTCCCTTCCTTCATTGGTCTCTTTAGGTTGCAAAGGAATATAGACCACTTTTGACAATAAACTAAACTGAAACTGAACTTATTCTTACAATAGGTTGTAATCACTAAGATAAAATTCCATGAGCTGGACGGCATATATTGTGTGATTTAACTTGCTTCCAATAGTATTTTGTCTGTTCTATATCAGAGTGGGATAAAGGATTAGTGCCTTAAAAGTGATTGTTTTGCTTTCAAATTTACCAGTTGAGAACAAAAGAAAGTGAGATTGAAACAGTTGCCATTTTTATTCATTGTAAAATAACCTCTTTCAATACAATTGAAATGAATGATTAGCATAGAGGATGGATGCTTTTGTGCATTGATTTTGTGCTTCATAAGAATTAATTAATATGTCCATAAACAACTTCATTTGCTTATCTTTCATGTACTTGCATAGTGTAACTCATTCTGTATTTCAGTTATCTTCTCCAACTGAAGATTGAATATATGAAACTCAGTCTTCTGAGAAGTAATATTTTGTAAAACAATCTGTTTTGACAGCTCTATCTAAAGATGTGTATTTGGATGGATTTTGCAAATTTCCAACCATGTGGTGCTCTTAAATTTGGCTACAAGCTTGAGACTGAGTACTAAAACTGAATGGAGCAGAGTCATTGGTTTTGATTCTAGTGCCTCTGATTCATTCATTGCTTACTCATGGCCCAAAGTTTTGTGCATGAATACTCGAAAATAAATGTCAATGCAATATGTAATTTTTCCTCCGTTGGCTAAAGAGGAAAGCTTATCATTCAAAAATGTTCCTAAAATTAAGCTTTTTTTAGGTTGTAAAAATTACTGGTGAAATAATTACTAATTTTGACAGTAAAGACTAAATTACTAACAAAAGACTCTATAAAGGCTACAAATATGTTTTTCAGGGATTTGAAATTTGGGTATTCAGATGGCAAACTAGACATTAAGTTTTGTTATTTTGTGCGTAGCCCATTTTCAGTTTAGTAATAAAGTCACTGATAAAAGCTGTATGAAGTGTTGCATTCTGTGACATTGGCCCGGTGTGCATTCTTGTGGAAAATATTTGACTCAAAATTCAATTCTATTGTACTGATTGTTTCATCACTTTGCAAACAAAACGACATTTGTGTCACATCAAGCATGACACGATGACATCACAACTGCATTGTATTGCAATATCTTGGAAATTACACCAGGCAGTTCATGGGATCAGTCATCCTTGAGAATCTGACAGGATTTTAATGCATGGGATGCTGTTAATTCCCGTGCACGACTCTTTTTGGCGTGTTGCTTGCAACTTAGAGCACTTTAATCAGGGCTTTTTTGGGCAAATCTGGGTGACAGACAAATCTAGATTAACAGCACAATGCTGACCAGGACACCTACCAGGTAAATACATTACCTTCAGACTAACTACACCTGCATTGCACCAAATTCCAAACCACATGGAATTCTGCCTGAGCATTTACGTCCATGAATTTATAAGCGAGTCATTACAAACCAATTCAATGTATACTTGAAGAATGTTACAAGGCAAACTACTTAGTTTAATTTATTTTTGGTTCTTTTAGTCCCCAACAACGATCGTTGCCAAACATGAATGATGCCATGGTGTCCCACTCAGTCATTTCTTCCGGAGCACCGACTCCTACTAAAAGGTATGTCAAGAACTCTTTAAATAATCCTTTACGTCAATGTGACGACACTTCAATATTGTCAAGAGGAGGTTATGTCCTATTTGTTTGTCATTACTATCTTCTCAAACAACATGTGTAGCCCATTAGTCACTTTTATTACGTTAGTTAGGTAGTAGTAAAACAATTAAATGACTGCTGTACCTATTAATTATTGTTCAATCTGGATTTAAAAATCTATAACTGGTCAGGCCAAGCAAAGCAATTGTACAATGAAGCTGATTCACAAATTCTGAACGCACTTCGCACTGGACTGCCTATATTGACTATTTCTGAGGGTTCACGGCAACCAATGTACTGGTTATTGATTGCTCAGCCATTATGTGTGAGATACTGTTGGAATTGAATGTATAGCTCTGTCAATGTCCAGGTTCCTCAGACCTGTTTTCTCATCTCTATCTCTAGTTGGGATCTAAGTTCCCTCACTTGTAACTTATTCTAAATTCGGCAGTGTCAAATTATTTGTGTCAATTTATTCGTCAGTCCTTAATATTTGACTTTCTCTATTACATTTGCAAGACGGCATCTTTACATTTCTGTTACAAGTATTTTGCACAATTTAGAAAGGACAGAACTTATTCCTTTGGACAATCACTGCAAGGATCTTGAATGTTGATAGATTTAAAAATATATATTTGTGTAAGGATAATGTAAGAACAAAGTCTCATTTTCTTTTGCTTGATGTGGACAATATGACCATATCTGCCAATTTTATTGTTGCAAATTATTTGACAATAGCTATCTGATATGGTGCAAGTTGTAGAATAAATGAAACTGTGGAAACCATCAGCTGATTTTGATTTTGAAAAGTAAATGTGCTAACTTGTAAGATTTGTGTGATTCTTTTCAATTGACATGCTTTGAATTATATTGATCTGTGAGTCAATCGCAATTCCCAACAGTGTGGAAAAGGTCTAACCAGTCGCAAACATGTTCACCTGTTTCAAAAGTCACAATGGAAAAGTTTGATAAACAATAATTATTCCTTGAAATATTCTAAATTTACGGAAAGATTAACGTGTTTTGTTTGATATATATCTTTTAAAATAGTTTATTTGCAGTGATATGCATCTTCTGCTGCTTTCTTCTGTTCAGGAAGTTAATGTTGACAATGAAACACTGGCTGTTTCACCTTTGAGTTCTGGCTTCAAATCAAAAGAAGATTGTCCAAAGGATGTACTTATCCAGAGAGCTATGTATACAGTGTGTGGAATTACTTCCCCACTTTTCAAAGCAAACCTCTCCCCCTTAATCAAGGCCAAATTAACATTTAAGGCAGTAATGTCACACTCCTGTCACAAAGATGACCAATATGCACAATGACTGTATGAGGGTGTTGAGGCTTTGTGATAAGTGCGTTGATAAACCTAACCTTGATCTTGACACCAAATGGTAAACTTTGAGCTGAAAAATATAATTTAATGAAAAGAATCAAACATTTTATTTTAGTCTTGACATTGGCAATCTCAGCCATTTAGTTTAGAAATACAGCGTGGAAACAGGCTCTTCAGCCCACTGAGTCCATGCCAACAATCAATCACCCATACACTAGTTCTATGTTATGCCGCTGTTGTATCTTGCACACTCGTGGCAATTTACAGAAGTCAATTAATCTAAAAAACCTGCCTTCTTTGGAATGTTTGAGCAGACCAGAGCACCCGGAGAAAACCCATGGGGTCAAGGGGAGAAAATACAAACTCTGCACAGATAGCACCCGAGCTCAAGACTGCAGATGCTACACCCTTGAGCAAAAAACAAACCCCTGGAGGAACTCAGCGAATCAGATAGAGTCTATGGTGGGAAATGGACAGATAACCCTTTCAATAAGTATCCTGAACTGACTTGTTGACAGCCCAATTCCCTGGACAAATGCTGCCTGACTCGCTGAGCTGCTCCAGCAGTTTGCTTTTTGCTCTAGCAATACATGTATTTTGTTTCTTTCGTGTTGAATTGTTATGTTAATCCCTCTCTGGTAATGTGTTTACACAGTCAGGAACATTTGAAATTTCTAGAAATAGGGTTCTAGCAGTGGAGCTGCTTATCTGAATAATTGAATTGCTGGCAGCTTAAGTTCTTGCCTTCTACAAAGGTTTGTCTTCATTTGTTTCAGAATAAGGCCACATTTTCATTCATTGAGCTCGACGCATGTTTGTTGGCTTTGGAGAATTACTTATTTGCGGAGACAAGTCTGGGGAATCATTTTTAAAATGTAATGATTAAACATATTTAGCTCTTTGTTTATGAGTTGCACAGGCTTCAATAGCTATAGAACTATGGAACTGGAATTTAGCACAGTGAAATATGCAATGAGATAAAGTAGGTTGAAACAACGTTGTATAATAAATTGGTGGACTGAGCTAAAGAATTGTTTTTCGTCCTCACCATGCTTTTCCTCACCAAGGAAAATGTTTTCCTTGCAGAGTTTCCTTTCATAACTGAGTTTGGGATGGAATTTGCTCCATTGAACTCAATGTTTTTGCAGACATACAATCTGAATATTTACGCTACATTGGGCATATTTAACGCCTGAAGCTCCAGAATGCCTGTTGGATCTGCAGGATAATATTTGCAGCGTGTGAATGCTTAAGAGTGTGCAGGTGCACATGATCTCACAAGAGTTATCGTTTTACTTCAAAGTCTATTTTCAAAGTCTCCTTCAAAATTACATTGTTCGGTTGAGTCGTCAAATGATTTGTGTAAAAATGATATTTTCTTGAATTTGTTTTACTGTATCTCAACTTTGAAATTAATTGGTGTTCAAAACAATCTTTGACAACCTCTGACATATCAAACAATTGATAAATTAATTTAAACATATCTCAATTGATAAATTAATTTATACATCCATCTTTCCTGCCACTATTTTAATATCAATCATTTTCATGTTTATATGAGCACGGGGTGGTGTTGGCAGGAGTAGAAATCGTACTTATAAATATCAAGAAATATTACAAAGTCTCCAAATATTATTTTTAAAAGGCTGTGCTTTCACAACTTCACATATGGGTGAATGTCATATTTTTCACAAATAAATAGGGTCCAAATTTGTGAACTGCAAATAATAACTTATTTAGACAGAGGGTGGTGAATTTGTGGAATTCTTTGCCATAGGAGGCTGTGGAGGCCGTCAGTCGATATTTTTAAGGCAGGGCTAGATAGTATCTTGATTAGCACAGGTTTCCAGAATTATGGGGGATGGCAGGAGAATGGGCTTAGGAGGGAAAGATAGATCCGCCATGATTGAATGGCGGAGTAGACTTGATGGACCGATTGGCCTAACTGCTCCTATGATCTTATGAATAATACAGTGACTGTCCATGTGATATGCAGCCAAAAAAATTGCCAAGATTTGTGAAATATGGGTTTTAAGACCAAGGATGAATTGCATTATGTTCATCCAGATTTAACTGCAGTTTGGAGTAAAATTTGGATGGCAGAATTATTTTTTTCTCCACGTACTGTTCAGGGGGAGCAATTAATTTATTTAACGTAATCATAAAAGGTATTGCAACTGTCACCGTTTAGACTTTATGCCTACTTTGATTTTATTGAAATAATTGTAAATTGGTCTCAGGATGGAGTTAGGGGGTTCATCACTGAACCTCAATACGGAGCTGAAGCAAAGCATTAGCTTCTCTTTTGGAGAAACAGCATAATTCAGAAATAGCTGCCGGCAAATGGTGTTCAAAGAGTAAATGGTCCCTTAAATGTGGATAAGGGAAGGAAAGAAAAAGCAGATAATCTCAAAGGGTTTAATTGCATTATGATGTGAATTACAATTTCGCAGAAATAATCAAGTATCAGAATAGTTCTAATATAGTGCTTGTTAACAATGCATTTACATCTTAATTCAATTTCACCTCTATTTTGTCACATTTATCATATTTTTTAATATTACCATGGTTTTCCTCTAGCCTGTTTATCCTCTTACATGTTTATCGTTTCCCTGATGTTCCTGATATTTATCTGCACTCAAATTGCATCCAAATATATGTGCATTTTTGTAACTCTTTTTATTTTAAAATTTGATGATCACATGGATTGTGATTTTTTTTTAAAAAGTTGTGCATTTTAAAATAAAAGCAAAAAATGCTGTAAATACTCAACAGGTCTGTGGTGGACCATAGAGTGATACAGAGTGGAAACAGGCCCTTCGGCCCAACTTGCCTACACCGGGCAACATGTCCCAGCTATACTAGTCCCACCTGCCTGCACTTGGTCCCTATCCCTCCAAACCTGTCCCATCCATGTACCTGTCTAACTGTTTCTTAAATGTTGGGATAGTCCCAAGTCGCAACTACCTCATCTGGCAGCTTGTTCCATACACCCACCACCCTTTGTGTGAAAATGTTACCCCTCAGATTCCTATTAAAACTTTTCCCCTTCACCTTGAACCTATGTCCTCGATTCCCCTACTCTGGGCAAGAGACTTTGTGCATCTACCCGACCTATTCCTCTCGTGATATTGCACACCTCTATAAGATCACCCCTCATCCTTCTGTGCTCCAAGGCCCAGCCTACTCGATGTTTTCCCATAGCTCACACCCTCTAGTTCTGGCAACATCCTCGTAAATCTTTTCTGAACCCTTTCAAGCTTGATCTTTCCTATAACGGTGCCCAGAACTGAACACAATATTCTAAAGTCAGTCTGAAGAAGGATCTCGACCCGAAACGTCGCCCATTCCTTCTCTCCAGAGATGCTGCCTGTCCCGCTGAGTTACTCCAGCATTTTGTGTCTACCTTCGATTTAAACCAGCATCTGCAGTTCTTTCCTACACAATAATCTAAATGCGGTCTCACCAACGTCACATACAACTGCAACATGACCTCCCAACTTCTATACTCTGACTGATGAAGGACAATGTACCAAATGCCTTATTGAACACCTTATCTACCTGCGACTCGATCTTCAAGGAACCATGCACCTGCACTCTTAGATCACTCTACTCTACAACACTCCCCAGAGGCCTACCATTCACTGTCAGTCTTGCCCATGTTAGACATCCCAAAATGCCACACCTCACACTTCTCTATATCAAATTCCATCAGCCATCCCTCAGCCCACCTGGCTAATCGATCCAGATCCTGCTGCAATCGTTCACAACCATCTTCACTATCTGCAAAACCACTAACTATTGTATCATCAGCAAACTTGTTAATCTTGCACTGTATGATGTTCGATGGTGGGTCTATGACCTGAATTGTTAGCTCTGTTTCTATTCCAAGAAATATGGCCTGACTCAGTAATTATAACATTTTCAGTTTTTAATTTCCAGCATCAGCAGTATTGGCTTTCAGATCTGGTGAATCGTTTAATTTTAGCAGCTCGTTGCAGTCTAAAAATCATCAAAGCATAATTTGAAGATCAACTTTGGAATTTGTATTAGATTTAAAGTTATTTTAGCTCAGATTAATTATTGCAGTTTGAAATTTTAATTAAATTTAGAAAAAACAATGGAAGTGTCTGGCTGTGCAGCACAAATTTGTGGCGAATCTGTGGAATTCTTTGCCACAGAAGGCTGCGGAAACAAAGTCAGTGGATATATTTAAAGCTGAGATACAATCAACAACAATACAATCAGTTTTATTTGTCACATTGCACATAAAGTGCAAGTGAAATGAATTTGCCAGCAGCGGTACAATGAAAAAGAACACACAAAAACACAATAAAAATTTAACACAAACATCCACCACATCATTCATCACTGTGGTGGAAGGCACAAAATTTGGCCAGTCCTCCTCCATTTTCCCCCGTGGTCGGGACCTCAACCCTCCGCAGCCGCCGCTGGGGGCATCCAGATGAATGAAAGTCAAGGTATGTCCTGAAACGGTGCCTACCCCACCGGAGACCGCGACTTCAGGTTGGTGTAGGCCGCAGGCCGGCGGTCGGAGATTTAAAGTTCCTGCCGGGCTGCAACCAAAAGCACCGCAGAATGCAGGGACGGCGGTCGAAGCTCCCCTCCAGGGGTCCCCGGCGAGGGACCCCGCTCCTGACGGTAAGTCGCCGCCGCACCCGCGGTAGAAGTAGGCTACAGGCTGGCAGTGGTGGCCTCTTCTTCTCTCGGGTCCCCAACGAGGGATCCCAGGTTGCGGACTCCGCGCCAGCTGGAGCTCTGTAGACCGCGGCTTCAGGCTGCCGCGGGCCAGTGAACGGAGCGCTCCCCTCTGGTGAGCCCCGGCGAGGGCTCGCCCACTCCATGCCGAGAGTCCACGCTACGCCCGCCGCTGGAGTCCCGGGCATGTCTCCGGGAAAGGCCGCACCGATCCTCGATGTATGGCCACGGGGGAGGCGACATGGAAAAAGTCGCCTCTCCGTGGAGGAGGCGGCCAAAACGGTTTCCCCCTTACCCCCCATACCACCCCCCACATAAGACACACAACAAAACATTAAAAACATACATTTAAACACACTAAAAAAGTAATAAAAGTTGAAAAAACTGACACGCTGCTAGCAGGGCTGTCGCCTTAAAGCTCCCCCACTGACGATTAGATTCTTGATTAGTATCGGTATCAGAGGTTATGGGGAGAAGGCAGGAGAATGCAGGAAAATTGTAGAGACATCAGCTACTGCAGATGCTGGAATCTTGAGTATAACAAAGTGCTGGAGAAACTCAGTGGGTCAGGGAGCATCTCTGGAGGGAATGGACAGACAACATTTTGGGCTGGGACCTCTCTTCAGACCAACATAAATTTTTGAGTATCCAAGACAAAGTAAATAGAATGGATCTCTTTCTTTAGCAGATGGATGAAAACTAAGCAACATAAATTTGAAATAATTGGCTGAGTGCTTGCAGGGGAGATGGGAGTAAAGACTTTCATCCGAGGAACTCGCTGCCGGAAAGAGTGACAGAGATTGAAATCCTTATGTTAGTTCAACAAATGTGGATATATATTTAGATATTGAATGTATTTAGATGTAACCTGCAGCGCTGCAGACCAAGGGCTGGACGATGGGATTAAAATGGGTAACTCTTTCTTTACTGACTGGGTGAGCTAAACGGTTGCTGCTTTTGTCAACATTTTTCACTGATTCAGTATTCAGGCAAATAAAGTTGTTGACCAGTGAAAGTGATAACTGTATTATGGCAATTACATCAATTTGCTGTTTTCAGTTCTGGCCCACATGTGACACCAGTTGGCTTTCAACTCCCTTGTGAGGTGGTCTTGCAAAATGTTTCAATGTAATGCACTAGTACCAAAATCTGCAGCAATTTATCACAGAGCACCCATTATCCCTCACATTCCCAGTAGGGGAAAACGCACATAGCCTTCCCGGTTTGTCTTGGTAAATTAAATATTTCTCCCCTCAGTCAGATTTTTGTCATTCCTTGCAGTTTTATTCATATGTTTGACGGCCAGCATTTTGTGGCATTTTGACAGTCCAAAAGCCCCAACACAATATCCCAGCCACACCCACACTTCGGGGTTTTATAATCCCTCCCCCTCCCACCAGAAGGGGCGTGGCCTTCATGGAATGATTGGCAGGAGAGCGATTCTCAACATTTTTTAAATCACTAATAACACTTTTAATTTTCATTGATGGGAAGGATCCTCTGCACCTGATGAGCGGAGTGGGACTGAGTAGGATGGCCAAAAAACACAGCCGTACGTGGTAGCGTTTTATCTAAAATCAATATACAGTGCAAGCAGGAAGTTGTCAAGGTTCCACCAACAGCCATTTGCAGTGCAGCATTTCAAAGCAGTTACCACCACCAACAGCATTTCAAAGCAGTTACCACCACCAACAGCCATTTGCAGTGCGGCGTTTCAAAGCAGTTACGTTACCACCACCAATGGCCATTTACAGTGCAGCATTTCAAAGCAACCAACCTCCATCTTGCAGAGACAGAGTGAGGCGCAACACTTCCGGGTTTTATAGTTCCTCCCCCATCCCGCCAGCAGGGGCAGCAGAGATAATGTTTAAAAACATTAATAACTTTTATTTTTCATCGATGGGAAAAATCCTCTTGTCCTGCGCAACGGAGGGGGACTCGGAGTAAGATGGCCAAAAATCACAGCCGTAAGTGGCAGCATTTTTTTCAAAAATCATGAAATAAGAAAAACAGGTTGTGGTCAATATCTTACTTTTAGTAATATAGATTCAATGGCTTTGGATGAATCAACTGATACTACTGACTCGGTGCAGGTTTTATACTGCAACAAAATCTCTGTGCTAAATCTACTATTTTAAGTGGCACTTTGCAACAAGTCATGTATTGTTAACTATATTCGTGCAAATGCAACACGGCATCGTCAGTTTCGTGATTTGCTAAAGTTGAACGATGAGGCATTCAGTGTGGATTTGCCATATCATTGTAAAGTGCATTGGCTATTGCAGGGACAGGTGTTAGCAAAATGTTTATCATTGCAAGAACAGATAGTTAAATTTCATGAAGAACAGAATCAGCAATGTGAATTATAGAAATACTGCATTTCTGTGTGATATGTCAAAGGAAAATGACTTGAATGTTTCTTTGCAAGGTAAAACTAAGTCTATATATGATATGTGGTAAAAAATTCAAGCATTTCAAAAAAAACTATAATATTTCAAAAATCTTCTTCAAAATGAAATTTCGGATGAACATTTTCCTCAGTTAGCGAAGGTCATTGATGAGCATGAGGATTCTTGCGAATCATTTGAAGAATACACAGCTGTTACAGACTCATTAATTAAAGAATACAATGAAAGGTTCAGACTTTGAGAATCATGACATCACACTCAAATTAGCATTTCAACCTCACCTAGTTGATGTCTCCAAGGCTCCTAAAGAACTACAGATGGAATTGATTGAGCTTTCAGAAGATGACATTTTAAAGTCCTTATTTGACGCTAAGAAAGATCCGATTGAAATATGGAAAAATGCAGTAGAATACCCACGTTTTCGGCAACCTGCACAAAAAATGCTTTCTTGCTTTTCAACCACTTATTGCCGTGAATCTACACTCCTACTTAACCCAAATCAAGACGCCCTTAAGGCCCAAAATGACAGATACCCATATAGAAGATCAGCTGAAACTGCGTACCTCCATGTTGCAACCAAATATTCAAATGCTTTCCCACAAAAAGCACACAACAAAGTCATTAAAAGGTTAGTTAACTTTAGAATTAACAAAATGTTTTCGTTTTCTTGAAGTTAGCACTTAGTAGTTAGATTTTTACAAAATAATGTCCATTTTGAAGTACAGGTGCACAACCTTTTATCCGGTGTTCCGGAAACCGAAAAACTCCAAAAACCGGCCATTTTTTCTAGATGTCGTCTGCGCACCAACGCTCGCGTTTGGTGCCAAACTTGACCCGAAACGACCCACGGTCAACCCAGGTCTGTATTACTGCAGCGGCTGCCTCCTCCTCGGAGACCGGGAGACGCTTAAACATCTGTAAATCATTGCTTAAATGTTAGTCAGTTAGTTTGGAGGGCTTTTATGTGAAGGGGGTGGGGGGGTGAAGGGGTAAACTTTAATTCTTAGTCCCCTACCTGGTCGGAGAGGCGGGGAGCGGTCAGTGCCTTACCGGGTCGCCGTGCAGTAAGCTCCGCAGCGCTGTGGCCGGTGGGGCTGCGGGCGTCGCTTGTAGCTCCAACCCCGGCAACTCTACCCCTGGCTGCGAGGCGCTCCAAATCCAGCACGGCCCGCGGCCGGACGCCCCAGCTCCGCGAATGTTGGAGCGTCGCTGGATTTGGAGCCGCGCAGCCAGGGGTAGAGTTGCCGGGGTCGGAGCTCCAACCGGCGCCGCCCGCGGCCGGACGGAGCCCCCAGCTCCGCGAGGTTGGGAGTCGCTGACCAGGTAGGGGACTAAGAATTACAGTTTCCCCCTTCACCCCTACTTCACCACCACCACATAAAATCCCTCCAAACTAACTGACTAACATTTATGCAATGATTCTCCCGCTCTCCGGGGAGGAGGCAGCTGCTCCAGACTTTTCAAGCCGCCCGCGCTACCTACCTAATCTACGCTAAAAATCTTCCATTCGGAAATCCGAAAATGTCCGAAATCCGACAAGTGTCTGGTCCCAAGGCTTTCGGATAAAAGGTTGTGCACCTGTATATCTAATTGAAATTTCTTGGATGCGTCCTTATTAGATTACCGCTAACTTAATGTGGCATTCCATCATGAAAAGATTCCCCACCCCGGTCCTAGAGCGTGCAGCTATGCTCTGAGGTTGGCCTAATTTCTTTGTAGATTTAGTTGTCCATTAAATGTAACTCATATTTGCAGTTAAAATTTGCTGTGTCACAGCCAAAAACCTAATGACAGGATTGAACAAGCCTTTTAAATTAATCTTTACAAATTTATAAAAATACATTTTTTTTAAAAAAAATATATTACTATTATTTCATGATGAATTTTACAGGTGGTTTTGGATCACACAGGGTAATTCACAGTGATGCCATCTCCAGCTTGAATCTTTTTAAGTGTTAAACCCCTGTCACACTGTGCGAGCTGACCCACGAGGTACCCCAAGTTTAAAACAAATTGAACTCGTGGTAATCACGTACAATTAACGTAGCGGGAACGTCTGATTTCCTGGACGCAACTTAGCGACTCGTGGCGCTAACGGCAGGTACATGTGAAACTTGATAACTCTTGAAAAAATTCAAACATGTTTAAAGTTTTCCACAAGTAAAATGTACTGCTGAAGTTAAAAATGGAAACATTTAAACACATTGCAAGAACGTAGTCGCCCGTGCGTATACCTTAGTGACTCGTGAGTCTACATCTATCATGATTTCATTTGGAGTCTTCTATTATTCCAAACATTTGTCACTTTCGATAAAGCAATTATTTTTCTGGGTTTATGTTCTAAATATACTTTCCATTTGTTTCCACTTACAGCCCCCAGGTTAATAAATGATCTGACAATATTTAAGATTGTTTAAGTAATTTGCCTGGTGTAACTAAACACTGAAATTAGGTCGACCCGCAATGGTAATGTGTGGCATGGCGTGAATTTCCTCAAATAATAAGTCAATGGGAAGATGGAATAGTTAAGTGCCTGGTGTAATCCCTGTCAGGGCACAGGTTGGTTTACATCACTCAAACAGAAGACTGTCGTTCACCAACCTATGTCGACAATATTATAAACTCTCTACATGTTTCTCATCTGTTTTTACTACCATATTAAAATGGTGACAGTGAACATTTGCGTCAAATCCATTTTATGTTGAATTAAATATATAGACTTATATACTACTGAAGTGTATGTTGCAAACATTATTAACTCTTTGCAGTCCCCTTAAGGCACGTTTTCTTTGAAAATGAACTGTGGAGTGATTTTATTTTGGATTGGGGGTGTGATGAATCGGAAATTAAGCGGTAAACCTGATATGGGTCTTTAAACCGTGGATATAGAAGAACTAATTCCATGTGCGTGAGACCGGGAGGGGGGTTAATTCATAATGATTGTGACCAGCAGAACGGAGGAGCAAACCTCCAAAGACATACAGGTTTGTTCTCCTCCGCCTAGCGGAGCTGGTCCTTACCCTCAATAACTTCACGTTCGACTCCTCCCATTTCCTCCAAATACAAGGCGTAGCTATGGGCACATGAATGGGCCCCAGCTATGCCTGCCTATTTGTAGGTTACGTCGAGCAATCCTTGTTCAATACATACCAGGGCCCCATCCCCGACCTCTACCTCCGCTACTTCGACGACTGCTTTGGTGCCACCTCCTGCACCCGCACACAACTGACTGACTTCATCCACTTCACCACTAACTTCCATCCGGCACTCAAATACACCTGGACCATTTCCGACACTTCCCTACCATTCCTTGACCTCACTATCTCCATTGCAGGTGATAGACTTCTGACCGACATACACTATAAACCCACTGACTCCCATGGCTATCTGGACTACACTTCTTCCCACCCTGCTTCCTGTAAGGACTCCATCCCCTACTCCCAATTCCTCCGTCTACGCCGCATCTGCTCCACGGATGAGGCGTTCCACACCAGGACATCTGAAATGTCCTCATTATTCAGGGAACGGGGGTTCCCCTCCTCCACCATAAATGAGGCTTGCACCAGGGTCTCTTCCATACCCCGCAACACTGCCCTCTCTCCCCATCCCCCCACTCGCAACAAGGGCCGAGTCCCCCTAGTCCTCACCTTTCACCCCACCAGCCGTCACATACAAAAAGTAATCCTCCGTCAGTTTCGCCACCTCCAACGTGACCCCACCACTCGCCACATCTTCCCATCTCCTCCCATATCTGCCTTCCGCAAAGACCGCTCCCTCCATAACTCCCTTGTCAATTCTTCCCTTCCCTCTCATACCACCCCCTCCCCAGGCACTTTCCCTTGCAACCGCAAGAGATGCAACACTTGTCCCTTTACCTCCCCCCTCGACTCCGTTCAAGGACCCAAGCAATCGTTCCAGGTGCGACAGAGGTTTACCTGCATCTCTTCCAACCTCATCTATTGCGTCCGCTGCTCTAGATGTCAGCAGATCTATATCGGTGAGACCAAGCGGAGGTTGGGCGATCGTTTCGCCGAACACCTCCGCTCGGTCCGCAATAACCAAGCTGACCTCCCGGTGGCTCAGCACTTCAACTCCCCCTCCCACTCCGTCTCCGACCTCTCTGTCCTGGGTCTCCTCCATGGCCACAGCGAGCAGCACCAGAAATTGGAGGAACAGCACCTCATATTCCGTTTGGGGAGTCTGCATCCTGGGGGCATGAACATCGAATTCTCCCAATTTTGTTAGTCCTTGCTGTCTCCTCCCCTTCCTCAGTCACCCTGCTGTCTCCTCCCATCCCCCAGCCTTCGGGCTCCTCCTCCTTTTTCCTTTCTTGTCCCCGCCCCCGATCAGTCTGAAGAAGGGTTTCGGCCCGAAACGTTGCCTATTTCCTTCGCTCCATAGATGCTGCTGCACCCGCTGAGTTTCTCCAGCTTTTTTTGTGTAACCTACAGGTTTGTGGGTTCATTGACTTCTGTAAATTGCCACTAGTGTGTGGGATGCGAAAGTGGGATAAACGAGAAATTGGGTACGGGTGATCGATGGTTGGCGTAGAATCGGTGGGCCAAAGGTCCTGTTCCCATGCTGTAAATTCTAAACAATTACATAATGTGGGAGCAAATCCCTGCGGTAGAGAGCGATCAAGTGGAGTGTTTCAGTTAAAGGGAGGCCTCGCAAATAGAGGAAGAATGTAGGGGGGGAAAATACTTTGAGAGGCGAGGGGGTGGCCAATGTCCCTGCGAATCCGATACATCGCCAACTTAGTGTTTGCCTGTAGACCAGGGATTCTGTCACAATCAGAATGGCACCCGCTCTGAGAGATTTACATAGTTTGGCTATGGGGGGTCATAGAGTGTTACAGCACGGAAAAAGCCCCCTCGGTCCAACTTGTTCAGTCCAAGCTAGGTCCTTCCTGGAGGGCTTGGGTTGCAAGAAGAAGGTGGATAGGTTTGAGTTGTTTTTTCTTTGCAGTGCAGGAAGCTGAGAGATGACCTCGTCTCACATTTGGCCTCTATCCCTCTAAACCTCTCATACCCAACAGGTTTCTGCAGAGTCTACAGTACAGCAAGGCTTGTGTTCCATTTAATATTTCCGCCACCATCTCCCACTACCCTGGCGCTGTTGTCTTGAAACACAAAAGTGCTGAACTAACATCTGTGGAGAACATGTTTCGGATCGCCACCCTGCATTTGGCTGCTGGGTTAAACACTTTAAACACTGTTGCTTATTAAAACAGACCTTCATTCAACCTTCATGAGCGGTTGGCTCAAGAGTAGCTCGGGAGAGGAACTTAGTAACTCGGGAGAGGAACTTGGAACATCGCAGAAATGACAAGTAAACGGCAAACTTCGTCAAACCCGTGGGAACTCGGTTAAACTCTTGATCATACACTTGGAATTTCGTACACAACCACGAGTCTTTCACTCGGGGTACCTCGTGGGTCAGCTCGCACAGTGTGACATGGTTGAAATCTAACATAATGTTATGACTCGTGCTTGGTGAATCAAAGATCAATTTTATAAATTGAAATGAATTAATGTTCCTTAATTGTTCAACCCAATTTAGCATAAAAAAATAAGATACAGGAGCAGGAGAATATATTTTGGCCTTAATCCTGCTTAAGCTTGAATTCAATCTCTACAACTCTTCCCTGTACATGAATCTACATCCCTGATTTCAAAAACCTGAGAAGAATCTTTTTTTAATTTTTCCCTTCAAGTGCTTGCCCTTGAGTTTGAGACTCCCCAAACATCCTCTCAGAATCTATTGCTTGAACTTGTCAAGAATTGTATGGGAATTAAATTGCTTTTCACTAAGTTAAACTGAAGGGAATAAACGGAAAGTCCATTGAGTCAGGAAAGCTAGTACACCACATTGAGGCTGCCACTTTATTTCCATAATGGACAATGTCTTTCTCTTGGGTATGTGTCCTGCAGTGGGATGAAGGATGGCAGAGGATCAATGTCTCATTCATGACAGTAATCTGTTCCAAAATAAATGTTTCCTTGCATTTGTTCTGATATTTTGCCTTCATAAATATTCCATGTATTTACTCCACATCTCAAATATCAAATGAAAGTGAGCAAAATAGATGCAGTTCATCGCTATTTTAAAACCCCCAGAGGCAAAAAAAAGAGTCCAAACAATGAATGTATTGTACTCAAGTGTATGGGATTCATCTTCCACAGAATCGATATCTGTCATACATGGAACTGGATGCAAATCTTTTACCAATCTATGCCTGCTTATTGTTTTAACACTGAGCCTAATATAATCATGGAATCATTATCTCAAGACTGCAATAATAATAATAATAATAAATTTTATTTATGGGTGCCTTTCAAGAGTCTCAAGGACACCTTACAAAAATTTAGCAGGTAGAGGAGAAACATGTAAGGGGAATGAAATAAATAGTAGAGACATGACTAGTACACAAAGTAAATACAGAATTCAATACAAAACACAGTATGAGGCAATTAATGCACAGATGAAAAGGGACGGCACGTGGGGCTAAGGATAGGCAGAGGTGAAGAGATGGGTCTTGAGGCGGGACTGGAAGATGGTGAGGGACACGGAATTGCGGATCAGTTGGGGGAGGGAGTTCCAGAGCCTGGGAGCAGCCCTGGAGAAGGCTCTGTCCCCAAAACTGCGGAGGTTGGACGTGGATGGAGAGGAGACCAGCTGATGTGGATCTGAGGGACCGTGAGGGTTGGTAGGGGGAGAGGAGGTCAGTGAGATATGGGGGGGCCAGATGGTGGAGGGCTTTGTAGGTGAGGATCAGGATTTTGTAGGTGATCCGGTGGGAGATATAAAGCCAGTGAAGTTGTTTGAGGACTGGAGTGATGTGATGCCAGGATTTGGTATGGGTGATGAGTCGGGCGGCTGCGTTCTGGACCAGTTGGAGTCGGTTGATGTAGGTGGAGCTGATGCCAAGGAGAAATGAGTTGCAATAGTCCAGTCGGGAGGAGATGAAGGCATGGATGAGTCTTTCAGCAGCGGGCGGTGTGAGAGAGGGTCTGAGTTTGGCGATGTTGCGGAGATGAAAGAAGGAGGTTTTAATGACATGGCGGATGTGAGGCTCAAGGGAGAGGGTGGAATCAAAGATCATGCCAAGGTTGCGGGCCTGGGGAGATGGGGAGACAGTGGTGCCGTCGATGGTGAGAGTGGGGTTATTGATTTTGCTGAGTGTGGCTTTGGAGCCTATGAGGAGGAATTCTGTCTTATCGCTGTTGAGTTTGAGGAAATTATGTTGCATCCAGGTTTTTATAGCTGACAAACAGGAGTTGATATGGGAGAGGGGGGGGGGGGTTGTGGGGGGGATTTGGTGCCAAGGTAGATCTGGGTGTCATCAGCGTAACAGTGGAAGTCCAGATTGAAGTGGCGGAGTATCTGACCAAGGGGGAGGATGTAGATGATGAAGAGGAGGGGGCCGAGTACGGAGCCTTGGGGAACGCCTTGAGTGACTGTGGCTGTAGCAGAGGTGTGGTTGTGGAGAGAGATGAAGTGGGATCTGTTGGAAAGGTAGGAACGGAGCCAGCTGAGTGCAGAGCCTTCAATGCCGAGGTCTTTGAGTCTGGTGAGCAGGATGTTATGGTTCACTGTATCGAAGGCTGCGTTCAGGTTGAGGAGGATGAGGATGTTGAGGGAACCAGAGTCAGCAGAGTTGAGGAGGTCGTTGAGGACTTTGAGGAGAGCAGTTTCTGTGCTATGAAGGGGGCGAAAGCCAGATTGGAGGGGTTCGTAGGTTATACGCAAGGAGGTGGGAATGAAGTTGCGACGCAACAATACGCTCCAGGGTTTTTGAAAGAAAGGGGAGGTTTGAGATTTGGCGGTAGTTAATGAGAGAGGAGGGATCAAGACCAGGTTTCTTTAAGATTGGTGTAACAGCAGCAGTTTTGAAAGCGGAGGGGACAATTCCTTGGGACAATGAGGAGTTGAAGAGATTAGTGAGGTGGGGGCAGAGAACGGGGAGGCAGGACTTCAACAGGGGAGTGGGGAGAGGGTCGAGGGAGCAGGTAGTGGGTTTGGAAGAGCTGATGAGTTTGGAGATTTCATTAGGGGTGACCAGGTCAAACTGGGAGAGGAAGCAGTGTGGAGGAGTGGTAAGGAGGTCAGTGGAGATGTTGAAAGGAGGGGCCTTGGTAGGTGGTGGAGTAGATGCTGGGGAGTCGGGTACAGGGGATAAAGATTGATAGATGGTGCTGATTATATCAGCGAAAAAGTGGATGAATGAGTTGCAGAGATCCAGAGTAGAGGTAGGGAGAGTGTTGGCTCGAGGCTTGAGGAGGTTGCCCACTGTGGAGAAGAGGGTTCTGTGGTTTAGGCAGGGATTAGTGAATATGGAGGAGAGGTAGGCAGATTTTGCAGCAATGAGAGCATCTTTGTAGTCAGTGAGGTGGAGTTTGTAAGCTTCAAGGTGGACTGTGAGAGATGATTTATTTGTAAGTCGTTCGAGTTGGCGACCAGTCTGTTTCAGTTTACGAAGTGCAGGTGTGTACCAGGGTGAAGATGTGTTGAAAGTTATGGTTCTTGTTTTGAGGGGGGGGCCAGAGTGTTGAGGGAGGTAGACAAGGTGGAGTTGAGATGGTTTGTGAGATCATCAGGTGAGATGGGGGTTGAGTCCAGGGGGAGAGTGGTGGAGAGCAGGTCAGAGAGATGGTGGGGACCAATGGATTTTAGATTACGGAAGATGATTTCTCGGAGGAAGCGGGGGCGTGGTGTCAGAGAAGGGATGGTGAACCGTATAAGCTTATGATCAGAGAGGGGGAAGAGGCAAGGATGGAGGTCGAGTACCGGTTGATTTGTGGAGCAGACCAGATCAAGGATGTGAACTTTGTCATGGAGGCCTGCAGACCTCATAACATTTATCTACTGTAGTTCCCAGGCCCATTTAGAGTCATAGAGTGAAGCAGCATGGGAACAGGTCCTTCAGTGCAATGTGTCAATGCAGACCAAGATGCTCATCTAATATAGTCCCATTTTTATATACGTCCAAATGTCTTAAATATTGTGTTAGGCCCTGCTTCAACCATTTTCTCTGGCAACTTGTTCCATATATACACCACCCTTTATGTGGAAAATGTTGCCCCTTAAATCTTTTCCCTCTTGTGTTAAACCTCTGCCCTCTTCTTTTTGATTCCCCTTTCCTTGGAAAGCGGCTCGATTGTCATCAGGTATTGTCTTTCCGCTGATTGGATAGCACGCAATAAACTAAACTAAACTGAAGACTGAATGCATTCACCTTATCAGTGTCCGTCCTGATTTTATATAAGGTCATCCCTCAGTCTGCTATACTCTTAGCTCCAGTTTCCTGACACAAATGTACAATTTATTGTATCATTCTCTTTTGAAAAGGAAATTACTCATTTATTTGGGCCTAGCCACCAAATTTATCTTTTGTGCTCAATTTGATAAAAATTAAGTGCGTCAAGCACATTTTTGTCACCTTGTCCAGATGCAAGATGGAAAGATGGGAAAGAAAATGTAAATCATTTCAGATGCTGGAAATATGAAAGTAAAACAGAAAATGCTAGAACTATTTAGCAGATCAAGCAGCATCTGTGGAAAGTGATACAATTAACATTGTCGTTTTGGGACCATTCATCAGAACTGGGAAATGGTGCAGTTCCATTTCATGTGTATAAAGGGTAGCTGCCTGACATGTGTGTAAGGTTACACAGAAAAGCTGGAGAAACTCAGCGGGTGCAGCAGCATCTATGGAGCGAAGGAAATAGGCAACGTTTCGGGCCGAAACCCTTCTTCAGACTGATCGGGGGTGGGGGGGGGGGTGGGGACAAGAAAGGGAAAAGGAGGAGTAGCCAGAAGGCTGGAGGGTGGGAGGAGACAGCAGGGGAGCTGAGGAAGGGGAGGAGACAGCAAGGACTAACAGAATTGGGAGAATTCGATGTTCATGCCCCGGGGGTGTAGACTCCCCAAACGGAATATGATGTGTGTAACAAAGATTTGTCGTTGTTAGTTAAGAAAAGAAAGCTGATTGTGTGAAAAGATGTAAAAAAACGCTCAAATTAAAATTATACTGTTTTTTTTAATCAGATGCTTGTCTCAATCTAATTGTTGAATTTGCGTTGATGTCCTGATTTTTGATTTTTTGTCATCTCTCCTACATTTTAGTTTTTTTTTAATCAATTTACTTTTATTGTGCAAATATTTATCTGTTCCTTTTGCTACTTAGCATGGTGGTTTACATTTGCATTAAAATTGTGCTCAGCTTATTGTGATTGAGACCTCATGATATTTACAGGTCAAAAGAATCAGCAAACACTTGTATCAAATTATAGAGGAGCTGTCATTGCTTTTATTTACATAGGTTTAATTTTCTTTTGTCTCATCTACTCAAACAATTACTAAGGTTTTGTTTTCATTAATCAAAGTGGATTTTGGAATGAGTATCAATCATAACGTCACGATTTGAGTCGGTTTTTAATGATCGTGCTGTGGCATTTGCAAGCTTGACCGGATCGCAATACGAGTCGCTCTCCTTAATTTACATTTACGTATGCGTCTGCTTGGAATTCCTGATGGTTCATTGTTCAGCAGTATTGCAATGTTTTGTTGTGGACAAACATAATGGCATGAGGCATGTAGATGTTGTAAAATTCAATGCTGAATTCTATTTTTTCAGATTTTAAAGGTTAGACATGGTGAAATAAAAGGACACATTGCCCTTATCCTGAAAATTCATTTAATATATTCATGGTATTTCGTTGACCTTCGTAAAGTATTTTTTTGAATTAAAATCTGTTCCAATACAATTCATGATAACCATCTTCACTGTCTTTGATGTCTTTTTGTCAGTGCCATCTACAAACTTACTTATCATGCATTTTTATTTCACATCCAAATCGTTCAAACACGAATGGGCCCAGCACCGATCTCTGCAGCACACCACTAAGCACAGGACCTATGAGATTACCTCAGGTTCTTGATAATCATGGCCAAGGAATGGCTAATGAAGTTTAATTTGGATAAGTGTTAGGTGTTGCATTCTGTGAAATCAAAACAGGGCAGGACCTTCAAAGTGAACGCTAATCCTTTAGGGAGTGTTAAGGGCCTGTCCCACTATGGTGACCTAATTTGCGAGTTCAGAAGAGTTTGTGCACAAACTCAAAGCATAGTCGACATGAGGTGCTAGGAAGTCACTAGAACTCTCCTTCATGATCGAGAGAAGTTCTCTCTCCCCCCTTTTCTCTCCCCTTCTCTCCCCCCCCCCTTCACTCTCCCCTCTGTGATCTCTTTTTTTATTTTTTTTAAATTTTATTTTATTAGAAGTAAGCGCAGTCATATGGCACCAAAGTGCCTAATATATATTTTCATAATACATTTTATGTACAACTTCTTTTTTTTTTGTTACATTGAAAAAAGATGAGGATAAGAAAAAGAAGTTAGATAGTAAAGGATAGAAAAATGTGAAATATATAGTGTGTGAAGAAAGAAAACGAGTAAATGAAGAAAGTTGAGAGAGAAAATAGTGAAAAGAAAAGGAGATCATTATTTATAGTCTTGACCAACCCTCGTCCAGTCCTGAAACAGTTATTTTTTACAATTGTGTTGCACCATATGATTCCAAAAAAACGACGAATGGATACCAACTCGTTATGAATTGGTCTGATTTATCCATTAGGAGGAATCGCATTTCCTCAAGATGAGCGGTGTCCAACATACTTGCAATCCACATTTTAAGCGTTGGTATTGATGTACCCTTCCAAAATTTAAGTATTAATTTTTTTGCTATTATTAAACCATAATTAAGGAATAGAATTTGAGATGTGTTCAATTTATTCCCATCTTCCATTACACCAAATATAATCATTTCAGTATTAGGTTCCATTCTTGTCTTGAATAATTTTGTAAGTATTTCAAAAATATCATTCCAAAATCTATAAAGTTTTATGCAGGAAACTAAGGAGTGTGTTATAGTTGCCTTTTGGGCTAGACATTTATCACAAGTGGCGGATATATTTGGATAAAATTTGTTCAATCTTGTTTTTGAATAATATAATCTATGTACAATTTTAAATTGTATTAGATTATGTCTTACATTAATTGAACATTTGTGAATATATATCAGGTATTTTTCCCATTTAACCTTCGTAATTTTTATCATTAATTCCCGTTCCCACTCTTCTCTAAGTACCTCTGTCGATGGTAGGTCTATATTTAGAATACTATTATATAAATAGAATATTAATTTTTGTGAGTCAGCTTCAATATTCATTGCTTCTTCCAATAAGTCAGGAGTTACTTTTTGATATCCTTGTATATATTTTTTCACAAAGTCGCAAATCTGAAGATATTTAAAATATTGGTTGTTTTTCAATTTAAATTTTAATTGTAGTTGTTGGAATGATAGTAGGTTTCCTATTTCGTACATATCCCTGATCCTTCTAATTCCGAGACTTTCCCATTGGTTATATGCCCTCTGTGATCTCTAAAGGACTTAAGGCCCTGTCCCACTTACGTGTCCTTAGCACGCAAATTACGCGACCTCGTCACGTTGAGGCGCACGGGTATCGTGTGGCCGTGCGGGCCCGGTCCCACTGAGAAGCGCGGAGGGGTATGTAGTTGTGCGCGATATCACGCAGCGCTCCGAAATTTTGTCGCGAACTAAATCTTCGCACACCACCGGCCTGTCGCGTAACTGACGACCAAAGTGGGACAGGACCAAGACACTGGCGCGACGCAACGTCTCCAACAGCAGCAGAAGCAGGCAAACGATCATCGAGCTCGGCCTGGGGCTCACGGCCGTTGCGGATCCGGATCCGCCCCCACTTCTACTCCCAGAGCGGGGCCAAAAAAATTGAAACTAGACACAAAATGCTGGAGTAATTCAGCGGAACCGGCAGCATCTCTGGAGAGAATGAATGGATGACGTTTCGGGTCAAGACCCTTCTTTCAGACTGAAGAAGGGTCTCGACCCGAAACATCACCCATTGCTTCTATTCAGAGATGCTGCCGGTCCCGCTGATTTACTCCAGCATTTTGTGCCCATCTTCAAATAACGTCATGCGCTCCAGACGGCTGTGCGTGTGTGCGTGTGTGTGTGTGTGTGCGCGCGCTCTGACGGTCGATGCAGCTCGCGCTTTCATCGCTGACGGTCGATTCAGTTCGAGGTTTTTCAGGCGAGTGCCATTGAGCTTGAAGGTCGAAGACAGTTGCTGAAAAGTCGCATAAGTGGGACTGGCCCTTCATAAAGCAAAAGGATTGTTCAGTACAACTACACAGTTCCTTGAAAGTGGAGTCACAGTAGCAGAGGTTATTTTCACACATTGGCCTTCATTGATCAGGGAATTAAGCATAGAGATTGGAATGTATGGTTCAGTTGCATAAGATATTAGTGAAATTGCACTTGGAAAAATGTGTTTAGTTTTTATTGGCCTGCTATAGAAAATATGCCACTAAGCTGGACAGGATGCAGCAGATTTTTGAGAGTGTTGCCAGGAGTGGAGGATCTGACCTAGACGGAGAGGTATGGTAGACTGGGTCTTTATTCCCTTGTAGCGCTGGAGGCTAGGAGGTGGTTATATACAGGTATATAAGATCATGAGGGGAATTAATGGGATGAAATCATGTAGTCTTTTTCCCAGGGTAAGGGAATCAAGAACAAGAGGGCATAGGTTAAAGGGGAAGGATTTAATAGGAATCCGAGGAGCAACTTTGTCACACATATGGTGATATGTATATGGAAGAAGCTGCCAGAGGAAGACACAAACAATCTCCCAGATGTACTGGAGGACGGAGGATCTAAGGGGGTAGAGAAACTGAAAGAAATTTTCATTAGGCGAGAAATAGTATTGGGTAGGCTAATGGGACTGAAGAATGATAAATCCCCTGGGCCTGATGGTCTGCATCCCAGTGTCCACAGGGAGGTGGCTCTAGAAATGGTGGACGCATTGGTGATTATTTTCCAATGTTCAATAGATTCAGGATCAGTTCCTGTGGATTGGAGGATAGCTAATGTTATCCCCCTTTTCAAGAAAGGAGCGAGAGAGAAAACGGAAAATTACAGACCAGTTAGCCTGACTTTGGTGGTGGGAAAGATGCTGGAGTCAATTATTAAACAGGTAATAATGGGGCATTTGGATAGCAGTAAAAGGATTAGTCCAAGTCAACATGGATTTGTGAAAGGGAAATCATGCTTGACTAATCTTCTGGATTTGACAAGTACAATGGATGAAGGGGTGCCAGTGGATGTAGTGTATCCAGACTTTCAGAAAGCTTTTGATAAGGTCCCGCACGGGAGACTGGTGACTAAAATTAGAGCACATGGTATTGGGGGTAGGGTGTTGACATGGATAGAAAATTGGTTTGCAGGCAGGAAGCTAAGAGTAGGAGTGAACGGGTCAGTTTCAGAATGGCAGGCAGTGGCGAGTGGAGTGCCGCAAGGCTCGGTGTTGGGGCCGCAACTGTTTACCATATATATTGGTGATTTGGAAGAGGGAATTAGGAGCAATATTAGCAAGTTTCCGGATAACAAAAAGCTGGGTGACAGTGTGAACTGTGAAGAGGATGTTAGTAGGTTGCAGGGTGACCTGGACAGGTTGAGTGAGTGGGCTGATGTGTGGCAGATGCAGTATAATACTGGTCTTCTAATTTGAGGCAGTGCACCGTAGGTTCACGAGATTGATCCCCGGGATGGCGGGACTGTCATATGAGGAAAGATTGAAAAGACTAGGCTTGTATTCACCGGAGTTTAGAAGAATGAGGGAGAATCTTATAGAAACATATAAAATTATAAAAGGACTGGACAAGCTAGATGCAGGAAAAATGTTCCCAATGTTGGCCAAGTCCAGAACCAGAGGCCACAGTCTTAGAATAAAGTGGAGGCCATTTAAGAATGAGGTGAGAAAAAAAAATGTGCACCCAGAGAGTTGTGAATTTGTGGAATTCCCTGCCACAGAGGGCAGTGGAGGCCAAATCACTGGATGAATTTAAGAAAGAGTTAGATAGAGCTCCAGGGGTTAGTGTAATCAAGGGATATGGGGAGAAGGCAGGCACGGGTTATTGATTGGGGACGATCAGCCATGATCACAATGAATGGCGGTGCTGGCTTGAAAGGCCGAATGGCCTCCTCCTGCACCTATTTTCTATGTTTCTAGGAAATAGTTAAGTCAGGTGCAATTACAACATATAATAGACAAGTACACGTGCAGGAAAGGCTTAGAGAGATGTGGGCCAAACCCAAGCAACTAGAATTGGTTTATTTGGCCCATCTTAGGTGGTATGGATGAGTTGGGCCGTAATGTCTCTTTCTGTGCTGTATGCCTCTCAGATAGCTTATACATGGCATTGCAAGTTGCTTTGAACTACAAATAAACATTTTTCAAATAAATTTGCGAATTTTCTCATTGTTCAAGACTGAAAATTATTTTATCATTTTGGTTTCATCTCATGAGAAATGTCAAAATTTTAATTAGCTTTAGTGACACGCCAATGAAATGCCACACTAATTTTCATTCTGAACATTTAAATCTTAATAGGGAAATGTCTTCCCCAAACATTTGCAGTTGTTCGGGGTTTTACTTGACACTTACTGGCACATTAATCTGCTGGTGTGCTAAAACTCCAATGTGTACACCAGCGGGACCTTAATTGGAAATACCTGCAGACACTGAAAAACATGAGTCTATAGATAGACACAAAATTTGAGAGTAATTCAGTGGGACAGGCAGCATCTCTGGAGAGAAGGAATGGGTGATGTTTCGGGTCGGGACCCTTCTTCAGACTGAAAGTCACGGGAAAGGTAAACGAGAGATATAGACGATGATGTCGAGAGATATCGAACAAATGAATGAAAGATATGCAAAAAGGTAACAATGATAAAGGAAACAGGCAATTGTTAGCTGTAACTAGGTGAGAATGAAAGCTGGATCGACTTGGGTTGGGCAGGGATGGAGAGAGAGGGAATGCAGGGCTACTTGAAGTTAGAGAAATCAAAAATCATACTCCTGGGTTGTAAGCTGCCCAAGTAAAATATGAGGACAATGGAGGAGGCCAAGGACAGAAAGGTCAGTGTGTGAATGAGAACCGGGAGATCAGTTTGGTCCAGGCGGACTGAACAAATGTGTTCAATGAAACGATCGCCCAGTCTATCTTTGCTGTTTAAGTATTAACCCTTCAAATTTTTTCAGAATGCCTGCACCGTATTCAGACTAATGATTTCCTTCAAAAGTCTTTCAAGAATATCTATAATTTATATATGTCACCCTATATCATATTGACCTTGGCATATGCATTGGAACCTTGGTTCAGCATTCTTTGGAGCAAAAGAAGTGGTGGATATTTATTGGAGATCGTTAAAATCATTAATGGTTTTGAGGAGAAAATGTTTCTATTGGCGGGAGGATTGATTGCCAAAGAGCACACGTTTAAGGGGCTCGGATATAGGGCCCGAAGCAACTGAGAAAATGGGTAAGTCAGCACATTATCCGTGGTTTTCTGCATTACATGGTTGAAATAAGGAGCAATTAGATACAGTAATACATTTCAAAATTGAATTGGGTTAGTATTTAATTTTATTTTGGCATAGATGGAGGACATTTGGCCCATCATGTTATTGCCAGTTCCTGCAGAGCAATTCAGTCAGTCTCACTCTCTTCCTAAATATTATTTTTCTATAAGGGCCATTCTTTGGAAAGCGAACCGAAATGTCACACACGTGACCAGATGGCATCACATAAAGTAATACATAAAAAAATTATTGTAAGAGATTAATCTTATTCATTGCTTTTTTCCTACCGACAGAACAATAATGCATGTCTGCTCAAGATATGAACATTCTAGGTTTTTAAAATTCACAGAGTTTGTAAGGGCCATTCTTTGGAAAGTGAACCAAATTCCACACAGGTGGGCAGATGTTATCACATAAAGTAATAGATTAAAAAGTTAGAGATTAATCTTATTCATTGCTATTTTCTTATCTACAGAAATTTAATGCATTTGTGCTAGAGATATGAGCATTCTAGCTTTTTAATATTCACAGAGTTTGTATGATAAAACTGTTATGGAAACAAAATGGTTCCGTGTGGTCACACACGTGACCAGTCATATTTGATCTCTGATCTTATACATTGTCAGAACATAAAAATTTAACTTGATAAACTTTGGGGGGGAAAAGAATCATATATGCAGTACAAAACAATATACCTGTAATGCTTTCAGAATTAGAAGAGATGTATTCCACAATGTTTCATATTTTTGGTCACGCACGTGACTAAGAATGGGGCCATAAGTGTCTTGACTAATTTCACTTTAAGGCTCTGGTGGCCTGTTTCCAGCACCCTGAGTTACAAATCATACTCACTTGGTGTAAAAAGGTTTTTTCTCAAATGTCTCCCAAATCTGTTTCCCATTACCATACTTTGCCTTGAACCATTCACCAATCAGAACACCCTTCCCATTTACCTTATTTAAACCCATCAAACATGTGCACTCTTCTTATGATCTCTACTCCTCCTTTTCTGCAAGTTCTGACTTATCCAATCTCACCTTGCAGCTGAAATCCTGCTTGCTGAGTAAATCTGCGCAATCTCTCACTTTACCTAAAATGAGGTGCCCAGAATTGGATGCAGTGTGTCCTGAGCTGTTTTAAATATAAAGGTTCAACATACTCTCCCTGGTTCTGTGCACTTTGGCAATATATAGGTAACTCAGGCACCACCTGCCTCCTCCTTGGCTGATCGAACTTTTTGTGTCAGCCTTGGGGACTCTGTATCCTCCTCAGCTCCTCTCTCGTGTGGGGTCCCACAGGGCTCAGTTCTTGGCCCTCTCCTCTTTTCACTCTATTTGCTCCCACTCGGTTCCATCCTTAGGAAGCACGGGATTTCATTCCACTTTTATGCTGATGACAGTCAGCTTTATGTGCCTCTGGGAAAGGGGGGTGTACACTCTGTCGGCCTCTTGCTTGAGTGTCTCAGTGACATAAAGGCCTGGATGTCACTGAACTTTTTAAAATTTAATGATGACAAGACAGAGGTAATGATCTTTGGTGGCACCTCTGGGGCCCCCCCTGTTGATCTAGGCTCTTTGTCTGCATATCTCAAACCTAACATCACGAACCTGGGGATTAAAGTGGACCCTGAGCTTAGATTTGACTGTCAGGTAAGGGCTGTTGTTAAATCTGTTTTTTTCCATCTGAGGCAGCTGGCAAAAATAAAGCCGATTTTGTCAAGGCAGCACTTTGAGACGGTAATCCATGCTTTTGTTACCACCCAGCTGGATTACTGCAATGCACTGTATCTGGGGGTTAGTCGGTCCTCCATCGCCCGTCTCCAGATGGTACAGAATGCAGCTGTTCGTCTCTTGACTGGCACACAAAAGCATGATCATGTTTCTCACCTTTTGGCCTCTCTCCACTGGCTGCCTATTCAGTATAGGATTCGTTTTAAAATTCTTTTATTTACTTTTAAATCCCTAAGTGGTCTTGCCCCGTCCTACCTATCTGAGCTTCTTCACCCTTATTCGCCCTCCCGCTCTCTCAGGTCAGATGATCAGCTGCTCCTGATTGAGCCAAAGACTAAGCGGAAGCTCAGAGGGGACCGTGCCTTTGCTGTGTCGGCTCCGAGATTGTGGAATGAATTGCCTCTGCACGTTAAACAGGCCCCTTCTCTAGCTGTTTTTAAATCACTCCTGAAGACATATCTATTCTCCATGGCCTTTGTAGACCAGTGAGGTGTTGAATTGTTTATTAACTTTATTTGCTTGGTTTTGCTGCGTTGTTCGTACTTGTGTTTTTTTTTGTATGTAATTTATGCGCCTCGTGTTAGTTGTATGTTCTGTTGTTCTGCCTGTTTTATGATGTCTTGCTTGTTTTCTTTTTTCTGTACAGCACTTTGGTCAGCTTTGGTTGTTTTTAAGGTGCTTAACAAATAAAGTTATTATTATTATTATTATTATTATTACCACACTTTGAGGATTTATATACATGTACAAATCCTATGTTCCTGCTCATGCTTTAGAATTGTGCCATTACGCTTTTATTAAATACTAGACCAAGTGGAACCCGTTGGGTCCCGTCCCCTCAACGCGCTTTGGGGGGGGGGGGGAGCCTTTGGCGTCACACACACACACACTACCACCACCTCCCCACACACTAACCACCTCCCCTTGATATTATATTAATATTATTAATTCGCTCCTTTTACCCCATCCCCGCCCTATCCACTCATGCATAACCCCCAACTGCGCAGGTGCGACTAGAGGGAGGGGTAGAGAGGGTGAGGGGGGTAGAGAGGGAGGGAGAGGGGGGAGGGGGGGGGGGAGGGGGTAGAGATTGAGGGGTGGGTCTGCGCAACGTCACAGGGGAGGACTGATTCCCGAACTCAATACTTCACCACTCACCCATAGGTCCCAATACTCATCACAGAGGGAGGGGGGGGGGGGAGGGGGGGGGGGGGGTGGCAGAGAGGGGCGGGGCAGAGAGGGAGGGGCAGGGCAGAGAGGGAGGGAGGGGGGAGGGGGGGGGGGGGCAGAGAGGGGGGGGGGGCAGAGAGGGGGGGGGGGGAGAGAAGGAGGGGGAGGGGGGGGGGGTAGACGCAGCAGCACCTACCCAGGTCATAGAGCAGCAGCCTCCACACCAGGTGCTGGGCAGTGGACCCGAGCGAGGCTGCGGGCGGGCGTGGACCAAAGCGAGGCCTCGGCCGGGCATCAACCTGAGGACCCCGATCGAGTTGGTGGGCGATTGTCAACCCGAGGGAGGTTGCGGGTGGACGTAGACTTGAGGGAGGCCACGGGCGGGCGGGTGTCGACCCGACGACCCCGAGCGAGCGGGCGTTACCCGACGACCCTGAGCGAGGCAGCGGGAAGGCGGGTGTCGAGCCGGGCTCAGCACACGGCAGCAGCCTCCCCACCAGGTGCCGGGCCTGAGCAAGGCTGCGGGCGGGCAGGGGCCCGAGAGAGGGCAGCACACAGAGCCATTGTGATGTCATCAGCCAAAGCCGCTCGGTTTTATTTTCAAGGTTATTTCAGATTCTTGAACATTTTGATTAATTGCTTGAGAAATAAAGCATGAATTTTTCAGGTAAGACGATTTCGGAGACCTCAGGATAAATCTCTACCAGAATATGTAAAAATGTTACTGTTAGAGCGTCGTTTTTTCGAGCACATGTGATCACACACGCACGCACACACACACACACACACACACACACACACACACACACACACACACACACACACACACACACACACACACACACACACACACACACACACACACACACACACACACACACGACCAGAGTTTTATAATTATAGAGATATACTCAATCTTTCTGTCAGTGTGCATAACCACATAGTTCCTGTTGAATGTCGCCACTAAATAGCCCAGGCTTTCTGCCAGCCTGCCTATATCTTCCTACATTCTACTATTGTCCTCATCACTGTTTCTCATACCACATGTTATCTTATGCAAATTTTGAAATGTTGCTCAGCGGACCCATGTATAAGCAATAATATAACTCCAACAAGAAAGCAGAATAGCAGGGTGAACAAAACTGAACATGGTACTCCAAATGCAGCTCATCAACACCTTATTCAACTGCAACATAACATCCTGAATTCTGTACTCAGTAAACTGGCTTCTCAAGTGTGCTGAAAGGTCCAGCACATTTTCCAAAATGTTTTTTTTTTCATCAGATATGTGTATGATATACACTCAGCCACTCTGTAGAGATTGGAAGAGGGCAGAAGTTTTGGTTCCTATCTTTCCCAAAGTGGCCCTTGCACTCTTCCTACATTTGGTTGTAAATTTGTAATAAACATAGGAGCCAAGCTCTATCCATCTCTTATAATGGCTCCAGTAATATGGTTGTAAACTGACAGCTTAAAGAGTAACATACATTTATGCATAAGGAAAGCGAATATTAAGTCAAATGCATGCTCTTTACTTTCTCTAATAACCTTACCACATTTTTTTGTTTTCTGTCAACCACAATGATTCTGAAAATGATTCTGAAATTTTTCTCCTTTCTGAGATTTTTTATACCTTTTTGCAACTGGGCGTTCAATTCATTGAGACATCGCGCCTGTTCTTTTGTGAACATAGGTGTTTTCAGGATGTCAGGAAAGTTAAAGGGTGATTTGATTGATGTTTATAATATTTTGAATGAAATTAAAACATGGATAGGAAGAGTATTTTTCCTGCAAGGGGACATGACAGAAATTGAGTATTACCCTAGTTAAAGTTTGGTAACATTGGTAACACCTATGTAAATTGCAATAGACGTGTTGAACTCAGTCCGAAAAAGAGCAGATGCTAACTTAATTAATAATATATATTGTCACTCACTTTGTTCAGATTTTTGATGTGCGGCTCATTTTGTCTGCACAATTACCCACTCCTGAGCTACCTTTAGGGTGTGGAAGGTCCATCTTCTGCAAGAGGGGCTTTGGTGCAATGAGCTGAATGCACTTTATAGTTTTCTGCCAAAGGAACAGATAAGTTTCAACTTTGTTGAGGGGGCTTGTGGCATATTCAATGAGGCTCAGTTTCTCAGAGTATCAGCTGTAAAATAAATTTGAATGCATTGGACCATTATCAAGAAGAAGGGTCTTGACCCAAAACGTTACCCATTCCTTCTATCCAGAGATGCTGCCTGTACCGCTGAGTTACTCCAGCATTTTGTGTCTGTCTTCGAACCATTATCACAAATCTGTGTGTGATCAGAGCATGTTGGCCTTTCACAGTTGGGATATGTTTACCCATGAAAAATACTTATGGAATCAGCATGGAAGAATGTGTGCTTGTACGGGTTCTTTGAAAATGCTGATAACTCACTTTAATCTCATTTTATGTAAAGCTTTCTTTTACAAAACAGCATAATTACATTTAATTTTACACCTCATTCGGCCAACTAATTACATAATTTTAGTTTTATTTTCAGCCAAAGATACAAGACTTGTTGACATCAGGTATTTTGTTCTAATTGCAGGCAAGGTCACACAGTTAGTAAGAGCTTTGCCAGTAATCTTCTCTTTCCCGCATAAAGAAATTATTAAGGAAAAAAGTCCCTCAGTGAGTTGTCATATCATTTACAGATCAATAATGCATTAAAGTCAACGTTTACATTATGAATTCTTAAGTTGTTATTTGCTTTGGAAAATGTTAACCTTGGCTTGTCTCATGTTAAATCTGCTCTCCCGCTCAGGCAGTACTGCAGAGCCATTTCTGGTGGGATGGTATAATTAGCAGGGGAGAAATTCACTCGAGCAGACTATACTTTAAATTCACACAAAAATGTATATGGCTAACAGGATATTGGAGGAGAGTTTGAGATTATCACAATGAAGACAAAATTATCACATGTGGAATGCAACATAAATTTGGTCCTGTTTTGTGATAAACTGCATATATCCAGCATTGCATTTGCCTGATGCCAGCCTGCATTCAAAACATTTGCCAATCCATTAAATGATAATCAACTGATGAAACCACAACTTTGAGGTTTCCTTTGTGGTGGAAATGGTTAATGGACCAGCTCATCCTTGTCAATAAAGATTCCCTTCTGTCATGGATCACACAGGTAAAATACAAAGTGCTTTATATTACCAAAAGTTTGTTTTTTGATCTTATGTTGATCGTAATTCTCAATTATTCTTTTGCTTTAATTTTGTTACGATGTGTTTGGGTTATTATCTGAATCATGTATGCTTTTATTTTTTTTCTTTTGTCTACTTTTTACTTTATTTACCTCCATTGTCACCAGGTTACAGCATGGCCTGGACATGGCCAACCGGCTGGCTGATGAGCACGATCTGATAGCAGTCTATGTGAGCCGGCTGCAGAATGGCACACGGTTAGTGTTTGTTGATTCCACGTAGAGCTATACTGAGGAAATAAGTCTCTGAAGTCTTTAACAGCACAACCCAGTTGGAGTGACTACACATTTGAGGGTAGATGAATAAGAGCAAACAATTTTTAAGTCCATTTGAATATTCTGACCACTGAATTTTTCCATTAAGAATCCAGGATTGGTATATGTTCCTTTTTCTGCTGTGATTGTGTGCATCAACAGCATTCAATTGAACTGCATGAAGCCTGGGAAACATATTTCTCAGTTAAAGTTAACTGTTCTGAGGAGAACCATGGTGTGCCTCTTGATGATCCCCCAAAGAGCACTCTTTAGCTTGTACCTCAGAACTTTTATGATGATCTTGAAAGTCCTTCACTGACATCTTGTTCCGAAAAAAATATTATTTTATTGTAAGCTGAACAAAATTCTACACACTACTGTGGGGACTAAGGGGAAAAAAAATTTGTTCGGCATGGACTTGTAGGGCCGAGATGGCCTGTTTCCGTGCTGTAATTGTTATATGGTTATATGGTTATATGGTTATACTGGATGATATCTAGGATTTTCAGCCAACTGGTGTATTAGGTGTATTTTATAGACTCATCGGGACTTTTTAAATGTTCCAAGCAACAAAACGTGGCCATCAGCATATTATATATTTAAACACCTGATCAAATTGCTCAGCATGCAGTAAAATATGGGAAAATAAATGGATGTGTTAAATAACGTAGTCAAAATTGTCTGATTCTGCTTTTCTATCAGCAATTTTTTGCAGCTTGTTAAGAATGTAAATATAACTTCATTTTAATAGGCGCACAGTACCTCAGATATAAAATAGGAAGAGCAAGGTAGCTCTAAAGCACACATTAGTTTTCTTCAGCAGTGTTTTCATCCATGATTAATTGTTCTTTTTTTCAATCTAGTTCAATTCTTCCACTTCTGAATTATGCATTGTTTGTAAATTATGCACCTCACAAATTTTGTGTTGGTGGGTGTTGGATTTGGAGAGCTGGAGCTGAAACACTGTGGCATGTGACATAGAACAAAAAATTAACTGAGACTTGTCCCCATAAACTTAAGCTTGTTCATGGAAAATTGTATATTTCTTTCCAATGATGTCATGGGAGGAGATGTTTCAGTATAAAACTGCACGCCTTATCTATATATAATATCATATCTATATACTTTTAAAACTCTGTGTGTGTGTGTGGGTGTATGCCATTTTGCCTTTGAAACGTATTTCCTCGAAAACCAGACGCAAAAACGCGGACGTTTTTACAATTTTGGTAGGGATTTAACTTATGATTTCATAAATGTACTCATCTCTAAATTCGGTCAATTATTTCCCCAAATTTTGAATATAGTTGTTCACAAAACTCACTATTTCAAAGATAATGGCCGCTTGCAGCTGCTGACGTCACAATGCCCACACCAATTCAGGTCCACCTGCCTACAGGCTCTCCCCCCCCACCCCCGCCACTGTAGATTAATGCAGCTGCATTACTTCAAAAGGCGTAGAAAGATCGAGAACGTTCTGCAGCAAAGACCCTACAGCTCAACTCTAGGATCTTTGTTCTGCACATCGCGGTGTCAGCGGCGCCCACACGCTGAAGACGTTTTTTCCTCACTGCCGGCGCAGCTCGTGAAGACCCGCCCTTCCCATCCCCTGCGCGCTCACTCAGCTGCCAGTTCTCAGAGACTCAGAAGCCACTTCTGTCTCTCCGCATTTCTGAACCCACTCACCCCCCCCCCCCCCCCCCCTCTTCTTCTCACCTCCTCTCCTCCCTCCCTCTCTCCCCTCTCCTCTCCTGGGAGGCCCGATTGTCCCAGCCCGGCCCTGCTCCGTCACGTTGGCGGAAGCCAAGATCGGCTGTTCCCCCCGCTGCTTTACAGGGAGGAGAGATGAGTTATGGAGGGAGGGAGTGACTGAAGGGGAGAGGGAGGGATTGGGGAGGGGAGGGGAAAGAAGATGGAGGATGAAGAGGAGGGGAAGGGAGTGCGGGGGGGGGGGGGGAGGTGACGGGAAATGAGCCACGCCTGCGCAGTTGGGGGCTATGGGTGAGTGGTGGAATATTACATTGGAGGACCAGGCCTCCCGTGTGACAGGGCCCAACTGGTCCCACTTAATCTAGTTCTACATAATAATCCCAATGCATCACTCAAAGCGGGTGCAAGAGATTTGGTCTTCTGACTGTGAGGTTGGTTTTATGAACAGCAGGAATTTCAGACTCCATTTGTTAAGCAATTGCTAACAAATTTAAAAAAAAATGTTAACAGGCTTCATAATAAAGGGAGACTGACCTTCAATTTGGGATATACATGTTCAGCAATAAGATCTTCATTCGAATCAACTGCATAATCAGTTCAGCAGATTATAACCATAAGGTCAGGACTGGACCAGGATGATCCTTTGGAATGGTGAATAACCTGACTGATGTACCTTGTTCATACATAATTATCCTTTGATCTTGCATTGCAAGTTGTCTGGGTGCTTCTCCCAGACAATTATTGCCTCCTTGACCCATTGCACCTGCAGCAGCCAGTTTGTAATTTATTTTCAGTACCAATGTGCAGTGTTAAGATTCAAAGTTAAAAGCTAAATGGTTGATTTATGCATTTAAATTGAAGTGCTTGGTTTCTTTGACTTTTTATATTACCGCCCACTATGAGCTCAGTGGGAAAATAAGATTCTTTCCACCATTATGGTTTAAAAATTTATTCCAACAACTCGCTTTACAAAAATAATCACACGTTTTTCTCATTCACAAGATCATGGTAACACAAGCCATTTAGCATGTCGATCCCTATCTGATATTTAGTGAAATTATAGCTAATTTGTAACACTATAACTCTGTCTTCAGTTCATTTGCATTAATATATTTAAAATGAACATATCTTCTCAGTTTCAAATTAACAGTTGATTTTGCATCAGGTGTGGTTTTTAGAAGAAAGTTCCAAATTACGAAAGTTCATTACAAATGCAAAGAGAAAATTGCTCATCTTCTAAACATCTCAATTTTCAATGAGTTCAGCCCTTATACATTAGCTTCTCAGACATAGACATAGAAGTGCACAGTACAGCAACGGGCCCTTTGGCCCACAATGCTTGTGCCAAACATGATGCCTAGTCAGATTGATCTAATCTGCCTGTACACGGTCCATATCCCTCTATTCCTTGCACCTGCGCGTGTCTATCATAAAGTCACTGAAATGCCACTTTCAGGCCCCCACCACCCACATGGTGGCCAAACCAAAGTTTTGTAAGGGTACAACATCTTGCATCTTGACATTTACGCTTAACACCCTGACTGATGAAGGCAAACATGCCATTTGCATCCTTGCAGAAAAACAGTTATGGCCTCGACACTACTCCCCCCTCACTCACATCTCCCATCATGCAAATGTTTTTTTAATAAACAAAAAACATAATTTCCATTGAGATATATATGAAATGAGAGTTGATATGGTAGAGAAGCAGACAAACCAAGGGGAGGGAGCGGCTACAAGTACAGTTTTGTTCATTTGGTTTGGCCGGACGATCCAATGCAGAAGTCTGCACATTATGCTCAGCATCTTGCCACAAGTTGGCAGGACGTAGACTAATGCTGGACCCATTGTACAGTTTACTAATGGAGTGGGAACTTGCAATAATTGTACAATACAGGCACTCCTCAACCTATGTAATAGGCACCATAAGTAAACTCGCACTTACGTGAACATTTCACAATAGGTGGCCCTGCATCCTAAATGACCTGTATTATTGCAATGGGAGGATGACGAGGGCTTCCCATCCACTTCATAAATATAAAAGTGTTGCCCGGACTCACTGCTCTTTCAGTTTCGGCCACTATGGTTGCAACACTGCGATGGCGAGTGAGAATGAGGGAGGTGGTGAAGAGCCACTCCCAGCCTAATTGCTGACATCTTTACAAGCTCCAGCGAGCTCTTTTTCACCAGCTGCCGCATCGTACAGTTGAAATGGCTGTTGCTGCAGCGTGCATTGTAGCCTCTTGCCGACAGTCCTTTATTCTGACCGCCGCCACTGATAGGATGTGCTCGTTCACCATGGGGCCTCCTCCCCTCTCACCAGCTGCCACTTCTTCCTGTTGGCTGTCGTTTTGCCTACTCTGTCGCTCTCCCCTCCACTGCCACCTCCTCATCTTCCCTGTACGAATCTACGGATGTCAGTGATCGCAGGGGAGTAGGAGGAGGTGGTGGCCGTGGAGGTGGCGCCGTGTAGTAGTCAAAACAACGGCCGACAGGAGGAAGCAGCAGATGGTAGGAAGGGAGCAAGCCCCGTGGTGACTGAGCTCATACTATCGTTGACAGCAGCCTGAAGAAAACGCTGTTGGCCATGGGCGACAATGTGAGCTGTAACAACATACACGCCAAGTGGATGGTGTGGCATCTGGTTAAGAAGGGCTCGCTGGTGCAGACCAGCACCATCAGCAAATACTTTTAAGGTAAAAACACACAAAGTGCTGGAGTAACTCAGCAGGTCAGGCAGCATCTGTGTCGAACATGGCTAGGTGACGTTTTGGGTTGGGACCCTTCTTCAGATTGATTGCTGAGTTACTCCAGTACTTTGTGTCTTTTTTGTGTATTAACCTGCATCTGCAGTTCTTTGTTTTTGCCTAGATTAATTCCTTGTGTAAAATCTGACTTACATAAGGGTTTACGGAACATGAAGAATGTAGCCCGTATATTAGTAAGGGATTATTTGTACTTAAAATATTAATTTGTCAAAAAATTATATAGGAGGATTTGAATATTATGCAATTGCCAAATTACTAAAGTGCTGTCAGCTGAATAAGCTTTCATTTGGTGATTCAATAAATAATTCAATCGAGAAAGTAATGCTACATAATATTTTGGTAAACATTGCATACTTGTAGTTTGCCATCTTGTATCATGATTTACGAAAAATAGCTGTACATATTTTTTTGTTTTTCTGCAATATAGTGTTCAGTTAGTGTTTAAAGCATGAAAATGCAGGAGTGCAGGAGTTATGATCAGATGTATTTTTCTTAATTTTCAGAATTGCTATGAATACAATGGATGTTCCTGGTTTTCCTTCCTAATTGATCTCTTGAGATGGAGCAATTAAATCATTGCTTTCATTTTTTGTTGCTCGTTTAGCATTTTGATTTGCTGCATTGAGATACACTACTTAGTGTTTTTGAGTAATTAAGTCCTAAATAAATAATCCAGCATTGGAGAGTAGTTATGGAAATTGTTATTCATCAAGCCGTTATAAATTATAATGTGAGCGAGCAGCCCAGTTCGTGGTGAGACAATTGTTCTAGTGTAAACAGCAGCTGCTAACATTTTTGCATGTGCAATCAAAGGTGGAATTCTGGATGTTGTTCTTGTCGATGTCCTGTTTCTTCACAAGCTTTACCATGCAGGTGCCATGCCTGCATATTCTGCATTTCACATATTCACAATGCTATGCAATTGTCTGCTGGAAACACAGCAGGAAATTTTGGAACCTGTCCATTCCAGTGAATGAATGCTGAATTAAACGTTAATCTTCATTATTTTTACTGAAATGTTTAAACCTTTAAATTTACTTTGAATACTGTGGTGTTTTATTCTTTTAGATTTTAATCCTTGCGGTAATCCTAAAAAATAACTTAATCATTTTATTTTCCTCTCATTTGTCTTATATCAATTCCAGCTTCATTCTCTCTTTGCTTTTTATTCATGATTGTACAATGGCATAGCAATCCTAATTTACAGTTCTTTACTCAGTCTTTGCATCCCATGTAAGATTTATTCAATGTGATTAGTTGCAGTGATGCTCCATTGCTTTATCTTCATACAAGTGCATAAACACATTGGAAGGTGAATGCTGCTCATTCTCTGTCCACTGCAAAATCTAACCAATGTCACAAAAATTAGCTGGTTCAGTTTACTGAGTGTGGTAATTTGAGAACTAATATTAATTGTATTTATCTATGGTATTGGTTAATTCTTTACAAGATGGTACACACAGACAAGTTCCAAAGATGTCCAAAGTTCGTTATCAAATCATAGATGGAATGGAAATAGGCCCTTCGGCCCAACTTGCCCATGCTTACCAAGGCGCCCTATCTACACTAGTCTCACCTGTCTCCGTTGTGTCCTTATGCCCCTTCCCACTTAGGAAACCTGAACGGAAACATCTGGAGACTTTGCGCCCCACCCAAGGTATCCATGAGGTTCCTGGAGGTTTTTGTCAGTCTTCCTACCTGCTTCCACTACCTGCAACCTCCGGCAACCACCTGCAACCTCCGGGAACCGCGCGGAAACCTTGGGTGGGGCGCAAAGTCTCCAGAGGTTTCCGTTCAGGTTTCCTAAGTGGAACAGGGGCATTATCCCTCTAAACCTTTCCTGTCCATGCGCCTGTCTAATATCTTTTAAACGTTAATTGGCTGCAGTAAATTATCCCCAAGGTAGATGGGTTGAGGTTGAGCGACACATGAGAGAGAGTAGGGTACAAGAAATAAGTGGGGGAATTGGACTGATGGAAGTGTTGTAAGATTGTAAGATTCAACAGAGACTAGACGAGTTGAGGGGTTGCAAGATGCTAATGGGATGATGGACATGGAGGACTTGACGTGTACTTGGAAATTAGGTTTTGATGAGATCAAGTTTGTTGACAGTGGAAAATTAAATTCAAGGGAATGTTGATGCAAAAAGTATTGGCACTGTTAATTCAGGAGTTGAACAATTATATAGATTTAGCAATTCCATTTTTTAATTTTGAATTCTACTAAAACTACATACCCACAATCCTAAATGTGTATTATGCAACTTGTAAAGGCCTGTAAGAGTCTACCAATTCCATTGTTCCTTGTGTGGAAACACGTCATTTCTTTATATTCATCTCAAAACCAAATACCAGAGAAATCAATTCAGTTTCCATTTTTCTGAGATGGAGTAGACATTCTCTCTTTGTAATTTAAACCCAGAGGTTTAGGTGCAAATTCATTCAACTACAAGCACAAACCCTGATATATTTATTGTTCCTATGTAACCAGGGGTATTTAATCAGTAAAAATATGTAAGCCAATTAAGATGAAGATCAGCCAACAGCAACAAGATTGAGCGGGATGGAAAAAAAAAACAGACTGCTGGAGGAACTGTGGGTCAGGCAACTAGTGTGGAGGGGAATAGACAACTTCTCTGGAGTGCTGATGTCCAATGTGCAATATATCCTTGGCTCCAGTATTTGAGCCCTCCATTATTGCTTGGCTTTATTCCATTCTCCGGACTTAACATTATGACCTCAACCCCAAGAAAACGCATCATCGGCAATTGCCTTTGAATACCTACTTAATAAATATTTCCCTCAAATAATTCCAAGCCAAATTATTTTTTTTTAATTTGAGTAATGTGAACCTACCTTATAATTCCAGTTTTGAATATGCAAGAAGAGGAATAACTTTGCAGGATACCAAAATTTGCTCAAGTTAACAGAAATGTAATTGTTTGATAAAAGAACATACGACAGAGCTAAAATTACAAGATTTCTCACTTTTGAAATTTAAAGACATTTTTATATTGATGCTTTTGGATTTGACAATATATCCAAATATATTTTCAAATAATTTACATATGACAAGAGGATCAAATTCTATTAAACCACACTGTTTGTGGATATTGAATATATGTGTAATCCTCAATTGGAGTCTTAATTCAGTTTGTGAACAATAATAGGAAAGTTGATTGAATTTCTGATTAAACATTAGTTATTCAAACAGCTCACCTCATGCAGGGAACCACTTACAAATAAGGCTGAGTTTTGAAGGGTTGTATTTTAATTTGAATTCATTTCTGGGCAGTTTCCTGGAAAGTCCCAGCCGACTTGACGAAGAACACCGGCTGATTGCCAGGTATGCTGCCAGGTTGGCTGCAGAAGCTGGAAACACAGTAAGTAGCACAGCCTTCTCCATTCGTCTTAGCCTCTTCTTGCCACCCAAGAGCAAAAACATAATAATTCTTTACATGAAAGATCAGTATGTTTTTGCTTGACCTAGATTAATAGATATGGGTCTTGATTTTTGATTCACAAAACAGCTGGATAGGGTTGATAAATGCCGGTCGGTCATAAGACTGGAATAATGTCACTAAATAGTTTGATTTTTAGTAGCAGTTTAAAATGTTTAAATAAATGTTAGGGATAATTGAATTATATTGGAATCGTTGTCTGAACACAAAAGTGAACATCCTTTGTACATAAAATACACATTGTGAAGGTTTATCTGGTAGGTTGGTTATCTGCCTCAATCTCCCCCTCCAGACAGTGTGCCCCAGATTCCAAGCCCCTTGAGGAGAGAGGTTCCTCCTCTGACCCTTTACCCTTCATCTATCCCTCCAGCTTTACACATCTGCACTGAGGAGATGTTTACCACTATCTATCCTTTCCATGCTCCTTACAGTTGTGTGCACATGTAAGGGGCCCACTCTGCTCCAAGGTAAACATACCCAGCATTTCTGTTGTTTAATACCCCCTCGAGCCTTAGTGCCTAACCATTCACTTGTATGTTCTACCCTGATTAGTACTCCCAAAGGGCATCAGAGCACACGGAAGAATTAAATGCCATCTTGCCAAATCATTAGTTATCATCCTGTAGACAAGGAGCATAGCACCAATGCCTGTGGCGCACCACTGGTTGGAGGCTTCCAGTCACATCAACAGCCTCCACCATTACCCTTTGCGTCCTACTATCAGGTGAAGTTTGGATCCAATTTATTAACTGTATGGCCATATGGTAAATCGAATATCACTGTACCTTAATTGGTACATGTGACAATAAAATACCTTTGAACCTTTAACTTGTTTTGGATCCCATGGGCTCAAACCTTTTGGAACAGTTTCACATGTGGGAAGTTGTTGAAGGCTTTGCTGAAGCCCATATAGACTACATTCATCACACCCACAGAGCCATGTTAATCAGTCATTGCACAGTAATGGCGATTTTGGTCACAGGATCATGCGTTGAAAGTTTAGTAACGACTGGCCTTCAAAATAATATGGCCATTCCTTAGTGCAAGGTGCAGAGCTATGCTAGAGTCTGGGGATTAACTGACGGATTGGAGTTTTGAGGTGAACCAGGGTTCACCTGGATCTCCAGAAATGCAGAGTTGGGGAGATGAAGGTGCATCATTGGGGTTCGACACAAAATATTGGAGTAACACAGAGGGACGGGCAGAATCTCTGGATGTTCCATTGGGGTGCTGGTTGGGTCAGAGTAAGTGTCAACCACTTGTGAGGTTGCGCACTTTGGTGAGTTGATGGGATGTTGCCGAGTCAGAGTCTTTGATTCATGGTCAGGAATTGGGTTGTGGGATCATTGATTGTAGGATGGGAGATCAGTGAGTACAATAATGTGATTGGTAGGGGGTCATGAGCTTGTGAGAGAGCTGGTAATTTAATAAAGGGAACAACTGAATTAGGTTGCCAGTGCCAGGATGTGGTTTGCCCAAGGAAACTCCCTTATTCATGTTAATACAGATAAAAGAGGACCATCAAAATCTGGTAGGACAATGATGGGTGCTCTTGGATCCATGTGAATGGATTTCCCACAACACCCCTCTAAACAAGGGGTGAACGATCCTCTTTACAACAAACACACCATCAGCATGTGCCATTTATAAGTAGAAAAAGAAGTACAAGACTTTTCAGTCTGAAGAAGAGTCCCGATACAAAATGGCGCCTATCATTTTTCTCCAGAGATGCTGGCTGACCGCTGAGGTAGTCCAGCACTTTGTGGCTTCCGTTGCCATTTACAAGTGGCTGGTTGGATTTCTGGGTCTGTGTCTTTCAACCTGGAAACAATCATAATTGTTTTCCACTTCAAGCAAGTAAGCAAACAGTTGGGTATTGGAATACAATATGGGAAAATATAAAGTTGTTCATTTTGGAAGGATAAATGAAAAATTCAAGTACAATTTTAATGGAGAAAAAATTGCAGAAAGCTGCAAGGAATTTTGGGGCCTTTGTGCACAATAAAACAGAGGCAGCATGTTGGTGCAACAGTTCATCGGGGATCCTTATAGAATGTTTTCCCTTATTTCAAGAAGGTTGAAGTACAAAAGTAGGGAAGTCATATTCAACGATACAAGGACAATGGTGAGCTTACATTTAAAGTTCCTGAAAACCATTTTAGTCCTCCTGTTTAAGGAGAAATACATTACTTCAGCTGTTCAAAGAAGGTTTACTGGGATGATCATCCCATAAGAAAAGGTTAAGTGGACTGGGACGTGCGTGAGTTTAGAAGAATGAGAAGCAATCTTATTGAATCATACAGATTCATAGGATAAACAGGTTGCATGTGTACTTCCTAGCTAAGGAAAGTTCAGAACTTAAATGCATGGTCTCAAAATAAGGAGCATCAAGTTAAAGCTAAGATAAGGAACAATTTTGTCTTCTCAGTATTGTGGGGTTTTGGATCTTTACCACTGAGGCTTGTGGGGGAAGAGTCTGTGCACGTGAGGCTGGGGTAGATTGATAGTCAGCAGCAGAATCAAGGGTAGTAGGAAAGTGAATTTGAGGCAAGTCGGATCAGTTGCCATCTTATTGAATGGCAGAGCAGGCTTGAGTGGTGACCAGCCTACTTCTGTTCCTTCTATTTATGGTCTTTATTGTGTAATGGAGGAATGGCAGGAAAGTATAATAAAATGACCAGTTGGTTATGTGGTTGTTGCAAAAGTCCTTTGTTTGCACTGTTCTATAAAATGATCTATTTTGCATTTTAGCAGCGTTCAACTCCAGAACTGGCCTTCAACTTTGATGCAAACAAACAGCAGCGGCAGTTAATTGCAGAACTTGAAAATAAAAACAGGTTGGAACAATTATGTCTCAGATACTGCAGCAAATCTGCTGATAACTTTGTTTTGAAATGTGGACTAATTTCAGAAAATATTTTTGTTCTCTCGTCATCGAATACCTTCATAGCAGGATAACAAAAAGATAAATGGAGCTGCCTGAAGGGGATATGCATTGGAAACTTGGGAGAAATAAAGATTGCCACAAACTTTTTTTTACTGTCTTGGAAAGCAGTAACATGTGGCGTTGTCATGTTAATTGCAGCAGTGAGTAAAATAAAACAATGGAAACACTAGCGTTTAAAACACACGATGTTATAGGAACTCGGCAGGTCAGGCAACATCTGTGGATGGAAATAGGCAGACAATGTTTCTGGTCAGCAGGCAAATTCGCGCATGACAAATGCCAGGCTCTTAACAAAAGTGAAAACCGGCGGTCGATTGCGAGAAGTTCAAAGGGGAGATAAGGAGATGCAAAAAGAGATTATAACGAATATTGGCACCACTTATAAAGGGGAATTCAAATTTATTCCATATTTAAGATGGATAGGAAGGACAAACCTGGGAACTACAAGCATGTGAGCCTGGCATCAGTAGTGAGTAGGCCGTGGAAGGGGATTCTTAATTATAACCAGCAATTTGCCTTCAATCAGTAGCAAAGTGATGGAATATGTGATCAATGATATGATCAAATGGTACCTACTCACCATTACCCTAATCACTGATACTATTTTGGGTGTGGCAAAGTCAGCTTGTCTCTAAACCACATCACATCCTGGATCAAAGATAGGTTCTTAAATAGATTATTTGTGAAGGATTATTTTCCTTAGCAGACAGGGTGTTCGGAATTTTAAGTTAACAGAGATAAATATTTCACTTGGACTTTTGAAAATCTGAAACTTGCTGTTAAAAAGTAATTTGATATTCAATAAAAATGCTGCCATTTGCAAGTTTTAGGGGGTCAATACATTGTAAATTAAGATTAGGCTGAAAGGGCATAGTCATATTATGCAAATGGCTAAAAATTGCAATGTAAATATCTGTGATTATCATACTTAGTGTTATTGCCGGTAAACTTTTAAATCTTTGAGAGAAAATATTCAATTTTTCTAATCTTATTTTCAGGGAGATCCTTCAAGAAATTCAACGTCTCAGGTTGGAACATGAGCAGGCCTCCCAACAGACTCCAGAGAAAGCACAGCAGAATCCTACCCTGCTGGCTGAACTGAGGCTACTAAGGTGAGATTTGGTACAGTATATCTCTTGTTAGCCTTTATACTTTGGCTGTTTCATTGGCGACATCTAACATTATAAGACACTCAATGGATTTTAGGCAAATGTGTAAAAAGGAGCAGAATTAATGTTTCGGCCTGATGACCTGAATTGTCATGTTAATTGTCAGTATTATTTCCTGTAACATGCGATGAAATTTATAATTCATTATGATCATGCAAAAGAAATAACAGGAGGCAGGAAACTCAGTAATTTTCAGAACACAGTTATTTTTTCTGTAAATGGAGACACAGGAAACTGCAGATGCTGGAATCTTGACCAAAAAGCAAAGTGCTGGAGGAAACAGTGAGTCAAGCAGCATCTGTGGAGGCAATGGACAGATAACGCTTCAGTTTGAGACCCTTCTTCAGTCTGGCTTTCATCAGTCTGAAGATGGTTCCTGATGCTGTTCAGTCCTTTCCCTCCATAGTTGCTGCCTGAATCACTGAGTTCCTCTAATACTAATTTTTGTTTACATATTGGCACATTAAAAAAAATGGTTTCAATTAATTATTCCACAACTGCATGAAATATGTTTGTGGCACATTACTTATACTAATTGCTTTAGATATCCTCACAAGATACAAGCAAGCAAATAGTGATAAATCAACAAAATAAGCTGCCATTCACATAAAGATAGATATTTTTCGTGTAGGCATTGCCTTTTGTTTCCCATTATTGTTGTATAACTGTAAGATCAAAATTTGTTTTTGAAGGTAGAAAAAGTAACTTTTCAGCAGGAAAAAAAAAAGTAACTTTTCCAAAAACATAACCATTTTCTCTCTGAATAATTCCAAAAGGTTCTCGCTTTCCATAGTTCTTTCTCATGAGTTCACGTGGGATTCAAGGATAGAAAATTGGCTTCATGGAAGAAAGCAGAGGGTGTTGGTGGAAGGTTGATTCTCAGACTGGAGGCCTGTGACTAGTGGTGAGCCTCAGGGTTCAGTTCTGGGCCCCTTACTGTTTGTCATCCATATCAACGATTTGGGTGAGAATGTACATGGCAAGACTAGCAAGTTAGCTGATGATACAAAAGTGGGTGGTATTGCAGATAGTGAAGATGGTTGTGAAAGATTGCAGCAGGACCTTGGTCGATTGGCCAGGTGGGCTGAGCAATAGTTGATGGATTTTAATAAAGAGCAATGTGAGGTGTTGCATTTTGGAAGTCCAACATGGGCAACACCTACACAGTGAATGTTAGGGCTCTGGGGTGTGTTATAGAGCAGAGGGATCTTGGAATGCAGGTACATAGTTTGTTGAAGGTGGAATCGCAGGTAGATAGAATGGTCAAAAAGGCCTTTGGCACGTTGGCCTTCATCAGTCAGTATTGAGTATAGAAACATAGGAAATAAGTGCAGGAGTAGGCCATTCGGTCCTTGGAGCTAGCGCTGCCATTCAATATGATCATGGCTGATCATCCAAAATCAGTACCCTGTTCCTGCTTTCACCCCATATCTGTTGAATAGAAATGAATAGGTCATAGAGTGATACTGTGTAGAACCAGGCCCTTCGGCCCAACTTGCCCACACCGGACATGTCCCAACTACACTAGTCCCACCTGCCTGCGTTTGGTCCATATCCCTACAAACTTGTCCTATCCATGTACCTGTTTAACTATTTCTTAAATGTTGGGATAGTCCCAGCCTCAACTACCTCCTCGGGCAGCGGGTTCCATACACCCATCACCTTTGTGTGAAAAAGTTACAGCTCAGATTCCTATTAAACCTTTTATCCTTCACCTTGAACCTATGTCCTCTGGTCCTCAATTCCCCTATTCTGGGCATGAGATTATGTGCATCTACCCGATCTATTCCCCTCATGATCGTATACACCTCTATAAGATCACCCCTCAACCTCCCGCGTTCAAAGGAATAGAGTCCTAGCCTACTCAACCTCTGCCTATAGCTCAGACCCTCTAGTCCTGGCAACATCCTCATAAATCTTCTCTGAACCCTTTCAAGCTTGACAATGTCTTTTCTAAACATGGTGCTCAGAACTGAGCACAAATATTTTGCGGGCTCACCAACTGCTCTTATACAACTGCAACATGACATTGCATGGGTGTATGGGACGAGCTGCCAGAGGAGGTTGTTGAGGCAGGGATGATCGCAACATTTAAGAAACAGTTAGACAGGTACATGGATAGAACAGAAGGTACACAAAAATGCTGGAGAAACTCAGCTGGTGCAGCAGCATCTATGGAGCGAAGGAAATAGGTGACGTTTTGGGCCGAAACCATTCTTCAGACTGATGGGGGGTGGGGGGGGGAAGGTAGGAAAAAGGGAAGAGGAGGAGCCCGAGGGCGGGGGGGTAGGAGGAGACAGCTCGAGGGTTAAGGAAGGGGAGGAGACAGCAAGGGCTAGCAAAATTGGGAGAATTCAATGTTCATGCCAACCGGACGCAAGCAACCCAGGCGGAATATGAGGTGTTGTTCCTCCAATTTCCGGTGTTGCTCACTCTGGCAATGGAGGAGACCCAGGACAGAGAGGTCAGATTAGGAATGGGAGGGGGAGTTGAAGTGCTGAGCCACCGGGAGTTCAGGTAGGTTATTGCGGACTGAGCGGAGGTGTTTGGCGAAACGATCGCCCAACCTCCGCTTAGTCTCCCCGATGTAAATCAGCTGACATCTAGAGCAGCGGATGCAGTAGATGAGGTTGGAGGAGATACAGTGAACCTTTGTCGCACCTGGAACGACTGCTTGGGTCCTTGAATGGTTTCGAGGGGGGGAGGTGAAGGGACAGGTGTTGCATTTCTTGCGATTGTAACGGAAAGTGCCCGGGGAGGGGGTGGTACGGGAGGGAAGGGAAGAATTGACAAGGGAGTTGCGGAGGGAGCGGTCTTTGCGGAAGGCAGACATGGGGGGGAGATGGGAAGATGTGGCGAGTGGTGGGGTCACGTTGGAGGTGGCGGAAATGGCGGAGGATTATTTGTTATATTTTCCGGCTGGTGGGGTGAAAGGTGAGGACTAGGGGGACTCTGCCCTTGTTGCGAGTGCGGGGATGGGGAGAGAGAGCAGTGTTGTGGGGTATGGACGAGACCCTGGTGCGAGCCTCATCTGTGGTGGAGGAGGGGAATCCCCGTTCCCTGAAGAGCGAGGACATTTCCGATGCCCTGGTGTGAAACGACTCATCCTGGGAACAGATGTGGCCTAGGCGGAGGAATTGGGAGTAGGGGATGGAGTCCTTACAGGAAGCAGGGTGGGAAGACGTGTAGTCCAGATAGCCATGTGAGTCAGTGGGTTTGTAGTGTATGTTGGTCAGAAGTCTGTCTCCATCTCTCCATCGCAGGGGACAGACTCGCTCTTCAGGGATGTCCCCTTCCTTAACCCTCGAGCTGTCTCCTCCCATCCCCCCGCCCTCAGGCTCCTCCTCCTCCCTTTTTCCTTCCTTCTCCCCCCCATCCCCCCACCCCCCATCAGTCTGAAGAAGGGTTTCGGCCCGAAACGTCACCTATTTCCTTCGCTCCATAGATGCTGCTGCACCCGCTGAGTTTCTCCAGCATTTTTGTGTACCTTCGATCTTCCAGCATCTGCAGTTCCTTCTTGAACACATGGATAGAACGGGTTTGGGTGGATAAGGTTCAACGCAGGCCAGTAGGACTAGTGTAGCTGGGACATGTTGGCTGATGTGGGCAAATTGGGCTAAGGGCTCTGTTTCCACGCTCAATCTATGAGTTTAGTCTTTTGCTCCATTTTAGAAGTTTTATTCCTTTCAGCTGGCTCTAGGGTTGCAATGTCTTGGCGTCATTGTTCAGAAGATCAATTCTATGCCTTGAGCCACACACACATTCTTGAATATGATTGTTACTGTCTCCCAAAGACTTACAATTATTACACTTTCCCAGCTTTTGCACTAGTGACCTAAATGCCGTACCTATGGGGAATTATGTATTGATTCATATGTCTTGATGATTTAAAGAGTTCAGAAAATGGTGTGCTTTAATCAATACTTATGTTTATTTTCCACCTTGGTTCTACAGGTAATGTTTAAACATGTCACATAGTTTATGTTTCCCATCAAATACTTACCTGAATATCTCTTAAATTCAGTTTTATTTGCTAAAGTAACGAAGCTTTGGCACGAAACAGGATTCAGCAAATGAATGTTGGTGTGTGAGCAGTTTCTGACTTCTCTTAGCTAGACCTATCTTACCTATCACAGCAACACTTTTGATCTTTGATTCAATTCCTTGGGGTTGTAGTCTGTAGAGAGGCGTGAAACATGAGCCACACCTTTTAATACAATGGGAAATCTCCTTGAATGTACCTTGCACTACTTGCTGACCAGATAAATTGACCTAATTGAATGTAGAATCAAAGGAACTTCAGATATTAGTTTACAAAAGAAAGGTCCTGAACCAAAACTTCACCTATCCTGATCCAAAACTTCATGTTCTCCAGAGATGCTGCCTGACCCGCTGAGTTACTCCAGCACTTTGTGGCCTCAGCCTGTTCAGCTGTCCTCTGAGCAAAATAATTGAAAGACCATAAATATCCATGAAAGATGACAGTCATTTTGTTTGTTGATTTATGGAATCATAGAATCATCAATGTGGAATTATATTACTTTGGCTAAACTCATTCATGCTGACCAAGGTACCCCATATAAGCTCCCATTTGTCAGCGTTGGGGCCATATCCCTCTAAACTGTTCCTATCCATGTACCTGTCCAAATGTTTTTTTAAATGTTGTTATTGTACCTGCCTCAACTACTTTCTCTGGCATTCCGTTCCATGTACCCATCACCCAGTGTGTGGAAAAAGCTGCCCATCAGGTTCCTGTTAAATCCTTTCCCCCTTCACCTGAGCCCTATGCCCTCAAGGTCTTGATTCCCCTATCCTGAGGAAGAGACTACTGGCATTCATCTGAAGAAGGGTCTTGACCCGAAATGTCACCTATTCCTTCGCTCCATCGATGCTGCCTCACCCGCTAAGTTTCTCCAGCATTTTTGTCTAACTTAGATTTTTCCAGCATCTGCAGTTCCTTCTTAAACAGGGTCTTGGTGAGACCACACCTGCAGTATTGCGTACAGTTTTGTTCTCCTAATCTGAGGAAAGACATTCTTGCCGTAGAGGGAGTACAGAGAAGGTTCACCAGACTGATTCCTGGGGTGTCAGGACTTTCATATGAAGAAAGACTGGATAGACTCGGCTTGTACTCGATAGAATTTAGAAGATTGAGGGGAGATCTTATAGAAACTTACAAAATTCTTAAGGGGTTGGATTTTCTATGAATGCATTAGTCCTCAATCTTTGACACTAACGTGTCATGAGGTCATGCAGCACGGAAATAGGCCCTTTGGCCCAACTTGCCCATGACAACCAAGATGCCCCAGCTACACTCCGCAGCTCCGCCCTTGCTCCCCCTCCACCTAGTCGCAACAGGGACAGTCCCCCTAGTCCTTACCTTTCACCTCATCGCCGGTCGCATACAACACATAATCCTCCGACATTAGAAACATAGAAAACAGGTGCAGGAGGAGGCAATTTGGCCCTTTGGGCCAGCACAGCCATATACCCAACACCCGGTGTGTGTAAAAGTTGCCACTCGGGTTCCTTTTAAATCTCCCCCCTCTCACCTTCAAACTACGTACCCTGGTTCTTGATGCCCCTACTCTGGGTAAAATACTGTGCATTTAACCTATCCGTTCTATAAAAGGTAAATTGAATTCTGAATTGAGATTCCTTCCCTTGTCTCCACATTGGTAATTCATGTAAGTTTACCATTCGATGATGATAAACAAGTTGCACTGCATGAAAGATTAAAAGTCTCCTGAAATACTCTTTATTTATTTTGTTTATAATAGACTGATACATCACAGGAAGAAGATATTTAGCTCATCATGCCAGTACTTATTTCGTGATTACTAACAAATAAATGAAATAGCATTGGTCTCGCGATGATGCTGGAAACTAGTTGTAGTCGCTCCAGTGTCACTGATGGATTCTCAGTTGCATTCTATAAAAGATACCTTTTCAGTTCTCAACTAAACCACAAGATGGAGTAAGGCACCACCAAGATTATCCACTGCAGCTGATTCAAGCCTCCTGCTGGTTGCTTTATCCATCACCTCTCCCATCCATCCCACAATTAGAGAAAGTCAACACCAGGCTGTCCTTGCAAATGTATGGCTAAGAACCGATTAGACAGGAATAATGCTTAAAGAGGTGAACCAAGTCAGTCAAATAATTTTCCTAAAAGTAGGTCCTCAAGAAAAGATATAATAAAAAGTAACTGCTGATGCTGGTTTATACCAAAGATGAATGCATGGTAGATACAAAAAGCAAGAGGAACTCAGCAGAACAGGCAGCATCTCTGGCGAGAAGGAAGGTGATGTTTCGGGTTGAGACCCTTCTTCTGAACGTCACCCATTCCTTATCTCCAGCGACCCTGCCTGTCCCACTGAGTTACTCCTGCATTTTGTGTCTTCCTTTGATTTAAACCAGCATTTGCAGTTCTTTCTTAAAGATAAACGCAACATCTCTGGAGAAAATGGATAGGTGAAGTTTCGGGTGAGGATCTGAAATGAGGGAGAGTCCCGACCCGAAACATCATCTACCAATTTTCTCCAGAGATGCTGCCAGAGTTCCTCCAGAATATTGTGTCTATCCTCAAGGAAATATATTTTTTGCATTTCCTAGGCAGTTATCTGAGAAGAGATCAATTGCTGACACAAAGTGCTGTAATAGCATCTCAGTTGTCAGGCAGCATCTCTCGAGGATATGGATAGGTGATGTTTTGGTTCGGGGTCCTTCGTCAGATTGATTGTCAGGGCTGGTGGAAGAAAGATGGAAGAGAGGAGCGGCAGGTCGAAGCCTGGCAGGTAATGTGTAAGAAGGAACTGCTGATGCTGGTTTAAACCGAATACACACACAAAAAGCCTGAGTAACTCAGCGGGTCAGGCAGCATCTCTGGAGAGATGGAATGTGTGATGTTTCGAGTCAATACTCGACCTGAAATGTTACCCATTCCTTCTCTCCAGAGATGCTGCCTGTTCCGCTGAGTTACTCCAGCTTTTTGTGTCCATACTGGCAGGTAATGGGTTGATATAAGTGAGGTGGAGTGGAGGTTGATAGATAGCTTGTGGACAATGGCCACAGATGCAAAGGCAGAAGGGATAGGACAGAAGGATTGAAGAGTTGCAACTTGTGAAGCTAGAGGAGGAAATGTTGGTGGATGTGAGAGGGAGCAATAGGTACAAGTCCAGGTGGGGCATAGTCGAGGGATGTGGGTTAGGGGAAAAGATGGGGGAGGATTTTGTTCTTCCAGCCTGATGGACCAATAAGCAATTATGCAGATTCCATAGAAGACCACTTTGCCAGTTTATATTGTAAAGCAATGATTTGGCTTGGAATGAGCAATAGACTTCACAATCCTTTCCAATTTGAGCCATTACTTACAAAGATTTGTTTTGGATTATTTTTATCTGATAATTTAATTTGTTCCAAGCAATTATTTTGACACATTACTCAGGTTATTGATGCTTTCCAAAAAATGGACCCACATATTTTGAGTTGTATTGTCACAAGAAATGTATTCGGAGGAAAAATAAGTACCTTTGAAAAAGAGTGAGGAAGATAGTCACCGGATAACTAATTAAACTAAAAAGTATCACTGACTTGAGCCAGGTTTTTGATAACTGTTACATTCTGTTTCAAAGATTATACTAATATTGGCCATCAGAAACGCAAGGCAAATTGATTATGATTTCTATAACTGCTGTTCCCACTGTCCAAGGCTGGATAAGAAGATTCATATATATATATATATATAGGCCTCCTCAATCATAATATCTGGGAAATTAAGGTAATTCTCAGAAACGATATTCCTCCCTGTCCTTTGATTGACTACTCTCTGTTTAACCCAAATGAAAACAAGAAGTGGGTCCAGCAGTGAAAAAGGGAATCAAATATTACTTACAAAATTATTAAGGAGTTGGACAGGCTAGATGCAGGAAGATTGTTACCGATGTTGGGGAAGTCCAGAACAAGGAGTCACAGTTTAAGGATAAGGGGGAAATCTTTTAGGACCGAGATGAGAAAAACATTTTTCACGCAGAGAGTGGTGAATCTGTGGAATTCCCTGCCACAGAAGGTAGTTGAGGCCAGTTCATTGGCTATATTTAAGAGGGAGTTAGATGTGGCCCTTGTGATTAAAGGGATCAGGGGGTATGGAGAGAAGGCAGGTACAGGATACTGAGTTGGATGATCAGCCATGATCATATTGAATGGCGGTGCAGGCTCGGGGCTGAATGGCCTACTCCTGCACCTATTTTCTATGTTTCTATCAAGGGTGGAAGCATGGTGGCACAGCGGTAGAGTTGCTGTCTTACAGCAACAGTGACCCGTGTTGGATCCTGACTACAGATGCTTGTGTGTACGGAGTTTGTACCTTCTCCGCGTGACCTGCATGGGTTTTCTCCGAGAACCTGCATGGGTTCCCTCTCATACTCCAAAGACGTACAGGTTTGTATGTTAATTCGCTTGGTATAAAAGTAAAATTGTCCCTTGAAATGGTGTGTACCAGATTTTAGCCACTGTCTGGGTCAAAAAATTATTCTTCAGAACCTCTCTTAATGTCCTACTCACCTTAAACCAATGGCATCTGTAACTAGATACTGCTATTTAGGGTAAAATATTCTCATTATCTGCCATGCCTATGCCTTTTATATTTCTGTCTATCTAAATCTGGCCCTCCCTCAGCATTCCCTGCTCCAAGGAAGGCAAAACCAGCCTATCCATTCCCTCCTGGTAACTGAAACACCTTCTCATCATCCTCATCCACTCCCCACACACTGGGGGCAATTCTACCGTGACCAATTAACCCATAAACCTGCATGTCCTTGGGATGTGGGAGGAAACCAGAGCACCCACCTGGGAGAAACCCCACGTGGTCACAGGGGGAACCAGCAAACTCCACACAGACAGCACCTGAGTTCAGCATGTCCCCAACAACCCTCACCAACGTTTACAGATGTGCCATAGAAAGCATCACAGCCTAGTTTGGGAACAGCTCCATCTAAGAATGCAGGAAATCGCAGGGAATTGTGGAGGTAGCGCAGTCCATCATGCTAACCAATCTCCCTTCCATTAACTCCATCTACACATCACAATGCATCTGCGAGGCCAGCAGCATAATCAAAGACCAGTCTCACCCCTGTCTCTCTTTCTTCTTCCCTCTCCCATCCGGCAAAAGGCACAGATGTTTGAAAACGCATACCTCCAGATTTAGGGATATACCTCATGTCTTTAAGATAAATGTTACAAATATTTAATTTTTAACCAAAAGAAAATGGGTACAAATATGGCTATTTAAAAAGAAAAAAAACTGCATATGCGAAAAATCTGAAAAATAAACAAAATGCGGGAAACTGGTCAGGCAATAAATATGGAAATGAAGCAGACCTTTTCACAGATGTTGTTAGATCTGATTAAATGTTTCCAGCTTTATTTATTAAATTGTAACAATTGTGAAATTAATTTGCTTTGGATTTCAGCATTTTGTTGACTGCAGTTAATGATAGAGCTTGATTAACTGAACTTTGAGGACTGGATTGGAGACTACAAGATGAAAATTAGCATTATGATTAATCTAGAAACTTTGATCAGTGCTGCTTCTATCGACTGTTTTTTAATTTTGTTTTGTTTTCTGTAAGTGCCTTTTTCAACAGGAATGACACTTAGTCTTATACTTTTTTAAAATCATTATTTTGTATTTTGCACTTCAGAAATCAGGTTTTTTTTTTGGGGGGTTTAGTTGGACTGTTTTGGGAACAGCAATGTAAATGCTTTTGTATAGGTCCAAATATTATGAAGTCTTTGTGTTGTGGTATGATGCAGCAGAGCAGTGATGAATTCCATCTGTAATGTGTCACAAAGGAACAGGCGACCACCAACCAACTAACAATTTTTTGTGTGTATATTGATGTGGGTGGCTGTGAGAATGTGCGTGTGTGCCCTACACATATGCACAACGGGGCGGGTAACGGAAATATTTATTTGCTTAAATCAGTCATGAGTCCAATTTGCCAATCTGCTATTATCTTTCCTAGATTGCATTTCAAAATTATGGAAACACACAGTGGCAAATTATGGTGGCAATTTTTTTTAAACTCTTGGAATCAAAGACAATAATTTGATTAAACTCTTGGTTGTAATTTATGATAAACTATTGTACATTAAGATATCTCTTTCTCAAATAAGTTTTAAATGTTAGTCATTTTTGGAGTGTGTTGAGAGGATTGCACTTCAATTGTCCCAATACGGGTAATTTTGTTCTCAATTAGGAACTACCTCACTATTCATACTTCAGCCAGTTTGGCTTAAGTCGGCAGATTTTTCTCAGAAGAACTGATCCTCATGAATAAATAAGCAACCAGACAATTCTCCACATTCTAAAATCTGCTGGTATACAGATGAGAAAGTATTTTTCTTCTTTTTTCTGCGTGATTGTTCGTATTTGATTTTTTTTTTTTTAAAGCAGTCTCTTTTTGAAGTTGATCTTCACTTGCGCGTCTGCAGCATGTAAAACCATCTGCTTAAAAAGCATCATTTATGAAGTGTTACTCTTGGTTATCAATAAACAGAAATTAATGAGGTGTGCCAATTTTAATCTCATTCTATTGGCGCTGAATAAGTGTAAAGAGCACTCCAACATAATGCACATAATTTCTTGGTACAATCCATCTTCAGTGAATAAATTTTCATCTAACGGTATAGCCATGTTTGACAAGAGGCTTTGTTTCTGTCTGTGTTGCAGTGGAGTGCTGAAGCTGCTTTTTGATGCACAGTCTTGTTCTGAACCCAGACAGTCTGAGTGCTTGAATTCCCCAGTGTTTTTCGAGAGAGACGGGGCTTAATTTCTTTGTCTGTTCATTCAATAGGCAAAGAAAAGACGAGCTAGAGCAGCGGATGTCAGCCTTGCAAGAGAGTCGTCGTGAGCTGATGGTGCAGCTTGAAGGACTAATGAAGCTGCTGAAGGTAAGAAATGTTCCCTGCTACTATATAGACATCTGAATCCTTCATCTCCTTTAAGGATCGAATATTTTATTCCCTTGGTTTATTCTTCTGCTCTTGCTTTGTTCTTGACTTTCATGTAATTCATTTATCAATTACCTCTTTAAATTATTAATTCATTACATTATAATTGCAAAAATAAAAATGTACACCGATTTAAATTTGTATTTTTATATGCTTTGTAAAACGTGTATATATTGTATACTTGTAAAATGTATCTTGAATATCTCTTCAGCCAACCAAGGAGGATTTCCTTTGGGGAATTATAGTGTCATGAAAAGGTGGGACAAGATTCACAGGCTGTCATAGTCCTGCTCCCTTGTTTTGAGCTTCCGAAACACAGTTGTGCAGTCACAGACGATGTAGGAAGTAGATCTGATGGAGAGTATCATCTAGAGTCCTTAAGGCTGTGTCCCATAAGTTGTGTGAAGAGCTGTCTGGAAGTGTTTGCTCCTGACCAGAATGGGACAGTAAAAAAGAACAAAAAAAATAATTTAAAATCCTTATTTTGCAATATTTTGTATGACTGCATGCAGCTGTTTTTTTTAAATTAAATTTGGGAATATGCAATACCAATAAGAGTTTTGACCTCTTGAACTACATCAATTCAGATATGATTTCAGAAATATAATGTATTGAACTCCATGTTGATATGGATTGGAAATCGTCTCATGAATGTGATATAACTTTTTGAAGAGGTCATCAAAAGGATTGATGAAGGCAGGGTGGTGGATGATGTTGACATGGGCTTTAATAAGGCCTTTGACAAGCTCCCGTGGAAGTCTGGATGATAAATTCAAATGGAATCCAAAGTGAGCTAGCCAATTGGATTCCCAAATTGATTTGGAAGAAGGAATCAAAGGGTAGTTATTTAACTGATTGGAAACCTGTGACCAGTGAGAGGCAGCAAGGGTTGATGCTGGGTCCACTGTTTTTTGTTACCTACATCAATGATTTGGTTGACAATGTAATTAATATTGTTAGTAAATTTGCAGGTGACTCCAAAATTGGTGGTATAATGAACAGTGAGGTAGGATATATAAATTTACAACCGTTTCTAGATCAGTTGGATAGGTTGGCCAAGGAAGGGCAAGTAGAATTTATCTCTGACAAGTGTGGGGTGCTGCACTTTGGGTGTCATATATAGTAAATGGTTGAGCCATGAACAGTGTTGTAAGGCAGAGGGATCTGGGACCACTGGTGGATGACCTGTGTGTGGCAGGTCCGGTGGACAATATGGTGAAAACGGTATTTGGCATACTTGATTTTGTGTTGGGTATCATGCTTGAGAATTGTGTGTGCACCATTGAGTATTGTGAGCAATTCTGGGTACCATATCTGAGGAAGGATGTACAGGGTCCAGAGTAGGTTTGCAAGAATGATCCCAGGAATGAGTGGGTTAAAATATGATGAGCGTTTGATGGCACCAGGCCTCTACTCGCTGGAGTTTAGAAAAATGAGAGGGGACCTCATTGAAATGTACCGAATAGTAAAAGGCTTGGATAGAGTGGATGTGGGGAGAATGTTTCCACTAGTGCGAGAGTCTATGACTACAGATCATAGCCTCAGAATTAAAGGACATTCCTTTATAAAGATGAGGAGGAATTTCTTCTGTCAGAGGGTGGGGAATCTGTCGAATTCTTTACCAAGGCTGTGAAGGCAGTCAATGGATATTTTTAAGGCAGAGATAGATAGATTCTTGATTAGTATGGGTGTACATAGATACATAGATACATAGAAAATAGGTGCAGGAGTAGGCCATTCAGCCCTTCAAGCCTGCACCGCCATTCAATATGATCATGGCTGATCATCCAACTCAGTATCCCGTACCTGCCTTCTCTCCATATCCCCTGATCCCTTTAGCCACAAAGGCCACATCTAATTCCCTCTTAAATATAGCCAATGAACTGGCCTCAACTACCCTCTGTGACAGAGAGTTCCAGAGATTCACCACTCTCTGTGTGAAAAATGTTTTTCTCATCTCGGTCTTAAAGGATTTCCCCCTTATCCTTAAGCTGTGACCCCTTGTCCTGGACTTCCCCAACATCGGGAACAATCTTCCTGCAGAATATTCTTGTAAGGAGCTATGTGTGGGGAAGAAGGCAGGAGAATGGGGTTAGGAGGTAGATCAGCCAAGATTGATTGGTGGAGTAGACTTGATGGGCAGAATTGCCTAATTCTGCTCCTATCACTTATGTCCTTTATGACTTCATTGGAAAGGGTATTGTGCACCAAAGTTGACACATCATGCTGCAGCTGTAGAAATTATTGGTGAGATCACATTTGGACTGTTGAGTGCAGTTCTGATTTCCCAGCTGTAGTAGGGATGCCATTAAGTTGGTAAGGGTGCAGAAGAAATTCATGAAGATGTTACCAGGACTGGCGGCTTGAGTTGTAGGAAGACATTTTGCTTTGGAACGTAGGAGGCGATGATGCGACCTTATTAAGGTGTACAAGATCTTGACTGGCAAGGAAAAAATGAACACACAGTTTCCCACAGTAGACAATTCTAAAACTAGAATCCTTTGGCTTAAGGTGAGAGATTTAAGAGGAACCTCGGATGCAACCTTTTCACTCAGAGGGTATTCCATATCTGCAATGAGCTGCCAGAGGAATCTGTAGAAGCGGATGCAATTCGGACTTTCATGAGTCATTTGGACAGATATATGGATATGACGGGTTTAACAGAATATGGGCCAAATGTGGGCAAACGGGACTCCCCCACAATTCCAGCTTGGCTTGCATGCACAACCTGTTTCTTTGTTAAAAACTCCATGACTAGAACGGGAAGTGTATTTTTTTTATTCCCTGTTTTCATTTTGGGTGATGTTTCATGTTCTTAAGGTGTGTATACTTAATTTCAAAATGTTAATGCTTGACTCCTCCATTTAAGCGGTATTCCCCAGTCATGAATAAAAGAGAATCTACGCTCTTTCGTGTTTGCTCTCAACATAAGGTGTGATTCAATCTCCAATGTGCTTGCTTTAGTGTAATGTTATTATGTTTTTCCCACATCCTCTGACACCTCTGAAAGAGATTACTGATTTGGTTGTGGGAGCCCGTGCATGCTGACTTTCCTTCAACTCAATCCAAAGAAGATAAACCTTTGTAAAGAATTGAAAGGCAAATATCCAGTACCATCCGTTTTTGATACATTGTCCCATGAATTCCATGTCCCATTTTTACTTTGCTGTTCAAATACATTGTGGTAGCAAGCAAGGGCTGTGTCTAATTGTTAACAATTATAACAAATTAAACTCTCTCTTCCATTTTTCATTCAGTGTGTCAACATATTTTGGTTTTCAGCAGTGCATTTTTATTCAATAAACTATAAATTATATGGCTATGATTATACGCCCTAAAGATCTCCATCTTACAAATCGCATCTTAAAATCTCCCTCTCCAACCAAGTCTTAAACCATTTCATGTTGTTCTCTGTAAGATTTAGTTTGATAATCCTCTTTTGAATCATCTTTGAATGTTTGTTCTGTTCAGGCTGCATTGTAAAAGTGCATTGTTGCTTAACACACATATTGCAAATTATTTCTATTATTGGATAGTTTTCTTCACTATTTGCCAAAAATGATTTGTTGTTTTTTACGGACACATTTTCTTGAAGCAAAAAAGCCTCATAATCAGACATCCAGTCTGTTGATCTATTTGATCTCCTCCTGAGGGGCAGTTATAGAAATAAGGAGCCTTTCCAACACATTTTAGTGGGCAGGTTATTGTAGGATTTCACGGCCACAATCAAACATTTGGGTTATTTCATCACTATTGTTGGATCCTTTGGGTCATCATGCATTCATTTACTATCTAAATTATGTCAAGTTGGGAAAAGGGGAAGTACAATGGGATCTGGGGGTCCTTGTACATCAGTCTGTGAAAGTAAGCATGCAGGTACAGCAGGCAGTGAAGAAAGCGAATGGCATGTTGGTCTTTATAACAAGAGGAATCGAATATAGGAGCAAAGAGGTCCTTCTGCAGTTGTACAGAGCCCTAGTGAGACCACACCTGGAGTATTGTGTGCAGTTTTGGTCCCCTAATTTGAGGAAGGACATTCTTGTTATTGAGGGAGTGCAGCGTAGGTTTACAAGGTTAATTCCCGGGATGGCGGGACTGTCATATGCTGAGAGAATGGAGCAGCTGGGCTTGTACCCTCTGGAGTTTAGAAGGATGAGAGGGTATCTCATTGAAACATATAAGATTGTTAAGGGCTTGGACACGCTAGAGGCAGGAAACATGTACCCGATGTTGGGGGCGTCCAGAACCAGGGGTCACAGTTTAAGAATAAGGAGAAAGCCATTTAGAATGGAGACGAGGAAACACTTTTACTCACAGAGAGTGGTGAGTCTGTGGAATTCTCTGCCTCAGAGGGCGGTGGAGGCAGGTTCTCTGGATGCTTTCAAGAGAGAGCTAGATAGGGCTCTTAAAAATAGCGGAGTCAGGGGATATGGAGAGATGGCAGGAACTGGGTACCGATTGGGGATGATCAGCCATGATCACATTGAATGGCGGTGCTGGCTCGAAGGGCCGAATGGCCTACTCCTGCATCTATTGTCTATTGTCTATTCTCAATTATGGACAAGTTGGCCGCACATAGCCTGTGCAGATTTTGTTTTAGGCTTTCATCTTGTTCATCGAGTTTGGAGCTCGGGGCTTATTGTTGTAGGGTCAACAATGAGGCACTTGTTTCCCACATGGGTGTGCATTTAATTATTTTGGAACCTGTTCATAAATTATTAGCAACATCCCACTGCTTCATCCCTGGACATTCTCCGTTTGTTACATTGTTTTAAATGTGTCAGTGAAAAAACAAAACAGCAGTTAATCTTATAGAATTAACCAGCGATCACAATTCTGTGGACCAGTGGCTACAGTACTGTGGACCAGCGACACATTTCCACTAGCTTTAAAATTATGTGGATAAGGATGTGTCTGGTCCACAAATTATAAATCTAAATTGGGGCAAGGCCAATTTTGGTATTGCAAAAGTTGATTGGAGTAAGTTGTTGGCAGACAAAGGGATGTCTGGAAAGTGGAATGTTTTTAAAAGTGTGTTATTGAGAGTTCAAGGTATGCATGTTCCTATTAGAGTGAAGGGCAAGGCAATAAGGGTTAAGGAACCTTAACTAATGAGCGAAATTGAGGTCAGGGAAAAGGAGGCAGCAAGGATCAGCTCTAGACAGCTGGGCGAAAGTGTATCCCTAGAGGAGTATCGAAGATTAAAGAGCATACTAAAGAAATAAATCATGACGGCAAAAATGGAGCATGGGATAGCTCTGGCAGACAAGCTTTCAAGTCGTCAAGAGAGTTTATTTTCATGTGTCCCAGATAGGACAGTGAAATTCTTGCTTGCTGCAGCATGACAGAATATTGTAGGCATAAATACAGATCAGATCAGATCAGTGTGACCATATACCATAGAATACACACATAAATACACAGATAAAGTGCAATAGGCTGTTACAGTTCATAGTTTGGTTAAAGTTGTGTTTAATAGACTGATGGCTTTGGGGAAGAAGCTGTTCCTGAACCTGGATGTTGCAGATTTCAGGCTCCTGTATCTTCTACCAGATGGCAGCGGAGAGATGAGTGCGTGGCCAGGATGGTGTGGGTCCTTGATGATGCTGGCAGCCTTTTTGAGGCAGCGCCTGCGATAGATCCCCTCGATGGTAGGGAGGTCAGAGCCGATGATGGACTGGGCAGTGGTTACAAATTTTTGCAGCCTTTTCTGCTCCTGGACACTCAGGTTGCCGTACCAAGCCACGATGCAACCGGTCAGCATGCTCTCTACTGTGTACCTACAGAAGTTCGAGAGAGTCCTCTTTGACATACCGACTCTCGGTAATCTTCTCAGGAAGTAGAGGCACTGATGTGCTTTCTTTATGATTGCATTAGTGTTCTGGGACCAGGAGAGATCTTCGCAAATATGCACGCCCAGGAATTTGAAGTTCTTGACCCTTTCCACCATTGACCCATTGATATAAATGGGACATTGGGTCCCCATCCCACCCCTTCCAAAGTCCACAATCAGCTCCTTGGTTTTGCTGGTTGAGCAGGTTGTTGTGCTGGCACCATTTGGTCAATCGGTCGATCATGTACCAATGTACAGTGAAATTCTTTTTTTTTTGCTTACAGTTCAGTAAATATTCACTATATGAATCTGTATGCCATAACAAATAAGCAAAATAAGATCAAAGTGTGTAAAATTAGTCTACTGAGACCATATACAATAGTCACAGGTTTTTGGCACTTTTTTCAAAGTTGCTTTAGGTGCAGCTGGCCAGAAAGGCCCATTGTTCTGATGACGTTGCAGGGTCGGTATGGCCAAGCGAAGCTGGAGGCGTCCTCCACAACTCTGTGTCACTGCAGGCCGTGTCCTGTCTGCACGCTCAAGGGCCTGTCCCATTTTACGTGACAGGCCAGTAGTGACTGACGTGACGCGCCAGTAGTCGCGCGCGAAAGTCGCTCGCAAATCACGCGTCATCATTCGTCAGCACAGCCGTCTGGTGCGCGTGACGTCTTTATAATACCATGCTTCCCTATTCTGCATCATGACCAGCATGGAAGAACTACAGATTTTATTGCTACAGCAACAACAGAGACTTCTGTTAGCAGCAACCCTCAAACTTATAAATCAGCCAGGCAGGAGTACAACAGGAAAGGCTAGCAAGAATCCCAGGACGAGGTCTGTGTGGACGAGGTTAGAGGTTACATGACGCGTAAAAGGCGGGCCGACTGCGTATGGGTGGCGCATGGTGACGTCACCACGCGATACACGTGCGATGTTTCGACGTTAGCGTGCTACGCTAATGCGTCAGCGATACGTCATGCAGGTGGCGCGCGAGGATTTCAGTACACTACGAAATCCTGGAGTGCCGCACGATACCGTGATTCCACGCCTCACCATGCGCTATGCGCACATCACCCACGCGCCCCCCACGCGTCGCGGCGCGTCGACCAATTTTCTACATGACGCGTAAATGAGGCCAAATGACGCCCAAGTGCGACAGGCCCTTCAGTCTCCTGGAGCAGCGCCCAATCCAGTTGAGCCACAGGCTGCTGTAGAGCCTCCAGCCATCACCTTGATCTGGCAACATGTTGTCCTGCTCTTTGCCCGATCTATTTGCCTTGAGGGCGCAGCAATTACATCCCTGGTTCGCTTAAGCCCCTGTCCCACTTAAGAAACCTGAACGGAAACCTCTGGAGACCTTGCGCTCCACCCAAGGTTTCCGTGAGGTTCCCAGAGGTTCCGGTCACTCTCCATGAGTCACCAGAGGTTTTGGTCATTTGCCTGGAAAGCCTCGACCGGAGCGTGAGCAAAGATCAAAGATCTTATCGGATCTTTGCTGCCGACCACACACACACACACACACACACACACACACACACACACACACACACACACACACACACACACACACACACACACACACACACACACACACACACACACACACACACACACACACACACACAGCAAAGGTGGCGGCCAGGGACCACGGAGGAGCGCTGTCTGCGCGATAAAGAGGAAGGTAAGCGGCTGCCACAGAACACGGTAAGTCCTTCAGAGAGCGCAGGAGAGAAGGACAGAGAAGGGGAGAGAGAATGGGGGAGAAGGGGGGAGAAGGAGTGGAGACAGTTTTAAGAAGTTTAATAAAGTTAGCGGGCATTTTACCTTCCGGCGGATCTTCTAGGTCCTGAAAACCAAAGATCCAATAGGATCTTTGCTGAAAACTCCAATGAGCCAATCAAAATGGCCGGTCAGCGAAGGAGATTGCCTTCGACTGCCTGTAAATAAATAGTAACCCCACTCCACTAGCTTCGACCAAACGGCAACCTATTTTTAGTCGAGGCTGGTTTTGTTTTTTTTTTAAATAATCGCAGGAACATAGAAGAAGCCTCGACTACGCGGAAACCACTTTCCACCATTAGGGAGAGAGACAGGGAACCTCCGGGAACCTCACGGAAACCTTGGGTGGGGCGCAAGGTCTCCAGACGTTTCCGTTCAGGTTTCCTAAGTGGGACAGGGGCATTATCTTCCACCAGCTTCTCCGTTTCTTCGGGAACCAGCAGAAGCCGGGCTCGACGGCTTCCCTCCTCAGGGCAGGTTTCCTGGTTCCGCACCTGCAAGCCAGGCCTGCTATCAGGAGGGAATACCTGTGGCACCTCGGTCTGCTGCACGCCACATTGACAATGATATCTACACGATTACATGCCGCGGAGAAAGACATGAAAATTAAGAAACTTGGGACAGTTCATGGAAATGTCTTGAGGACAGTCCGTGACACCGTCAACGAGGTGCTGCTCATCATAAGATATATGGAGGATGATCAATCTCCCAGGCCTGACCAGATATATTCAAGGACACTGTGGGAAGCTAGAGAAGAAATTGCAGGAATCCTGACTGAAATATGGAATCATATCATGATCTATATAAAAAAAACAACAGTACTAATTTGTATGTGACTATTGGCAGCTACCTGGGCCTCTTACCTAAGGAAGGATAGGATAGCAATGATAGGATAGCAATCCAAAAAAGATTCACTGCGTTAATTCCTGGGATGAAAAGATTATCCTGTAAAATAGGTTTAATGGGTTGGGTCAATATTCCTTTGAGTTTGGAAGAATGAGGGGTGAACTTATTAAAGCGTGTAAGATCTAAAGGAGACAAATGGCAGAGTTAATTTTGTGATGTTTCCACTGTTGGGAGAACCTCAATCATACAGACATAGTTTCATGATAAGAGGCCAGTCATTTCAAATTGAGGTATGTAGCAATTTCTTCATGTAGTACCGAGTGAATATCCGGGGTTCTGTATCATTGAGAGTTGTGGAGGTGCCTTCGAAATATTTAAAGCGGAGGTAAATTGAACAAGACATTGAGGGCTATGGGGATGTGGTGCAGGTCACATATGGTGATAGAGCTGAGTCCTGGGCTGGATCATCCATGATCATATTGGTTGGTGGGACAGGCTTGAAGGAGCCTGGCAGTCTATTCCTGCTCTTTCTTCCTTGTGTTCTTGTACTTGTATTACTGCTTCGTGCCAGAAAAGCAGCTGTTTCTTTTTAATAGCCAGTTTGACTTATTTGTGAACATAAACATTTTAATCGATTTATGAGTGAAATTGACTGATATAAGCATTGAAAGATTTCTTTATTGAAAAAATCAGTTTATAGAAGTGTCAGCTAATCTTCTCACATGTTAGCAAAATTGCAGATAAATTCTCTATAGTGCAGGTTTTTTAAATTTAATTTAATTCCCCTAAAATTGGAGAATGTAATAGAAACTAGCTTCCTCTTGGAATTTTTTTCTACTTTTGATCAATGATTCTGACTGTTTATGACTTTTCATCTATCCATTTGCAATGCTATCTACACAATTTATCTGTTATGTGGCTCTCTTTACCCAACATAGTCACATTAATCTTTTTTCGATGTAATTTGTTGATTATTTTGTAGTTATATTTTAATACATTTATAGGTCATAAATTAATTCAGGGTGTGTTTCTCTGCTGGTTAACTCCATGACTCCACGACTCAATAATAATATTTACAATTTTCCCCTGACTCAAATGACTGACTTCTCTGCTTGTTTCTGACTCAAATGTCGACATCCCATTTTTAAATACTTATTTTGTTTGTAAAGTGATATTTGAAAAATTGCTAAAGCAAAGTAATGCTTCTGTTTGGTGTGTCATTACACGTACTATAAAACCCCATGACATTTATTAAAACATCCATGTGCAACTGATGGTCTCCACATGTTAATACAATGTTTGGGGTTTTGGGTCTATAAGCAATATTTGCATGGTAGACATGAAACATTTTTTTAATAGTTTCTGTTGTTTTCATGATTATATTTCCATATGAACCTGCAGCATATTACAGATTAGTTTGCTGGTTTGTGGTCTGGCATCACTGTACGAAATATTGGCAAGCTGTTCTCCTTTTGGCAGTACCTCTCCATGTCCAGATGAATTCAGTCAATCACTCTCAGTCCCTGCATGCGAGTTCCAGCTAAACAAAATCAGTTTTGTCTTAATGGAGGGATTGCATCTCATCCATTCAAGTATAATTAGTTTTGCTAGATGTGGAATGAGGAGGGTATGCCATTTTTCACCAATGATAAATAAAAGTATCATATTCATAAGAGCTCAGTAAACTTATGAGAAACATTCCATATGCCTCATCCAGTTACTGAAGAGGTAACAGAATAAGGATGAAGAAAGAACGAAGTATAAATATGGGAAAGGTTATTGAGATAATTTCAATGCTTTATGAAATAGTGATGGGGGGGGGGGGGGGGGGGGGGGGGGTTGTGGACAAGGAGGGAAAATATAATTATTGCAAATAGGAAATATTTCCCGAATTTTGAAAGAAATGTGTAAATGACTCCAATGCTCTTGGTAAATCAAGCATTCTTGGCAACTAATTCAATCTTTCATAGCATTATTGCAAAGATGCCTGTTTACTTTCTAATAACCTTTCCTTTTCTCATGGACTTGTAAAAAGGAACAGAAGCAGGCAGTTTCCCAATTGCTTTTGAAATGAAGGTAAAATGTGTAAGATGACAGTCCAATGCCTTTTCTGTAAATCAAGCATTCTTGGTGACCCACCTAATTCAATCATTCATAGCATGTGCCTTGATATTTGCTGGAGTTGAGAAGAAGAAAATTAAAAAAAGTTGCAGATGCGTGTTTACTTTCTAATAACCTTTCCCTTTTCTCATGTTTTGTTTCTCTTTTTGCAAATGCTGACTTGTATAGGATGAGGAACAGAAGCAGGCAGTAAGTTGAACTAAACCTTATATTGCTGAGTGTTTAAATTCTGTGCATGAAGGTAAAATGCAAATATTTTTTTCTGGAGATGACAGTGAAGAGTGAGTGTGTTTTTCTGTGGGCATATGTATGTGTACAACATGGGTGGGTGTGAGTGGACCCACCTAAGTATCAACATGATGTTTTTTATCCTGAATGGCCTTATACCTGCGCCTGTGTGGTAGAAAGCAACCAAGCATAACAGCAATGTCATCGCAAAATACAAGATCAGTACAACGAAATGCAGTTTTGCGTCAGACCGTAGTAGTTGTACATAAAGAAAAAGACACTAAAAAAATGTTTTTTAAAACAAAGGGGGACAGGGACCAGAGAAGTTAATCGTCGGGACTCCGAGTTCCATTATCTCCATGTTTTCCTCATCACGTGACATGACCGCCTCCCTGATGGGAGGAAAACAGTCCATGGTTTCTTTGATGACTATAGGGCATCCATGGCAGGGAGCGGGGCACAATGCCACAGCATAGAAGGAAACCACTTGTCCTGCATGTGTCCAAGCCAGCAATTGAAGACGCTATTCAATTAATTGCACTATAATGCTCTTTTTTCATAGCCCTGCAAATGTCATTTTTTATCATCCATCCAGTGCTTTTTCTAAGGTAATAGTTTTGGTGATGAGTAATTGACATAGTTTGGCTAGTTGTTGCTCCTCAGCCATCTTTATATTTTATTTATGAATCAATGCCTTTCCCCCTAAGCCTTATTTTTTTTTCCAGGATGCTCCTTTTATATGGGATATTGGATATTGTTATCCCTACCCATGGGATCTCATTCTGATCCCACATGATGGGATCTGTAGTAAAGATCACAAAAGAGTTAATCCCATTTTGCATTTGGAACCAGGAATCTTGAAAGGTGGTGTCCTTTTGCATTTGTGAAAGTAGTTATACAGTGCATGGAATAACTTAAGAAATACATACAAGCAGTCTTCTCAGTCTTGGTTCACATTGTTTACCTCAGAAGGAGAAGGCTGGAGGTTTTTAAAGGTATTTTAAGGAGTTACTTTCTGATTGAAGAGCAAGAGTTCTGGGTAATAATCGCAGCAAGATGCAGAGGAGATGTCAGATTCTCAAGACAAGTTCTGGGCAATACAATGCTGTGAAGATGGAACACACTGCCTGAATCCAGCAGGAACAAAGACAATGTGGAAAGTAGCATAGAGACTCTAGTCTGTCTGGAGGAAAGGCAAACCATGATGTTTTTTATTAATACAAAATGCTGAATAAAGGCTGCTGGTGTTAGAAGTGGAACGTGAACCGAACTGTGTGGTAGGAAGCTGTTAGAGAAATATTCAAGTGGAGATATGCCAAATAAATGCATGAAGCATTTTTTGTGAACACAGAATGATGATGAAATAAATGAATATATTCCAAGTGATGGTGACCAAAGTTCTATGTTTGTGTGCTTGAACACCAGAATGAATTGAGTGTCCTGGAGGCTCATTGCTGGACGAGTGAGATAGTTGGTCAGGGTTTTATACATTAGGCATAGGTCAACAGTGAAGCAGATTGGGTAAATGTACAGAAATGCAGGCTATTTCATGTAACTAATGGACATTTCAAAACAGATGATAATAAGAATAATGATAAGACAAGTGTTTAACCATGGATTGCATGTTTGTGCAAAGTTATAATTTTTGAAAGGTGACTTCAATTTGCCAGAATGGATTAGAATTTTTATGAAGGATACTTTTGGAGTTAAAAATTAATCCAGTTAATCTTATTGAACAAATGGGCAAGGAATGCAAACAAGCAGGGTTGCTGTTGAACCTGATGTAAGTAGTAACCAAGAAATAATGAAATGTGCAATATTTAATTAACATCTTGGCACTTGTAATCACAAAATGTTACATTTTCAGGTTGGTCTTATGCAGAAAGATACAGTCTTAGGGTAGGTTAAAAGTTATGGAAAGCAGAATGGACCATAACATTTAGAAGACAAAGAGCTTGGAAATAATGTTAATAATCTTTAGATATCCTGTGCACAACAAACACATGGGGAAAAAAGGCAACAAATATTTTAGTTAGATAATGAAATTAAAACAGCAGGGAATTGTCAAGGTACACAAAAATGCTGGAGAAACTCAGCGGGTGCAGCAGCATCTATGGAGCGAAGATGCTCCATAGATGCTGCTGCAACCACTGAGTTTCTCCAGCATTTCTGTGTACCTTCGATTTTCCAGCATCTGCAGTTCCTTCTTAAACACAGGGAATTGTCAAGCATTGCTTTAAGTATATGTAAACCTACCCACTGGAAAAGATCAGTGGAAAGATGATGCATTGAATGATGAAGCAAATATTATAAATTAGTTCTTTAATGTGTCAGTGGCATCTTCTCAACATGAATGTTGAATGACTTGGCGAAAACTGTAAAACATTTATAAATATTAGATTAGACTGAGAAAGTGAAGTCAAAACAAGATCAGACATCTGAATGGATTACAAAATTACAGAAAGATATCAATAGCAAAATTAGGTGCACTACAATCTTTAGTACAATTCGAAGTATCATTACGGATGGAAATAGTACTAAAGATTAAAGAATATTTAACAATATCCAACTTGAAGAAAGGGTTCAGAGATCATCTGTGCATTTTTATAAGCATATTTTATTAAAAATTGTCAGTTGGCTGCATGAGAATGGGGACTATTGAAATGATTAGTTATTTATAGTATGACAAAAGAGTCAGAATAAATGTTGAATCAATGTCTTATTTCAAGGTCTATAAAGTCTGTGAGGAACCATGGTAAATCTCTGTTAATCCAGCAGGCTCGGGCCTTTGTTGGTGCTGGACCAGCGGATTTTCGGACCATTGCACGTTATTGTAATTAACAGTGCAACAAATTTGGAATTTACTTATTTTTAGATGTTGAGTTAAGGGGAGCATAGGAACCAAGCCCCTAGTGAATTTCAAGGAAGCACGGGAACTAAGGTCCCAGTAAAGGAAGCACAGGAATGAGTTCCCAATGAGCCAGATGTAAGCCAAACCAGCAAGATTTCTGAAAAATGATTTGACATTATTGTTGTAATAGTCATTTTTTAATGTAAAAAGTATTGTATACATGATTGTAGTATTTTCTTAATATAGTGCAAACTTGGTTTATCCACAAAGTAGGTAGGAATGCTCGAGTTGAGAGCCTTTTGAGATGTCCTGATAAGTAATTGAACCACAGAGCAATTGGTGTCAATGAATGGAGTACTATCACAGTGCAACTAAGTTATTATCAAGAGTGCTTTGCGTCGTCAGTAAGACCATTTCAGCGCACATAAATTATTTAAAACAAGGGAAGGAATCAAGCTGCATTAATTTGGAAAAAAAGCTGCCGGGGATGTTCTCTTCTGGCAGGAAGCAGCAAACTTTCCAAGATCTCTCTCAGGAATTGGGTTTCAAGGTCACCTGCAGCAAAAAGTGGCTCCAGAGCTTATATTTTATAAAGTCAGAGGCACAACGTTAGCCACCTTCCAGTCTTTTGTTCCCCTGACTGCGTCTTAAGATGATTCATATATCTCAGCCAATTCCTTCTCTCATCCTCGACTGTGTTCTTGGATATATCTGATCAGGCTCAGGAGATTTATCTACCATCATTAAGGGGCTGTCCCACTTGGGCGACCTAATCTGCGAGTTTAGAAGAGCGTCTTCGACCTTCAAGCTCGCAGCATGGTCGACACGTGGTCCTAGGAGGTCCTATGAGGTAGCTGGAAATCTCCTTCATGCTCGAGGGAAGTTACCGAATACTCGTGGCCTCAACTAGGTCGCGGAAAAATATTCAGCATTTTGAAAAAAATTTCCGCAAGTAAAATTTGGTCGGCGTGAGTCTTTTGAACTCGTAGTGCAGTGGAGTGGGGTCACTATGTAGTTACAGGCAGTCGAGGGCAGCCGTAGGCAATCTCCTTAGCTGACCGGGCACTTTGATTGACTCATTGGAGTTTTCAGGACGAGGGAAAACCTACCGCAGGGTAAAATGCCCACTAAAATTTATTATTATACTTCTTTAAAGTGTCTCCACTCCTTCTCCCCCCCCCCCCCCCCCCCCCCCCCCTTTTTCCCCCCCCCCTTCCTCCCCCCCTCTCCCCTCTCTCCCCCTCTCTCTCCCTCTCTTCTCCCCCTCTTCTCCCCCTCTTCTCCCCCTCTTCTCTCTCCCTCTTCTCTCCCTATCTCTCTCCCATTCTCTCCACCTCTCTCCCCCCTCTATCCCCTCTCCCCATCTCCCCCCCCCCCCCCCCCGCTCTCTAAAGGACTTCCCGTTACTGTGCAGCCGTTTTACCTTCCTCTTCATCGCGGGTGTGAATTTAAGACAGCGCTCCCCCGCTTTCCCTGGCCCCCGCCTTTGCGATGTGTTTGTGTGCGTGTAAACGGTCGATCCAGCTCGCGGTTTCATCGCTGACGGTCGATCCAGCTCGAGGCTTTTCAGGCGAGTACCCTCGAGCTTGAAGGTTGAAGACACTCTTCTTAACTCGTGGATTTGTGTGCAGTTTTGGTCCCCTAATTTGAGGAAGGACATTCTTGCTATTGAGGGAGTGCAGCGTAGGTTTACAAGGTTAATTCCCGGGATGGCGGGACTGTCATATGCTGAGAGAATGGAGCAACTGGGCTTGTACACTCTGGAGTTTAGAAGGATGAGAGGGGATCTCATTGAAACATATAAGATTGTTAAGGGCTTGGACATGCTAGAGGCAGGAAACATGTTCCTGATGTTGGGGGAGTCCAGAACCAGTTTAACAATAAGGAGTAAGCCATTTAGAAAGGAGAAGAAGAAACACTTTTTCTCACAGAGAGTGGTGAGTCTGTGGAATTCTCTGCCTCAGAAGGTGGCGGAGGCAGGTTCTCTGGATGCTTTCAAGAGACAGCTAGATAGGGCTCTTAAAGATAGCGGAATCAGGGGATATGGGGAGAAGGCAGGAACGGGGTACTGATTGGGGATGATCAGCCATGATCACATTGAATGGTGGTGCTGGCTTGAAGGGCCAAATGGCCTACTCCTGCACCTATTGGCTATTGTCTATTGATTTGGTTGCCTAAGTGGGACAGCCCCTTTAATAAAGCAACTCCCATTGATACCTGCTGTAACACCTGAACCCGGGAACATTAAGCTGCCAGTCCTGTCCCTTGTACAGTTTGTAGTGATCATGAAAAATGGTATGTTCATATAGTTCTGGTCATATGTTTTTTTTTGTCTACTCAGGATTTCAAATTTAATATCTTAAAATTGTTAATTTCTATTTACAGTGCTGCCTGTGATCTTCTCGATGCTAAAAATTTGATGCTGAGCCCAGCTTTGTGATCAAGGGCTTTACACGACATAATCTCTTACTTTAAAATGTTTATTTATGAAAAGTCTCATTATTCATAGGATAATTATTTTATACTTCTTTGAAGTATGCACTTAACTCATGAGCACATTGTATGTGTACTTTGGCCAGTGCATTTCAGATTCCTTGCTATCTTTCTTTCCTGTTTATTTTCTAATTCCAAGGGTCTTCCCAGTAGCTTTTTACTTGTAAAGCCTTTCATTTTCTCTAATTTTCTGATTCCTTCTGTTCTTGGCTTGGAATGTCTAACATACCTTACTGGCTTCAAGACTAACTTGTTTTATAGTTTGCAGTAAAATGATCTCTTCCTTTCTGTCATAGATATGGTTCTATACTTCTATGTTATTACTTAATTCTAAATTAAACTTTTTAATTAATTCTGGTCACATGAATTGATATAAACTATAAATCATAGTGGAGAGAGGAAAATGGACACAAACATAAACTAAGGAGAAATATAATTTAGAAATTTATATGGTGGAAGTTACTTTGAGCACAGTCAATACTTGATCATTTACAGGCCTTAATGTATATCGAAAGATTTTAAATGAGCGTCTTGTTAAAAATAAAACAGATAATCCAATACTCACGTGTCTGTGCAATGTAGCCAGTTTCAGCAAAAATTTATTCAAGAAGGAACTGCAGATGCTGGAAAATCGAAGGTACACAAAAGTGCTGGAGAAACTCAGCGGGTGCAGCAGCATCTATGGAGCGAAGGAAATAGGTAACGTTTTGGGCCGAAACTCTTCTTCAAGTTTTCTTGAAGAAGGGCTTCAGCCCGAAACGTTGCCTATTTCCTTCACTCCATAGATGCTGCTGCACCCGCTGAGTTTCTCCAGCACTTTTGTGTACCTTCAGCAAAAATTTAGATGCTTTGAGCAAATAAGACAACTACGCAAATTTGGAATGAGTGTGTAAATAAGAATCTGAGAATTATGAACAAAATGTGAGAACATCTTTCTGAACCAGGTAGAAAATAATTACTTTATTGTTTCCTTTGCTACACCAAGGACGTCATGTACACTTACCCTTTAATTGCTATCGTAATCCAACCCTATTCTGCTTGTGTTTCTTCTTTAATAAATTTTCTTTCATGTCTTTTATCTTTGCATGAAAAACTGGCAAATGCATCAGCCAGTTATAAATATTTCCAAATCAGTCCAAACTAATAGAATAATCAGTGCATGCATCGAGCGATGTGGTCTTTTCCCTCTGCACATTAATACGATTAAGGCTGGCAAACCGATAGTTATTTTATCGATAATAACAGTACGTAACTGAAAATAAATATTTTCCAAGTGTTAACAATTTATTCATTTGATTAATGCGTGATGCAAAAATAAGCAAGACATCAGTGTGTTGGGTTTGCAAACTAAACCATACAACAATCCAGAGGTTCTGGAAGTATATAGCAAAAACTGTGACTTACCCACATGAACAAAAGCATAAGTGATTACAATACATTGTTACTGTTCATATTGGTCAACAAGTAATGAAAAGCTGCTTGCACTCCCAGCTGTGCTGTTAAGGGGCTGTCCCACTTGGGCGACCTAATTGGCGAGTTTAGGAGAGTTTGAAAAAAAGTCATGTTGAAGACCTCCTTCGACCTCCTTCGACTATGTTGAAGACCTCCTTCGACCTCCTTTGACTATGTTGAAGACCAGCTTCGACCTCCTTTGACTATGTTGAAGACCAGCTTCGACAAGCCACGACCAGCTACGACTAACTTTGGGAAAATTGGAGACCGAATAGTGGAGAGTGAAGACGATCTCCTTCGACCTCCCTTCGACTATGATGAAGACTATCTACGACTACCTTCGACTACCCTCGATTACCTACGACTAACATGACGACCTACTATGACTAAACCTACGAGTAAAAAAAGTATCAATTTTTTCCATGGCGACCATTTTTTACTCGCGGGCATTTTTCAACATGTTGAGAAATATGCCGCAACCTAGCTGAGGCCTCGAGTACACGAGGACAAATCCCGAGCATGAAGGAGAGTTACAAAGACCTCCTACGACCTCCTGTCAACTATGCTGCGAGTATGAGTCGAGGGCAAACTCACCAGAACTCGCGGATTAGGTCGCCCAAGTGGGACAGGCCTTTTACTATGGTGCCCTGGTCAGCAGAATTCCAGAAGGACTGGAGGAGGGAAATGAGCCTGCCTGTTATGGTAGTTTAGCCGTAAACAGGTTGAGAAAACACGATAGACCAATTAGCTTCTGCAAATTCAGCTTTTCAGCATGGGAAAACCAAAAGGGCAAAATTATTTTCGGCTGCAATCGAAGGATTAAAATGAATGTGTAAATGAAATGCTGCATCTGCTATTGGGTTACAGTACAACATACAGTACAATACAAAAACAAATAAAGTAGTAATTGTAGAAATAATGAAGAAGAAAAATTTAAAAAATGACTTTTTTGGTCCATCTAGGTACAAGATGTGGTTCTAGTCACTTAGTCATAAGGGCATTGCCTGTGGAGAACAGTGAAGTTAACCTGTGTTATCATTTAAATAAGGAGTAGATGTTTGATTGTGAATGGAATTGGGTAAATTAATATGTGACTTATTTATTAAATGACTGTTAAGAAAGCAGGAGAAATAAATTAAATTAACATTTGGAAAATATTTGTTAAAAATTAGATAAAGATCAAATAATAGCAATCTTAATATTGGTACCATAAATGGGCGCTCTCCCTGATGATATTAATGCTGTTATTTGAGGGAGGGTGTGATGAGATGGTTAATTCGCTGTAGAACCAGCTTATTTGTTGAATATTGTGCTATTTCCTCATTGAGAAGAATTCTGATACTGTACGATAACTTGAATAACTACATGCAGACATTGTTAGGCTCTGGGTTATTTCATTATGTAAGATCATTACATCATGTAAGGATTAAAAAAAGTAGAGGACAAAGTTACATTTTTACCACTGGGCAGGCACAATGTCGCTATGTCTTATTTGAGGTCTTCCTCCGATTTCACTGGCAATAATGATGTTTTTCACCTCGTATCAACTTCCATTTTGTCATGGCATTGAATATTAAGCAAATATTTTTGCTTGTGATATGATCTATGGAAATTTAGGTGAAATTGTATAATAGCACAAAGGTAGTACATTGATGATGAAATCATTATGTTCTATTGTCCTTTAATGATATTTTAAGTCCTGGAGTATGACACAAAATGATACCTTAATCCATTGACCATTTAAATCTTTTGAAGAAATTTTCATGAAGAACTATCACTTTCACTTAATTCATATTATGTTTTCAATATGAATAGTTTTGTGTATCTATACCATTCTTGGAGGAGACAGTGACAGATATTCAGGCCTCAGACGTGCTTATCATTTGTCTTGCTCCCTCTGCCGTTAAAGCTAGAAACAGGATAATGACTTGGAATGCCCAGCTCACAGCCGGGTGATTGCAAAGGCCAATCTTACGTTGGTCTTCTCCAGAGCCATCGATGTCTGAGTTGTTTGGTGGTTGGCAGTTAGTGTCCATGTTTGGAGTTCCTTCAGTTGAAACCTTCAAAGAACACAGCATATGATCAAGGGAGATATGTCTCTGAGACCATGTGTATGCATCAGATGAGTGCCTAGAATCTTGGCATTGATCCTGAGAGAATTATTTTTAAACTATAAAATATTTTAAATCTGTTTGCTGAATTGGTTGATTGAAACAAATCGGCAATGTTACAAAAGCACCGATCTTCACTGATGTAAAATTTAGTTCCAGTCAAAAGATCCAGCTCTCCCTTGTAGTATGTTTCCATATCATCATCCATACCAATAAATATATATTTTTTCACTTTTAGAACTTTTATTTTTCCTTGGATGATATTGTTTTTGTTTTATATTGTTTGGGTATTGTTTTGGATGTGTTAAACCTCTTCATTTATACAATTTATTTGGAATAAAGAGGAATTTTGATGAAATGTTTCCTTTCCTCAATGCTGTTTAATGTATGATATAATAATTGAACAATGTGCATAGAATGGCAGTTGACATATGTCAAGATATATGTATTATTTTAAAGAGATGCATAATAAAATGGAAATTGTACAATATATCTCCTGATATAACACCCTTATTTCTTTTAAACCAAATTTAATAGTGAAAGAATAACTTTTCTTAATAAAATGGCCGAATGAATCTCTTAACAATCTTGCTTGTTAAATATATCTGTAACAACTTGATAGACCATTAAAGCCACTGCACAATACTTGAAAGCCAGCTGACTATCAGACTCTAGATGGAGCTGTTGTTCTGACATTAAAGCATTTCCCTCAGGCTGAAGGGTTGTGATTGCTGTGCCTACACAAAAAAAAGATACTGTATACAATTAAAGTTGTACATAGATTATGTGAAATGTCCAAGACACTAAATTTAGCTCATCATTAGATTACATTTCATATGAAGAACAGCAGGTGGGGATTTATGTTTATTCATTACTGAATTTAAGATTAATGATTAAGTATAATGGGGATATTTCCACTAACATGGAAACAATGTGTACATTTGTAACATTGAAAATAACTTTTAAAAATAATTCCCACTGGGAGCCAATTGATTATGTTCTTCCATTTGTAGCCGCATGATTAAAATATTGGTGGAATGAACAGCTAGTCAAAAAATTACATGTTGCTGCAGTTATTTTCTAAAGGCATTCTATTAATGATTTGCACATGCTGGGAAGTATTTTTAGTGCTGATAGTAGATGCTTGTAGAATCAATACTAAAATCTTTACTGCCTAATTGCACCACTGGATAAGCACACAGGAAAATGTTGATTTTTATAAATGGGACATTTTTCATGCCATTAAACTTTTTGTTGTCTCTGTAGAGTATTGTTAGTTTTATTGTCTTGTTGAAAGAAAGTCAAATTTCTTGCTTACATTTTTGACTTGATGGAAATTTACAAATTTACAAATGCTTGGCTGTTTGGTGTAATAACCCTTGAATACATTTTGGAATCAATATGAAAGCAGAATCTTAAGGAAAGGTAGGATGTCCCTTCAAGCACTCGGAATGTCTCTATCTCAACAAGGTGGATTTGCAATTGGGTTTGAAATGCTTCAACAATCCCCAAAGCGTTATTGCAGCTGGGAACATTTTAAAATGAAGATAGATTTTGGTGCATTATTAACATGCCAAAATACAATGATAGTACACAAGGCAATGCAATTTTATCAATAGATAAGGATTTTATTCTTATTTTAATAATCATTCTCTCCTTTTAAATTAGCTGGACGTTGCAGAAAAATAAGTACATTGTACCATGTTTATGCATAGTTGTCTGAGTGCCTGGGGAAAGAAAATATTTGAAATTATCCTGTGATCCCTTCTCACAAAGAAGTATAAATTGGATAGTTATATGGATGGGAAGGGAATGGAGGGTTATGGTCTGAGCGCAGGTATATGGGACTAGGGGAGATTATGTGTTCGGCACGGACTAGAAGGGTCGAGATGGCTTGTTTCCGTGCTGTAATTGTTATATTATATGTTATATGGTTATAACATAACATTCAGGTGTGATTGTTTCCACTTGTGTCTTCTGTCATGCACTTTGTTGTTGGGAATGAACCAATGGTCTGGTCTAAGTAGCAGTTGTGAAAAAAACTTTCACTCAGTCACACGGTTCTTTTATTGCCTATCTTGTCACCATTAATAATAGGTGGTTCAACTGGAATTAATTGCACCCCAAATTCCTTTCCTACTTGGTCAATGTTCATAGGTGGATCATGGCCATCGCTTCAATACAGTAGAAGCAATGAACTGCAGATGCTGGTTTATAAAATAAGATGCAATGTGCTGGCATTACTCCAGCATTGTGTAACTTTCAATACACTCTAATTTATTGTGGCACCTGTCCAATCCTGTTATTACACGGGGCAAGTCATACTCAATCCCTAGAGTATCCCTTGAGTCGTACTCAATCCCTAGTATTGCTCTGCCTTGCCTTAGGTTCTGTGGATCAACCCAGTATTTGAACTATTTTTGTCATGATCTTCAGGTTTGCTATGAGGAGAAACCACTATGATGAGTTCATCAGTTAACCTGCTTAAAACGAATGAAAATAGTGTAGCGGCAGATTTTCATATCTTTCGGGAAATTAATTCCCTAGTCGCTAAATGGAGGAGCAGGGATAAGGGGAATATCTTCGATATACATGCAATCTGGTTCACATAGACCTTCAGAGCTTCTTCACAGATAAGTCTTCAAAAACACAGTCCTTTGATTAATAAATGCTTTATTGTTGATAGAAAATGGTAAAATACATCCAAACTTCTTCCGACGCTACTGCAATCTTCATCGAACTCCAGCTTATTAATTTAAACATTAGACTCCTCATGTCTCCATTATACTGGCATGATCTCCTTTAAAACTCACATGATCACGCATGATCTGGCATGGCTGGCATGATCTCTATCATGGCTCACATGGCTGGCATGATCTCACATGGCTGGCATGGTCGAAGGGTAAATCTTCTCCCTAATCCCTTTAAACTGCACCAAAAACTAAACTTCTGCGCAAGCATCTTAGCTCCAAACGCGTCACAAATCCCACCCACAATATAACGGGCAGTCTAAAATTTAAAGGCACACGCCATCATCAATGACATGCAAAACAGGCCAAATGGCCACTACAAATAGTTATGTAATTGCAAGGTAATAGATCGGTGCAGCACATTGAGTCCAAGGCTGTGTCCTAAGCCCACTGCTGTTCAGTCTGCTTACTCATGACTGTACTGCCAGACTCAGCAATAATTACATCAATAAGTTTGCTGATGACACAACAGTGGTGGGTCTCATCAGTGACAATAATGAGTCGGCGTACAGGATGGAGGTGGAGCTGCTTACGAAGTGGTGCAGATCCCACAATCTCATCCTCAATGTGGAAAAGACTAAAGAAATGGTGTTCGATTTCAGGAGAGCTGGTAAACTACATCACACTCCGCTGCATATTGATGGAGCTGCTGTGGAGAGGGTCAGCAGTGTGACATTCTTGGGACTTCACCTGGCGGATGACCTGACCTCTACGACCAACACCACAGCAGTGATAAAAAGAGCTCAGCAGCGGCTCCACCCTCTCTGGAGACTAAGGAAAGCAGGTCTCCCTACTGTTCATCTAAGGACATTCTACAGGGACACCATCGAGAGTATATTGACCTACGGCATCACTTCCTGGTTCGGGAGCTGCAAGGCTTATGAGCAAAACCAACTCAACAGGATAGTGAAGACCACCAGCAGGATCATTGGTGCCCCACTTCCTTTCCTGTTGGAGATCTATAAGAAGCGGAGCATCAGCAGAGCCATCTCCATTATCAAGGACCCCCATCATCCATCACACCACATCTTCTCCATTCTGCCATCTGGGAAGAGATACAGGAGCATCAGCTGCAAAACCAGCAGGATGCCACACAGCTTCTTCCCACAGGCAATAAGACTGGTTAACGGACTGTCCCCTCCCCATATATCATACATCAACATATCTGACCTCGCCCATACTTTGACAGCGAGGCACCTGTCAAAGTAAAGCCACTGTTCAGTCTGAATGACTGCTTTTATTTTATTTTTTAGGCCTATTTTTAGATATGGTAATTTTAATTTTTTTTTAAAGCTATATGTATTTATTCTGTTTTTATTAACTGCACTGATGGTAACTGATCGAGAAATTTTTTTCATTTCATCTGTGTATGTTAGTATTCGGTTAAAATGACATTAAAGTAAATACTGAATACCAACAATCAAGCACCATTTAGACTAATCCAATACTAATCCCATTTTATTAAACCCACATTCCTATGATCTCTTCCAAGATTCTACCATCCACAGACTGCTCAACTAGCTGCACCATCCTTTTCCTGAACTCACAACAGAACATGGTTCCTGTCTGAAATCCAAAACTGTATTTTTCAGTGAAAAGTATACTGATCCTATAAACTCTTCCACAATTTTGTATTTGTATAATCCCATGAACCTTGTAAATAAACAGTGATCTGTGTATCAGACCTTTGGGTATTAGGTGTTCTGGCTACAACCTTCAAAGTATCAACCGAATAAAATCAAGAAATTAATTATCTGAGGATTTTTTTAATTACTAAATGTGAATGGTTTTAGCCAGCAAGCAACCAATTGCATCCCTATCTATACGGTGCTGTGGAAGAGGTACACAGGCCTCAGGATAAAAATCTTCCCAGAGCAGCACGGAGGTTTTTGACATTTATGTTTGTTTTTCTTTGAACCACAATGATCCACTCCATTGTATACATTTCACATCATCTCCAATCTTTGCTCTTACCAATTCAGAAAAATTGCCATGACACTGAAATGCATTTCCTGCATTACTAAATAAATGATATATCCTTACTATATCCCAAAGCGCTTTGTACCCACTCTTGACGTATTCACACTTCAACAACATAAGAAACACAATATAAGAAATTCCATCAAAAGGACTGGTCTTTATGGAATCTTGCCATATATTTAAGGAGGAAGAGAAGTCTGGGTCTCAGTTGAAAGGTGCTACTTTAAGTCACGTACGATTCCACCAAAGCATCAATCCAAACCAAGTTTTTGAATCAAACATGCTCTTCTAACACAAATACAAATGGTGCCAGTGATTCAACTGATTTCATCATTCTTTATTTGAAACCAACTGACTATTATAAAAATAAATAGTTGGTTTACTTTTAAGATAATCTGCAAATCTGCCAGATCCATTTGATGATGATTTTGTAATTCTTAGTTCCATCACAATAGAAGTCGAATGGATTGGGGATTACATGACAATATTGTTTATCATTCCACGTTTGTGTAACTACATTGTTCAACTGTGTTTGATGTCAAACATTTTGATGCTCAAATCGATTAAAGATACACATTGTTTAATGAATATCAGACTTGAGTAAAAACATGTGAGCAAGACACTGTTATAAGAAAACAAAAACCGTTATTTGTAATTTATTTTGAAAGATAATTAACACCTTTTACTAATTAGTGAGGAAGGATCAACAAAAAAGAAATTTCTTTCAGATTTCAGCTGTCTTTTGAATATCCAATTTAAAAAAAAACTATTTTCATGGTTGACGACAACAACAATGGTCCTTCACTCTTAGGCGATGTTAGAAAACTCCATCGCTTGGTATATACGGTATGACACAGGATTATGTTTTTCCGTAACAACATCTTTACTCTTATAATAATCTTCATATTATGACCAATGGAATGTAAATATAATCCTAACAAAATTCCTACGCTAAGATTCAAATTCCTTTTCACTGTTAAGTGGAATTATATTATCCTCGTGCAAATTATTGTTTTCCTATCTCAAGATTGGATATTTAAAAACAGAAATAATAAACTTTAGCAATGATTAGGATATGTCTCCTGTTTAGTTCCTTGATGAGGAATTTGCCAACAGGCATATATATTCTCACTATATGCCATATTGCTTTAATTTACTACTCATTAAACTATTTAAAATTGTCCAAGCATTGAAAGGATAGACAAGTATAATCCAGGACACCCTGTAGAGATAAATGAAGTCTTGCAAGCAATATAAAATCCAGTTTTTAGCGACACTAACAAATTCACTCATTTACTTTGCAGGCCACCGGTGATCTCTTTGATGTTGGCTTTTCATTTTTTATTTGGAAATGTAAAGCTGTTTCCATAAAAATGTGTAATTATGTTTAAAATGCTCAGACCATACCAATCAACCGAGCATAAAGAGTGGTACCTATCTTACTTTCAATAATTCCAGCACTTTTATACATATTCCTCATTACTGCAGATTTTAGGATGTAAAAGTGCTTTTCTATGCATACTGAATCCCATAGTCTTGTTCAACATGAACTCCATGTTTACCACTGAAATCTCCAGATAACGTCAATGTGCTGAGAGTATACCCATGTCTAACTGGGTCAAAACAACACCCCTAAGTTTATTCCCAAAATCCAATTGTAGTAGGGAGTATCTTGCTGTTTTAAAGATTGGTCATAATAGATGTGAATGTTTTCATATGTTCTCCTGTGATGAAAGATGTTGGATAGGACACTGAAACCATAAAAATGTTGGAAAAACTGTATAAATAACTACTCAATCTAAAATTGTAGCAAGTGTGGGAGAATCCCTGCAGGACAATCTCCCACAAAGCCCCATATAGGTTTCTAAAAGTCTCAGTCAAAGTAGCACCATTGTCTTCCCATTTTATGTCCAATCAGAGCCAGCAGCAATGGTGCTGGCAGCGATCAGGTGAGAAGGTAAATATTAAAAATGGTAATTGTTGAAGTTTCTGATCACTTTCACAAAACTCCCACCACAAAAAAAACAATTTCTGTGAACACTACTACTACTTTAATGAATAAAAGGTGGGAAATGAATCATAACCGAATGTTAATTTTATCGGTATGTCCACAGTTGTTGCAGGAAAGAGTATTGATCAGCAGATGTCTGAGTTGGTGCAAAGGTCATGTGGCCATATGCTTGTGTTCAGAAAGCAATTAAATGGATTCTTTTATTTCAAAATAATTAATTTTGATTTAAGTTGTGAATGTACTCAAAATTTTAGATTAATTTTTCATCTAAAATGTTGTTTGTTTATATAATCTGATTTGTGAATTCAATATCTCTATTAGTTGGTCAGATTGAGTAGTTCCACTTGTATGAGCATGTTTGCTATCTTGAAGGGAACTGTTCATCTGTTGGATGAAACAAAATCCAATTCTCACACGTCATTGTTAATTGCTTAAACAGGAAAAATCCATGGCATGCTGAACTGTACAAGAAAAAACATTGTAAAGTAATGTAGAATAAATAGCTTTATTATTTTGGGGGAAGATGATTGATCTTTGATAGTTTAAACAGAGATAACATGACAGTGTGAAAAATATGGAATGTATAGCATAAAAAAGGTTGAAACAGAACCACAAAACATGCATGCTAGAGATTAAAAAAAAACATTTTTGTCAGTAAAATGTGGTGATACTTTACCATGGAAAACTTCCATATTTTTTTTTTTGCAATGGTAATAAGTGAATACATCTTACTGCCAGATTAAATCCAAAGCTAGCATTGTTGTTCATTCCTACCTTACCCAGAAGGATTAATGAGCATTTTTGGGAAAGTAGTTCTATCCTGGCACAATGTTATGTTTGAAATTTAGTTGCAACATCTTAAAACCTGTTGATGAATAGACTGGTTTAACTGCATTCATAATTGATGAAAGATGTTGGATAGGACACTGGATAATTCAGTATTATTCTTCAAATTGTCCTGTTGAATCTGTTACATCCTTTGATCCTGAAATTATTAGACACGTGCATGGTATATGGTTCAATATCTATCGCCTCTGAAGGATGCAATGCAGAACTCCCCCAGCACATCCACCGTGTGATGATCATGTGCTGAATCTATAGCGTGTAGCTTCAGTTTTTGCACTAAATCTTTGGGGGTTACAGCCATTTGGTGAAGGGGAACTCTGTGGAAAAATAATCCAAGTAATTTGTGTTTCATTTGGGATTCGTAGTCAGTGAGGTTGAACTTGCTATTGGCAGTGGCAGGGATTAGAGGTGATTCTAATTCGATACATATTACATCACAATAAAGTATTACATGTATTTTTCAGCAAGGGATAAATATCACAGAAGTTGAAATGGAGATTATATATTTTTTATTTTCCCATAATAACCCGAGGAATGCTCGCGCTGCCCCACTGTCCACATTCAATTTCTCGTGCCAATCATGTGTCACGCTGATGTTTAGTGGATTAGTCGAGAAGTAATGGATACCACAGAGTGATTATAAGGCTGAAGTTGCAATCAAATGATATGTAAGCTGTTAAAACAGAGCCGGAGCACTTCTTGATGAAATATTATACAATCCCTCTGCTAGTCTACTGCCATAAACTGTCTTAAAAAGTTAAAATAAATGTTGTGGGAATTATTTTTAACTTTATTTTATTTGTTTGTAATGATTGTTGTGTTCATTTTGTGCAGCTGTCAGTGTTGTCTCTCACTTGCTGCAGTGACACTCCGGAGTGACTACAGTGCATTTCAGTCATTAATCCGGGTCTATTGACAAAATGTTCCTCACTGGAGAATGTGCTGCAGTTGCACTGAGTGATTAAACTGTTTGACCCGGTGAAGGTTGCAGCCGAAATTTATGCTCGCACCTCCCGATCACGATTGCAGCATCCAGCCAGTGTCAACAGTGTTGTTCAGCGCCATGCTGCCAATTCACACGGTACCATTTCAGTACTTGCTAGGATCAGCTGAAACTTTCTGGGATGCTAATTATAAACCACATCGTGGACACAAGCTCATTTGTTGAAAATCGTTCTGCTGGTTTAGGACGTTTACAGGAGGCTGTCGTGAATCAGACGAAAAGTGCAGGCAACACAGTTTTTTTACGTGTCAGGATACCTTAGTCAACAAAGTGAAGAGGAGCAGAGAAAGCCCTCTGTGGCTTGGGGCTAAGGAACCATTTTCAAGTCCATTATGAAGCAATTGGAGAATATTCTGTGACACGACTTACTTCCACTGTGGAGATTGGTGTAAAGTTTGAGGAATCAGGACGCAATTCCCTTGCTGTAGGATTCCCAACCTTTTACAGTCATTTATTTGTTTGTCTCGTCCAAGTAAGTTTTAGATGAAGCCACACTCAAGAAATTGGTTGGATACATGACACTGGTATATGAAATTGAATGTCAAGGGGAATTGTTTAATATGTTTTTGGAGTTGTTTTTTGCCTGGCACTTGAGGCAAGAATGATTCCCGCTGCTCATCAGCCCCAGATTGAATGCTTTACAGCTTTTGCTTGACAAGAGCCACGTTGATGATGTTCAGGCTGCGTTGGTGAAGTAAAACCGATTAATGAAGCACATGTTCTGGAGAGGACATTGATCAACACTTCCTGACTTTGCCTTTCTCTTCAGTAACTGTAACGACATATCTGTTCACGTCAGGGTGATATTATGCAGTTTGATAGAAATGAATCATCCTTTCTGTGGAGAAGAGGACCATACAATGCAGCACTGCCTTGTCTGCCCCCTACTACCTAACCAGTGCAGCCCAAAGGATCTTGCAGTGTTCAATAAAAACGCAAAGGACTATGTAAAGGAATGGGAAACTGTCATATAACCAACCAGTTTCAAAGACACGAAAAGAAGAAGATCCTTTCTGTAATGTGTCTTCAGATTAGTTCAGCCATTGAAATCTCTTCTTTACTATTGTATTAATGACTGCTGCAGCTCTGACTACAAGGCCACAGTACTTTGGTTGTTGGAGCTGTGACTGGAGTTGAGAACCAGATATTTGAGAGATGCTCACTCAAGAATGACATGTTGTTATGGAAGGTGGTAAGCTGCATCTGGTTGTAAGAGTGAGTCATACAGGCTCCCCAGTACATGAGTTTCAGCATCTCGGTTTTCTGCCTGCAGTGGTTGACTTTATATATTCAAGGAATAAAGCCCACCACTGTTCCTGTTGAAGTTGAGATTTCTAATTGGCATCCCTAATGATGTGTGATTCCTGTCAACCCACCCTCCGAATCATGAGGCAGTCTGTAATGTTTGCAAAGTCATGTGTCAGTGCTGTCAGCTACTGTAGTGGCAGTGATATATTCCCCTAATCTTGAGCAAGTTTGTAATCCCATCATTCAAGCAACAGAGCAATGCATATTGGGAGAGATGACCGATATCTAGTGCAACAACCAGAAAATAATTTAAGGCGAATAAATTAATAGCAACACTTACCTTGGCTGACATAAGTCCACACAGAGCAGTGTGTCTACAACTCTGCTGACAAGTGGTAAATCCAAGCAAACATTGTCTTTGAGTAACTTCACTGTTTTGGATACTTTAGATACTTGAAGGAGTGCAGAGTAGGTTCACCAAGTTAATTCCCGGGATGGAGGGACCAATGTATGATGAAAGAATGGGTCGACTGGGCTTGTAGTCTCTGGAATTTCGGATGAGAGGGGATCTTATAGAAACATATAAAATTCTTAGAGGATTGGACAGGGCAATTGCAGGAAAAATGGTCCCGATGTTGGGGGAATCCAGAACCAGGGGTCACAGTTTTAGAATAAGGGGTAGGCAATTTAGGACTGAGATGAGGAAAACCTTTTCACCTAGAGAGTTGTAAATCTGTGAAATTCTCTACCTCAGAAGGATTCACTGGATTTCAGGAGAGAGTTAGATTTAACTCTTGGGGCTAAGGTGTATGGGGAAAAAGCCAGAACGGGGTACTGATTTTGGTTGACCAGCCATGATCATATTGAATGGCGGTTCTGGCTCGAAAGGCCGAATGACCAACTCCTGCATCAATGTTCTATGTTTGTCAGGTGTATGTGAAATCTGTCAACATGGTTTTGTCTTTTCCCCCATCATACCACAGGGACAGCCACCAAAGCTCTAATATTTTCTTCAAACAGGACTCGTTTACATCAGGAATTCCAATGACACTTACCAGTTTCTATAGAAGTACCATAGAAAGTATCCTATCAGGTTGTATCCCGGCTTGATATGACAACTGCTCTGCTTTGGACCACAAGAAATTGCAGAGACTTAGGCATGTAGTCTAGTCCATCACACAGACCAGCCACCCCACATCAACTCCATCTACCCTTCAGACTGCCTTAAGAAAGCAGCCAACATAATCAAGGACCATTCATACTGTGATATTATCTCTTCCCTCTCCCACCAGGTAGAAGATACAAAAGCTAGAAAACAACATGCCTCCAGATGCAAGAATAGCTTGTATTAAAAATCGTGAACAAACCTTTGTAATATATAGGTTGAATGCACGGACCAGAGTAGGGCATCAAGAACCAGAGGATGGAGGCTTAAGATGAGAGTGGAATGATTTAATGGGAACCTGAGAGGCAACCTTTTCCTCACATAGAATTGTGGGTATATAAAACGAGCTGTCACAGGAAGTAGTTGAGGCAGGCATTTAGATAGGTACATGGATAGGAAGGTTTATGGGGATAATGGCCAGACATGGGCTGGTGGGACTTGTGTAGGCGAGGCAACTTGGTCAGTGTAGACAAGTTGGACCAAAGGGCCTATTTCTGTGCTATATGACTATGATCTCTCGTATACTGAGGATTCCTGATCCTCCAATCTATCTCATGGTGAACCTTGCATTTTTGTAAATATGTATTTCCTCTGAAGTTGTACAATATATTCTGCACTCGGTTTCCTTTTTCTTTTTCCACTACCTGTTATACACGCACGATATGATCTTCCAGGATAGCTTACAAAACAAAACTGTTCACTGTACCTCGTGACAATAATAAGCCAATACCTCACTATCAAAAAAGAACTGGTCACTGCAGGTTCAGCACAGCTCCCTTAACCCATCAATTGAAGAATTAATTCCCAAAAATTGTAATTCAATATCTGTACCTTTAATGCATTACACATGCTGGATCAACATGGCCTTGTTTGGTAGTTCATTACTGAATGATGATCAAGATTACCATTTGCTGAATCATTCTTTTCATTAAAGTGTGCACTGTTACATATTATTCAATTTGCTGGGTAGCAAAACCTTCAGAAATTTAATTTATAGCAAATCAACTCCTTGGTGTTTGAAACACTGGTGCGATTCTGCACAATTTCTCAAGCTTCATTTTTTACTCTTACCTATCATTGTACCTTATTGCAAACCATTTGCTTTGTGTCAGTGGAGCTGCCATTTGCAGGTCCCAATGCATTTTACCATCTGATTAGTGAATCAACATTAAAGCTCATCTTTAGCCTCAGGTGTTTGGGCTTGTTGTGAGTGATGCTCAGACGCCTCATTGATGTGTTTTTTAACAGCTCTGCATGTTTCCTGAGCGGCTGGAGGACAGAGGCAAAATCTCTGTTTTCTGTTGTAAAAGTGACACTGTGCTCTCTGAGGTTTATTAATAACCATATTATTCCAACCATTACATCACCACGCTCAGTAAATCTTGACCATCTCTCAGCATACGATCCAATCAGCTAATAATGTACGGCAGAAATATGTAACTTTCAAGCCTGTCAATACTAACAGTAAAAGGTGAGCAAAATTATTAGCTATTCTTTTCTGTCTGCAGCAGCAGTAAAATGAGGCTAATTGTACCCACTGGCCATCTGCTGCTGGCCTGCTTCCATATGTCTGAGGCAGCAAATTTATTGACAAAGCAGGTCTTTCAGGCTGTTGCCATGAAACAGCTCTACACTCGTTTTTTTGTGATTCTGTTAATGCCTATGAAAGGCCATTTGCCTGGTTCCACGAGCAGAATTAATGGGCTTCTTTAGCTCTGATGTTGCACTTCAAATGTTAAAGAGTAGCAAAATCTACTGTGCCAGTACATGAAAACATGAGGCCTCCAGAAAGGTACGGGAGCTGGGGATATAAAAGGCAGGTTTGTCCTAATCTGTTATTGGAGGATGGGCTATTTAATTCAGAGCTTACTTGGCACACAACCATGATTAGCCAAAGTAGATTTATAATAAGTAATCAATAGGCACAGGACAAGTCCGGTAAATGACCTTGTTTTAGTTAGTCATTCCAAAGTCTGTCAGTGGCGTGGAACTTATTGAGGTAAATGGGTTATTAGAAGGGGGCAGCAATATATTACTATAGCTGTGTTTCAATGCATCAAATTAAATTACTATCATAGAGTAATGGTGTAACACTCATCTTAGATGTGAGCAAATGCATTTAAATAAAAATTGGTTGTTTTACACAGTAAGCATTTTGAGAACTAATGCTGACTATAAACAGTGTTGAGGTAGTAGTTCTTACAGGTCGGCGTGTAATTACTTGTTTTATTCGTGGTGATCTCAGAAATTGCCATGAATTGCTTCAAGGAAGGCTGGCGTGGCTTTTCTGTTTATAACATTTTATGAACTGGGTTTTAAAGTGAACATGTTCTGTATTCTCGTTGTGTAGGCTCAAGCAGCTGGTTCTCCTCGTTTATCACCCAGCCATGGTGCCAGCCGCCCCATGCCAATGCCTGTGAGGTCAACGTCTGCCTGCTCCACACCAACCCATGGACCTCAGGACTCACTGTCTGGGGTTGGTGGAGACGTACAAGAAGCTTTTGCGCAGGGTGAGTAGTCACTTTGTGAAACGTTAATTACCCTGTCCTTGCACTCTTGCATGCATGCGTTATTTTTCTGTTTGATTGATAAGGTGCCATTTTTCTGTGTATTTGCTGAATTTAAGGATTTGTATTATCAAACACACTGTCAATCATGCTAATTTATGTAAGTATGACTGAAATGGTCATAGTGTCGTGATCTTACAAAAGCAGCATCAATGCAAGGATTTGCTGTAGTAGCAGTAATTCTGATTGAGGCATATTTGTGTGTTGGTTGAGAACCAAAAAGGAGGAGAAATCTGTGAAGGCCAGGGTATTTGGATTATTGCTTCAGATTTCAATATCTATATCTATAATTAGATATCTCTTAATTTTCCATTTGTGGTTCTGAACAACTGTCTATCTCAATTGCAATAGTTTATACTTAAACTTGTAAAGGTAAAAAAAAATGGCGACTGAAACTAAAGGGCAGCAAGTGTTTTGAGGTGTACATTCTATGATATTTGAAAGTAGTATAGACATCTTTCTTTTTGTATGTTGCTTTATAATTTCCTGCAACCTATTATGTGATAAATGCTTAAATGGAAATTCTGCTTGAAGATAATTTTATTAGTTCATTTCCAGGATGTTTAGTTTAGAGATACAGCGCTGAAACAAGCCCTTCGGCCCACTGGGTCCGTGCCGACCAACGATCCCCACACATTAATACCATCCAACACCCACTAGGGACAATTTTTTAATTTTTTTTTTAAACATTTACCAAGCCAATTAACCTACAAACCTGCACGTCTTTGGAGTGTGGGAGAAAACCGAAGATCTCGGAGAAAACCCCACGCAGGTCACGGGGAGAACGTACTAACTCCATACGGACAGCACCCGCACCCCTAGTTGGGATCGAACCTGGGTCTCCGGTGCTGCATTCACTGTAAGGCAGCAACTCTACCGCTGTGTGCCTAGGTGCCTTGGGACAGATTTTAGGCTTCAGTATGATGCTGTTTCCATGAAAGGTCGAGAATTCTGGACGTTGGGCAATGAAGTAATAGCAATTTTTACCATGGATATAACATTGAATAATATGATGGTGAACCTGATATTACTGTACATCCTTCTTTCTTCTTGATTGCAGAGGAAAAGCTATTCTTCCGGAGTTGCTGTAGATTGTATTCACTATCAAGTTCCAATAGTGTGGGGAATGACATAGTATCATTCAAATAAAGTGTTCTGAACTATGCTTTGAGAGTTTTGGATGGCTTTGTGGCTAATGATAAGAATGCCATCCAAGTCATGACTTCAGCCTTGGGGAGGATCAACATGTTCCTTTGCATTTAGCAGATGGGAGAATAACTAAGCCTGGGAATCTTGCTCTTTCAGTGGTGCATGTCTAATAGTTACAATCTCCATCCCATGACCTCTCTCTTTTTCTCTCATCATGCTCTGTCTTGGAAAAACCATCCTAGAATCTTCAGGTAATTAAAGCACAAATCTGAAAAGCCCTAATTTACTGTGCAGATTGTCTAGTCAGAGGCATGGACTGTTCACCAGCTTGAACCTGCGGATCTTTATTTAATTTTCTGCAGGAGCTCGCAGAAATCTGCGAAATGATTTGTTGGTGGCAGCTGATTCCATTACAAACACCATGTCCTCGCTGGTCAAGGAACTCCATTCAGGTAGGGGCATTCATTGAAACTAAGCACAGGCATGAATGAATCCTCTCACTGTCCTAAACAGTTACCCTGAACTGATATTTGTGGAGTTTATTTTCAACATAGTTATAATAGTTTTTTTTAATTTACCTTAAAGCGAATATGATGTAAGACATTGGTGCGACTTGATGTAAATCACTTGAGACTCTTGAGGAGTAATGATATTTTGCTCAAATTGCTGGGAGGGAATATTAACTAGTTTTGGGGATTAGACATAACTGCTTAACGTTTCATTTTATAAGCAGTCGATGGAGTCTTGCATCCCACACCAGAGCAAGGGTGGTCAGATTTCACTCACCTCACAGATAGTTCCCAACTTGTGTTAAGAAGTGTACCAACAGCAATGCAAACAAAGAGGCATGCTTTCTGTCTGCACTTATTCATGGTTCTTACTGCAAAGGCACATTACAATCCAAAATATACCTACATCGTGCTTGTTTTGGAGAAACCACAAAGCAGATTGTGCTGCCATCCCATGACTCTTGGTGTATTGTTCTACTGTGAGAGAAGGTGTGAATTGCCAACTTTTCCTCACAGAGCTATACTAGTTAATGGTTAGTGGTTTTTCAGATAGTGAAGATGGTTGTGAAAGATTGCAGCAGGATCTGGATCGATTGGCCAGGTGGGCGGAGGAATGGTTGATGGAATATAATACAGCAAAGTGTGAGGTGTTGCATTTTAGGACGTCGATCAAGGGCAGGACCTACATAGTAAATGGTAGGCCTCTAGGTAGTGTTGTAGAGCAGAGGTATCTAGGAGTACAGGTGCATGGTTCCATGAAGGTCGAGTTGCAGGTAGATAAGGTGGTCAAAAAGGCTTTTGGCGCTTTGGCCGTCATCAGTCAGAGTATTGAATATAGAAGTTGGGAGGTCATGTTGCAATTGTATAAGATGTTGGTGAGACCGCATTTAGAATATTGTGTTCAGTTCTGGGCACTGTGTTATAGGAAAGATATTACCAAGCTTGAAAGGGTTCTGAAAAGATTTACGAGGATGATGCCAGGACTAGAGGGTGTGAGCTATAGGGAGAGGCTGAGTTGGCTGGGTTTCTATTCCATGGATCGCAGGAGGATGAGGGGAGATCTTATAGAGGTATACAAAATCATGAGAGGAATAGATCGGGTAGATGCAGTCTTTTGCCCAGAATAGGGAAATTGAGGACCAGAGGACATAGGTTCTAGGTGAAGGGGAAAAGATTTAATATGAATCGGAGGGGTAACTTTTTCCACACAAAGGGTGGTGGGTGTATGGAACAAGCTGCCAGAGGAGGTAGTTGAGGCTGGGACTATCCCATCATTTAAGAAACAGTTAGACCAGTACATGGATAGGACAGGTTTGGTGGGATATGGACCAAGCGCAGGCAAGTGGGACTAGTGCAGCTGGGACATTGTTGGCCTGTGTGGGCAAGTTGGGCCGAAGGGCCTGTTTCCACACTGTATCACTCTATGACAATGACTCTATCAAGGGTGCAAACACTGTGCTGGAGTAAATCGCCAGGTCAGGCGACATCTCTGGGGAACATAAAAGTATACCTCATATTCTGCCTGGCTAACACAACCCAATGGAATGAACATTGACCTCTCCAATTTTTAGTGATTAACCAACAAACGTAACTTTCCTACCTGGTATCATCCTTTGAATGTGTCTTGATCTGTAACCTTCTCTGCTCTACAAACCAGTCAATCAAGTATTCATTCACCTACAACACTGGGCCTACCTGATTAAGTCTGAAGAAGGGTCTCGACCCGAAACGTCATCCATTCCTTCTCTCCAGAGATGCTGCCTGGCCAACTGAGTTAATCCAGCATTTTGTGTCTACCTTCAATTTAAACCAGCATCTGCATTTCTGTCCTACACCACCTGATTAATGTTATAAACAGCCAATGTGAATTTATTTTGTTATGCATTATCCCTCCTGGTAAAATATATAACATGCCAATGCAATTTACCTCAATAGTGTCCATGGCATTTGATAATTAACCATAGAATCTTTCACACTTCCTTAAAGGGATTATTTTTACCTTGTTCCCGTCTGGCCTGTTTCAGTACACATGCCATCTTCTGCAGCAGTTGCTTCTGCATGATTAATTCCAGATTTCATCAAGGATTCATCTTGTAACAGTCGCACTTCGATTCTTTAGAACATTATCTCCACTCTTCACTTTTATACTTCCTATTATCTTTAAAATCTCATGAAGCACCCATTTATTCATGGCAATTACATTCTGGAGTTTAATTTAGTTTAGTTTATTGGCATGTGTACTGAGGTACAGTGAAACGTTTTTGTCATGTGCTAACCAGTCAGTGGAAAGACAATATGTGACCAATCAAACCATCCACAGTGTATAGATGCACGATAAAGGGAATAATGTTTAATGCAAGATAAAGTCCAATTAAAGATAGTCCGAGGGCCTCCGATGAGGTAGATAATAGCTCAGGTCCGCTCTCTAGTTATTGATAGGATGGTTCAGATATACACAGTATAACAGAGTATATGCACACTTTTCTCAGAGCTGGTGTATCTAAAACTTTGTGTCATGGTCTCAAAATAACGTGTAAATGATCAGCCAAAATCCCTCTGAACAGGGAGCAGATAGGAAAAGCTGACTGGTTCACACTTGCTTCAGTTTCTTTTGTCCTTAGTTATCTGTTGTCGGCTACAAGACCTAAGCAGTCACACCGTTTTTTTGTCTATAAAATTGTTTCCTCTGTTAATGATTATTAATTAATTGTTGCTCTACATAATGTCCTATTTTAGTGGAAAACTACCAAGATGTTTTGATGAGAAATATTTCAGCTTTAGTAGAGGCACTAGTAAATTTTAATTCAGTGGTTCTTTATTGTCACATGTACCGAGGTACTTTGACATTTTTTTTTGCATACAATTCAGTAAAGTATTACTACAAATAGGCACAATCTTAGATCAAGTTCGAAGTGTAGAGTGGTAATCCACTGAGACAATATATAAGAGTCGCCATATTTGGTGCCATTTTCAAAGTCCAAGTTGCTTTAAGTACAGCTAGCCATAAAGGCCCATTGTCCTGGTGGCGTTGCAGGGATGGCCTGGCCAAGCAAAGGTGTAGGCGCCCTCCACTGCTACTCCACTGCTCTGTGCCACTGCAGGCCACTTGTCCACGCATTTGGTCTCTTGGAGCATCGCCTGACCCGGTCGAACTGAAGGCTGCTGTAGGACCTCCAGCTGGAGCCTCGGTCCGGATTCTCACATCAGCCAGTAATTCTCTCTGACGGACTTTGTCCTCTATAATTTAAGGCTGTGGTATTGTTGCTGAGGATGATCATGGGCCAGTGCTGGACTTCCCAATCAAATATCAAAAGTCTAACCTTTAGACCAAAAACAGTGAAAGCAGTTACAAAGTCTGGGATCTAGACAATGACAATTTCTCAGCCCAGGAAGGAATGACAATGGGAATCAACTGTGCAAGAAAATAAGGTGTTAATAAGGCCAAATAAATGATTTCCTCATCTGCACCAATATGTTTCGTTTAGAAAAGAAAGAACAAGGCAAGAGCATAAGTGCACGCATCATAAGTAACGCACGCTATTTGTGGAATTCCACGCCACAGAGGGCAGTGGAGGCCAAGTCACTGGATGGATTTATGAGAGAGTTAGATATAACTCTGGGGGCTAGTGGAATCAAGGGATATGGGGAGAAGGCAGGCACGGGTTATTGATTGGGGACGATCAGCCATGATCACAATGAATGATGGTGCTGGCTCGAAGGGCTGAATGGCCTCCTCCTGCACCTATTTCCTCTGTTTCTAAAATTCTTCTGAATTCTTCCTTGCATCTTAATTTATCTTTGTCGACTGCATCTGTGAAACAGACATGGAATTGCCACCACAGAGTAAATAAAATGTTGTGACATTGTTATGACTGGCTGTCATTAGAATAATAGATCTTTTTGTAAACTGACACAAAGCAAAATTGGATATATGTCTTCCAATGCTCAAATGTTGCAGACTCGCAGTTTCTCCATACATCCAGAAACTTTCCATTGTGGAGTTGACACCTCCACATCCATAAATTTAACAAGATGTCAGTTTAAGTCAGTAGCAGCATTAAATTACATATAAATCATATTCTGTCATTTTTATAGGTTGAAGCTGTATTGTTACACTAATAGTCATGACCAAGTTTAGTTTAGAGATTTAGCGTAGAAACAGGCCCATCAGCCCACCGGGCCCATGCCGACCAGCGATCCACGCACATTAACGCTATCCTACACTACACACACTAGGGACAATTTACACGTATACCAAGCCAATTAGCCTACAAACATGTATGTCTTTGGAGTGTAGGAGGAAACTGAAGATCTCGGAGAAAACCCATGCGGCCACGGGGAGAATATACAACTCCGTACAGACATAGTCGGGATGGAACCCGGGTCTCCGGCGCTGCAAGCCCTGTAAGGCAGCAACTCTACTGCTGCACCACCGTGCCGCCCAGTTATTATGTCAAAGCAGCGAGGCCTTGGCATCAGCCTGGCACAAAAACTGGACAGTAAAATCACCAACCTAATAAGGAATAAAATCAATTGGAACCATCTAAAGGAGATAGTTATCTAGTGATTCCCATATTTACAATAGTCAAAGCTGGTGTGAATCCATCTCAATTACTTCTTAATTGAAGGAAGTTCCTTTACTTTTTTACAAAGTTGACTTACTAAATTAAAATTTTAACCAGTGTTTGGATGCTGTTAACTGTAATTTTGTTTGCATAATTAAGGCCTGCAGTAAGTGCAGTTTTACCTGATAACATTACTGTATTACAGATTTGGTGTCATACTGGAAATGGGGCATGCGTTTCAAATACATTTGTTCTTTAAATGCCTTTTCTAAAAATAACAGCTTCATGCAGCTGGCCTTTCTATCTTTAAACCATTTTCCTCTATTACAAAGGAGACAAAGGACATTTATTATCACAGTTTAAGGATAACGGGGAAATCTTTTAGGATCGAGATGAGGAAAACAGTTTTCACACAGTGGCGAATCTCTGGAATTCTCTGCCACAGAAGGTAGTTGAGGCCAATTCATTGACTATATTTAAGAGGGAGTTAGATGTGGCCCTTGTGGCTAAAGGGATCAGGGGGTATGAGGAGAAGGCAGGTACAGGATACTGAGTTGGATGATCAGCCATGATCATATTGAATGGCGGTGCAGGCTCGAAGGGCCGAATGGCCTACTCCTACTCCTGCACTTATTTTCTATGTTTCTATTTCTCTATTCACCAAATGGTGTAGTGAAATTTGACTTGCCATTGCAGCACACGAATAAAGATAAGACACAACATTAAAGAATTTAACAATAAACATAAAAACATAAAACCATCCCCCCACAATGGTTCCCACTGTGGGGGAAGGCAGCAAAGTCCAGTCCCATCCCCCGTTCAGATTCAGATTCAGATTCAATTTTAATTGTCATTGTCAGTGTACAGTACAGAGACAACGAAATGCATTTAACATCTCCCTTGAACAGCGACATAGCAAACGATTTGAATAAAAAAATAATAAGTGTCCGGGGGGGGGGGGGGGGGATTGGCAGTCACCGAGGTACGTTGTTGAGTAGAGTGACAGCTGCCGGAAAGAAGCTGTTCCTCGACCTGCTGGTTCGGCAACGGAGAGACCTGTAGCGCCTCCCGGATGGTAGGAGGGTAAACAGTCCATGGTTGGGGTGAGAGCAGTCCTTGGCGATGCTGAGCGCCCTCCGCAGACAGCGCTTGCTTTGGATAGACTCAATGGAGGGGAGCGTGGAACCGGTGATGCGTTGGGCAATTTTCACCACCCTCTGCAATGCCTTCCGGTCAGAGACAGAGCAGTTGCCATACCATACTGTGATGCAGTTGGTAAGGATGCTCTCGATGGTGCAGCGGTAGAAGTTCACCAGGATCTGAGGAGACAGATGGACCTTCTTCAGTCTCCTCAGGAAGAAGAGACGCTGATGAGCCCTCTTGATCAGAGTAGAGGTATTGTGGGTCCAAGAGAGGTCATCGGAGATGTTGACTCCCAGGAACCTGAAGCTAGAAACACGTTCCACCTCCGTCCCGTTAATGTGGATGGGGGTGTGCGTGCTGCCTCTGGACTTCCTGAAGTCTACAATAAGCTCCTTGGTCTTCTTGGAGTTAAGGGCCAGGTTGTTGTCAGCGCACCATGCTGCTAAGTGCTGGACCTCCTCCCTGTAGGCCAACTCATCGTTGTTGCTGATGAGGCCAATCACCGTTGTATCATCTGCATACTTGATGATGGCGTTAGTACCATGTACAGGTGTGCAGTCATAGGTGAAGAGGGAGTAGAGGAGGGGGCTCAGCATCCCCTGTTCACCCATAGTCGGGCCTATTGCGGCTCCGCAGCCAGTCCGATGTTTTCAGGCCCTCTTACCGGAAAGCTGGAAATCCGGCGTCAGGTGAACACTCCTCAGTGGCTTGGAAATGTCTGGAGCGGCCGATTCCTCCCCGGAGACCGCAGCACCCGTAGTCCTCAGGCCATGCTGGCTGGAGCTCCGACTCTGGCGATCTCAAATCCCAGACTCCGCGGAGTTTTAAATCCAGCGCCGCCCGTGCCACAGCTCCTCGGATGTTGAAGTCGGCGGTCTCAGCACTCCGGAGCCTACCGCACGGCAACCCGGGCAAGGCATCGCCCGCTCCGTGTTGGTGTCCCAGCGTTGTACCTCCACCGAAGCTGTAGTCCTGGCCGGTCCCGACAGGAAACGCCGCTCCAGTCCGATGGTAGGCCGCGAGGAGGGGGGCGAAGAAGCAGCTCGGAGGGAAGCTGCCTCTCCGACCAGGTAGGGACTAGGAAATAAAGTTTCCCCCTTCCCCTTCCCCCACCCACCACATAAAAGACTAAAAGACCTCCAAAACAAACACTTTAACTCACTAAAAATTTTAAAAAAGGGTGAAAGGACTAACAGCTGCTGGCAGGGCAGCCATACTCGATGGCGCCCCCTATGAAGTTTTGAACAGGCAACTGAGTGTGATCATACTATAATTTCACTGATCAACCTGCACACCTTTAAACAATGTCTGGTTATAGATTTGTGTTAAACCCTTGGTTTTGATATAAAAATAGAAAGCAGAACAACCACACATCAGGACCTGAAGATGGCATTTCTTGGCAATAATTCACTCAAGTCTCCCAAAAGGATTTTATAGCTTGCACTTTAACACTTCCAAGATGTGTGTTCTCATAATCAATAACTTTGTGTAAGATGAGGTTTGATTAGCCAGTCTGTAATCTTCCTGTTGGGGTCCAGTGTACCATTGAAGTACTATTTGAAGTATTATTTCCAGTACTATCTGGAATAGCCACACTAAAGTTTATTGTTGGCTTTAAAGTTGAGCAGCCCAATTTCTGATAATCCTCAACACAGAGCTTTTCTAAATGTTGATAGCAGACAGTGTCATGATTATACAGAATGGAAAGGGGACTTCAGCCCAACCTGTCCATGCCAACCAAGATGCCCCATCTAAACTATGAGGCCCATATCCCATCAAACCTTTCCTATCCACGTACCTGTCCAAATCTATTTTAAATAATGTTATTGTACCTGCCCCAACTACTCCTTCTGGCAGTTCTATATACCCACCCTCTCTGTGTGAAAAAGTTGCCCTTCAGGTTCCTATTACATTTTTCCCCCGTCGCCTTAAACTGATTCCCCTCAAGTTCTTGATTCCCATACCCTGGGAAAATTACTGGATTTACACCCTCTTTCCCTCATAATTTTGTACATCTCTATAAGATCAACTCTCCGTCTCCTGAATTCTAAGGAATAACGATCTAGTCTGCACAATCTTTCTCTAACTCAGGTCCTCAATACCTGGCAATAACATTGAAAATCTTCGCTGCACCCTTTCCAGCTTAATGGGACCTTTCCTACAGTGATGATAACTGAACACAATATTCCAACTGCTGCCTTACCATCATCTTGCACAATTGTAACATAATGTCATAATTTCTCTATTCAATTTCTGATTGATGAAGGCCAGCCTGACAAAGTCTTTAACACCACTGCACCCATCTACTTTTGATGCCACTTTCAGGGAACTGTGTGCTTCTATTCCTTGATCCCTTTGCTCTGTAACATTCCCCAGGGTTCTACCATTCACTGTGAAGGTCCTACGATTGTTTGACTTCCAAAACATGTAACACCTCACACTTATCTGAATTAATGTCCTTTTGCCATTCCGCTTGTCCACTTGCACACTTGCCCAGCTGAACAAGATTCTGATGATCCTGATTCAAAATCTCAAATCAAATTTGTGGGACATGATCTTCCATGCACTAAATATATGCTGGCTATCCAACTACATGGATATCTTATCCCTCTGAATCCTCTCCAGCAACTTTCCTACCGCAGATGTTGGCTTACTGTTCTTTAGTTCCCTCATTTTTCTTTACAGCCCTTCTTAAATAGAGGCACAATATCAGCCACCCTTCAGTCTTCTAGCACCTCACGCATGTCTAACAATGATTAATATACCTCTGTCAAGATTCCTATAATTTCTTCTTTAGGTTCCCATATGTCCTTGGATACATCTGTTCAAGCCCAGGAAATGTATCTACGTTCACAAGTCTTGGAATGTCCAGCAATGTTTATTGAGGACCTTTGCCATTTCAAAAGTTCCACGCATAGATGACCGCTTTGGTTTCTGAAAGACACTGTTTTCTCTCTGGCTACCCTTTTCCCCTTCATATCACTTGAACTCTAACTATCACATTTTTAAAAAGCATCCCTAATTTCCACAAAGAAGTTGCTTCAATCAACTTTTGCAAACTCCGGTCTAATACTACGAAAGTTGGCCTTACCCCAATTTAGAATCTTAACGTGTGGATCAGCCCTGTCCTTTTTCCATTTTAGAGCTAATAGAACTGCCGGATTTGGAATTTGAGTTGAAATTGGAATACTTTATTGTCACATGTGACTAGGCACAGTGAGATTCTTTGCTTGCCTACATAATGTATACAGATACCACCTTCAGCACTGACAAAGTTACAAAGCATGCCGGCTCCCCTTTTATCCCACTCTCCCCCCAACAGTTCCCCCAAGACACTCCCCCTCCCATATTGTCCATTGTTGTCCCTCACGGCTCCCCCCCATGCCGAGTCCTCCATTGTTCTTCCAGCTGTCTTCCAGCTGTCAGCAATTTCCTAGCATATTTGTTCCTCTAATTCCCGTTGACTATTTGGAACATGGGACATAGAAAATAGGTGCTGGAGTAGGTCATTCGACCTTTTGAGCAAGCACCGCCATTCAAAATGATCATGGCTGATCATCTAAAATCAGTACCCGGTTCCTGCATTTTCCCCAAATCTCTTGATTCCTTTAGCCCTAAGAACTAAATATCTCCCCCTTGTAAGCACCCAATAAATTGGCCTCCACTGCCTTCTGTGGCAGAGAATTCCACAGATTCACAACTTTTGCAGTCCTAAATGGCCTACCCTTATTCTTAAACTGTGACCCCTAGTTCTGGACTCCCCAACATTGGGAACATTTTTCCTGCATTTAGCCTGTCCAATCCTTTAAGAATGTTATATGTTTCTATAAGATGCCCTCTCATCCTTCTAAATTCCAGTGAATACGAGCCCAGTCGATCCATTATTTCATCATTTGTCAGTCCTGCCATCCCGGGAATTAACCTGGTGAGCCAACGTTGCACTCCCTCAATAGCAAGAATGTCCTTCCTCAAATTAGGAGACCAAAACTGCACACAATACTGCAGATGCAGTCTCACGAAGGCCCTGTAGAACTGCAGTCCTTGCTCCTTGCTCCACCTTGCTCCTAAACTCAAATCCTCTTGCATTGAAGACAAAAAGTGCCATTACCTTTCTTCACTGCTTGCTTTACCTGCATGCTTACTTTCAGTGACCTATGTCCAAGCACACCCAGGTCTCGTTGCACCTCCCCTTTTCCTAATCTGACACTATTCAGATGCAATACCTGTCCCCTTACCTCCCCACTCGACTCCCTCCAAGGACCTAAACAGTCTTTCCAGATGAGGCAGAGGTTCACTTGCACCTCCTCCAACCTCATCTACTGTATCCACTGTTCCAGGTGTCAACTTCTCTACATCGGCGAGACCAAGCGCAGGCTCGGCGATCGTTTCGCTGAACACCTCCGCTCAGTCCTTCTTAACTTACCTGACCTCTCGATTGCTCAGCACTTCAACTCCCCCTCCCATTCCCAATCTGACCTTTCTGCCCTGGGCCTCCACCATTGCAGTGTGAGGAGCAGCACCTCATATTTTGCTTGGGTAGTTTACATCCCAGTGGTATGAACATCGACTTATCTAACCAAATAGCCCTTGCTTTCACTGTCTATCTCCTTCCCAGTTCTCCCACCAGTCTTACTGTCTCCGAGTACATTCTGTCTTTGTCCCTCCCACTCCGCTGACATCAGTCTGAAGAAGTGTCTCGACCCAAAATGTCACCCATTGACTTGGCGGCACCCTGTCAGTTCCCCCCCTCCTTTTCGACAGCACTCCTGGTTCTCAGTGCCACGACCACTGCACTTTCACTCATTTATCATACTCTTGTTCTCCCGGACGATCCTGAGGTCATCCAGTCACAGCTCTAGTTCCCTCCCTCAGTGAGTCAGGAGGGAGCTGCATCTGGATCCATCTCTCACAGATGTAGTCCTCAGGGACATTGGAAGTCTCCCTGATTCTTGCATCCTGTGGGTGAAACATATCAGTGCCCTAACTGCCTGCTGAACTAAGGCGAAGGAAGAGCCACAAAAAGAAAAACACACCTTATATTGCCATCATCCTCCACTCTGCCTCCTTACCAAAGCCTCTCCAGTCAAAGCCTCTGCACTTACCGTTAAACACAGTACTTTGCCTCAACACACAGCCTTTCCCAATAGGCAATCTCTGCTGGTGCTTGTCTCCCTTTATACACCATGTAGCGGTCACACACGGGCACTAACGTGTTGGGAGGAACAGCAGATGCTGGTTTAGACCGAGGATAGACACAAAATGCTGGAGCATCTCAGCGGGACAGGTAGTATCTCTGCAGAGAAGGAATGGGTGACGTTTCGGGTTTGAAGAAGGGTCTCGACCCAGAGCGTCACCGATTCCTTCTCTCCAGAGATGCTGCCTGTCCCGCTGAGTTGCTCCAGCATTTTGTGTCTATATTCTCGGACACAAACTGTTGTTTTTTAAGCCTCCCACACTGCCCCTCCTCTCAGCTGCTCACTCACATGTGAAAATAATAGACAAGTCCATGTTTATCCATTTCAGTGTCTAAAAGTAGATTCTGTGCCCATTGGTCAACATTGGGTTGCTAGGCAACTTCAACGCTTTTCTGGATATGTGTTTTCCACTTCTATTGGCTGGTTAAATATAAACCTGAAGTGACATTTAAACCTCCTGTGAGGCTGCTGTTGCTCTGGGTGCACTGAGATATATGTTTTTGATTATGTGTCCTTTGAGGATAGCACCCTTACTTCTTCATTTCTTTTTCCTTCATCATGCAAGCGGTTTTATGTCTCCATCATTAAACAATTGGTGCTTTCCTGTATAAACAAAAACATGACCACTCTGACAAAGAAAGGACCGGAGATTTGCAAACGGTTCACAGCCAACGAAGCAGTTCTCTAACATCATCATTTATGTAATGTGGGCAGCTAGCATCAATGCAGCAATGCTGCAGCACTGCGCTATTCCCCAGTGTTGCACTACTGTCCCAGATTATGTAATGACTTCTGTCCAAGATACCAGTACTATACCTAGCCAAAACTAAATTTGTGGCTATCTGTGGCAATAAATTGCAGCAATTCTAAAACATTACCTTGAGATGGTCTTTCTGTATCAATTTTTATAACTGTTCACATCTCAAATCATTTGACAGATTTCTATTGATGTGCACCTCCCAAACTGTCCAGTAAAAAAGCCAATCTCATCTGTTTGTTTGCTCTGCAGAAGTGTGCCTGATGCATTTTCAGTAGAAAAAAGGAACTGCTGATGCTGGTTTACAAAAAAGGACAGTGCTGGAGTGCTGGTTTTTGAAAAATGACACAAAGTACTCGGTGGGTCAGGAGCACCTCTGGAGAACATAGATAGGTGGCATTCTGGATCGGCACTCTTCAGACACAATGATAGGTGAAGTTTCAGGTCTAGACCCTTTTTCAAACATGGATATATGATGTTCTGGGCCAGAACCCTCATTCTCTTTGGAGCCTCTCAGCCCTATTAACTCCTTCAGGCTCCAATAGAACATCTATTTCATTGATCAAGCTCCTTTAAAATGAATAATATTATTTTGCACTTAAAAAAAAAATCAAACTGAGCATAGGATGTTGTGGCGTGACCCTCATGTGAGACATAGATAAGGTGAATAGCCACAATCGTTCCCCCAGGGTAAGGGGTTCTAAAACCAGAAGGCATAGATTCAAGGTGCATGGGATAAGATTTAAATGCACCTGAACGCAATATTTTCACACAAAGTGTGGTTGGTACGTGGAACAAACTGCCAGAGGAAATGATAGAGGCGGATATATTAATAAATTTGATTTGAAAGGATACGGGCCAGGCACAGGCTAATGGGTCTGGCTCAGTTAGATGACTCAGTTGCCATGGATAAGTTAAGCTGAAAGGCCTGTTTTAAGGTGTACAGCTCTATGACTGTACAGTACTCAACCTTTTATCCACTGATGAATTTCTGTTATTGATACCAATTCAATTGCTGTTTTTCAAACCTCAACTAGCTTGGTCATCTGACAACATTAGCATTTGACCCTCTATCCACTTCCCTACCCTGAATCCTTCAATGTTGAACAACATTGAAGGAGCATTCAGACAGGTCGTGGTTTTGTTTGTCACTCGTTCCTCAAGTAAACATTCTCAAGTAGGGTGGTGTGGTGGCACAGTGATAGAGTTGCTGCCTTACAGAGTTTTCAACGCCAGAGATCCGGATTCGATCCCGGCTACGGGTGCTGTCTGTAAGGAGTTAGTATGTTCTCCCCATGACCTGCGTGGGTTTTCTCCAAGATCTTCAGTTTCCTCCCACACTCCAAAGACGTACAGATATGTAGGTAAATTGGCTTGGTAAATGTAAAAATTGTCCCCAGTGTGTGTAGGATAGTGTTAATATGCAGGGGTCACTGGTCAGCACGGACCGGGTGGGCCGAAGGGCCTGTTTCCGCGTTGTATCTCTTAACAAAAAAAGGTTAATCTTACAGCTTTTTTCGTAAGATGTCATAATAGATAGGTACAAAATGCTTGAAGAACTCAGCGGGACAGGCAGCATCTCGGAAGAGAAGGAATGGGTGATGTTTTGGGATGAGACCCAAAACGTTAACCATTCCTTCTCTCCAGAGATGCTGCCTGTCCTGCTGAGTTCCTCCAGCATTTTGTGACTATCTCGATTGAAACCAGCATCTGCAGTTCCTTCATACTCATAATAGTAGATATTCTTTGTCAGTGCCTGTTTGGAATCCTGGAAATATCTCATTCTATAGGCCTGGGCCCACACTTTAATATCTAATTTGTAGATAACGTACCTGCCACCTTCTGGCTTATGAATTCCCAAAGATTGTTTCTTGTGACAGAATCCAAAACAATGACCTGCAACTTGGATAATTTGGAAAGAGTAGAAATGCAAAGAAAGATTACGAATTTTGTGGTGTTAGATGGATTATGATATTCTCTGCCCCATGTCATAAATAATATTGCAATCCTGCCACAGGTGCAGCTCACAAACACAGATTTTAGTCGTTAGAAAAATAATTTAATGGAAAACCAAAAACACACCAAAATGTTCTCAATTTAACCTGAAATTTCATCATATCTGTGTCAACCTGGACAACATTACTTTTTGGAATTTGACCCAAAATACAACACCAGTGACTCAAAGCACTAGAGCTTATTCTCTGTTTCTTTATTGTATTTAAGACTTCTTGATTAAAGGGTAATGAAGCAGAGAGCTGAGCAGAGGTTTTTGGCAGACTTGTTTATAGCATGCATCGTTATGATGTTCAGTGTTTTAAGGATAGTATTTATTTTGCAGAAGACATTTGTGCCGGAACTTGTGCCTTGGTTGATTATATATTCTAAACTATAGAACTCATTCTCCAGGTCAAATCAGCCCAGATCTACTTCCTCATAAGATATGTTATCTGGTAAACACGATAGATTGACTAAGAAACATGCACAAACCTAAGTCACTGTAACACAAAAGATATTTGAGACACAGATATTAATTTTATTATAATCCCATTATTGAATCACCTTAATGATAATGTGGGTTTTCAAATTAGCGTCTTTTGTTCTTTTTTTTTTAGAAATATGCCCCTAAATTTATATCCTTGCCTCATTTCTGCTTTGGAATCAACATCTTGCAAACATGTTTGCCTCTGGCTGCTTTGATGCTGGGTTGTTTTCTTTAAATGTTTCAATGCCCAACACACACACAAACGTCTGACACATGCTTGGATTAATGAACGGCCATGACTAGAAAAGTATTCAGATTTTCAAACTTTATTCTGGAAGGATTGAATTCCCATCATCTGGACAATCTAACAATTATCATCCAAATAGTCGTATTGCAACATTTAAAACCTAATTGGTAGCTATGCTATTTTACCACTGAACGAAACACTGCAGAGGATAATTCAAGGTGGTCACTGGAAGAGGAAAGAATAGGAGGCACATCTGGGGAAACTAGAAAGTCTGCAACTGTTCATAATTGGAATAACACAAACATGTTGCTTCTTTTTTAAAGAAGGCTATAAGATATGATAAATTAATTAATAAACTGCTCACCAAAGTCAATTTCAATGAGAACTTTCAGAAGCAATAGTATATAACTAAAGAGTACATCGTTTTAACGACCTGCCAGGGAAGTTATAATTTCTGTTTTGGGTGCAGTGAGTGGTTCTGCACCAGTTTTGAAATAAAATGTTTTTCTCTGTCTGGACTCTTCAGTCAAAATATTTTCTGTAATGCTGTACCAAAGGATGCCATAAACCTGTGCAATTCGGCAGTGAGGTAAAACAAAAATCAGAAAAAGAAATATGCTGTGAAACTTTTCCTTGATAAATTTAAGAATGATACGTGAAGTTAGTGGACAGATCAGGTATCCATCTAAGTAGTGGAAACCTGGAATTACACATTTCCCTAAATGCAACAGATATTCAACATTTTATGACAATCAGGACCAGGACCTTTGCTCCACGATGTTTGTGCCAAACATGATGCCAGATTAAACAGAGAATCTTGAAAATCAAGAACGATGGCTGCGCAGAATCCCTACACATCTGTCGCCTGTGTGAAAGGAATGTTCTAGCACACATTGGTCTAAACGGCTACCTCCGTGACACAAAGACTAGAAACTAAATGTCATGGTTTTGGTTTAGTTTAGAGATACAGCTTGGAAACAGGCCCTTCGGTCCACCGAGACAGTGCCGACCAATGATCCCCGTATATTAACACTGTCCTACACACACTAGGGACACTTTTACATTTATATAAATCCTATTAACCTACAAACCTGAACATTTTTGGAGTGTGTGGGGAAACTGAAGATCTCTGAGAAAACCCACACAGTTACGGGAAGAACGTACAAACTCCGTACAGACAACACCTGTAGTCGGGATCGAAACCGGATCTCTGGCGTTGAAAACACTATAAGGTAGCAACTCTACCGCTGTGCCATCCTACTTGAGAACATTTTACTTGAGAACGAGTGACAAATAAAACCACAACCTGTCTGAATGCCCCCTCAATGTTGCTCATGTGTCTGCGTTCACCCCCTCCCCTGGCAGTGCCTGAATGTTGCCAGTTTTTCTCATTTGTCGACTACCCTGATAAAGTTAGTGAAAACAAATCGAAACATCAGGCCAGCACGTACAAATTGGTCAAGTCCATTAATTTCTGCAAAATTAACTTATGATGTTAATTTAATGATGTTTACATTAAAAATTATCATTCGTTTTCAATCCATCCAGAACCACAAATTGTTGAAAAATTAGTGACTTCCTTTGAAACAAAATCAGGCTTATCTCAAATATTTTATGCTGCTGCCTACTAATTTGCTTTTATTTCCGTTGGTTCTATGTATTTCTTTTGTACTATTTCCTTATTTCTCTTCAGTTTGTGCTTTATATTTCAGTTTATCTCAGTCTATTCTAAACTATTTTCATTCCTTTATTAACTTTAGGAATCTATGTCTCACTTCTCCTTTAATTTTCCTGCATTCTTCTGCAACATTAATTTTCTGGCAAGTTGGCTCTTTCCCTTCAACTCTGCTTTTTCCTGTTGATCTCTTCCCGCAATCTATGCTTCATTCCTTTTTAATTCTACATTGACAGTCAAATAGGAAAGAAATGTACCAGCAATTGCAAATTATACTCTGGAAGTGGAAGTGAAATTTGGAAGAGGAGTAAAAAGTGCAACTTTCATGTGTCGAGAATTCCAAACTAGTGTCCAAGGTGAAATTCTGTCTCATAATTTTGCTTCACATGTACCTTTTAGCGAGGGATATAAGTAATCTGATGGTGCCAAAGTGACACAGACTTGTTGCAAGGTCTCAACCCGAAACATCACCTATTCCTTCGCTCCATAAATGCTGCCTCACCCGCTGCGTTTTTCCAGCATTTTTATGTACCTCAGACTTGTTGATGCTTCCATTACTATTTTTGCTGTTTTGCAAAGATTTAACAAATCTTTAGTGAAGGGATTAAATATTTATTCAGGTAATATTAATGGCAGCAATTAATTTACAACAGGTGGTATCTTGAAACCTTTTGCATTTGAAATGGTTCTGTTTTTTGCTGCTTCCTCTAATGTCTCATTGCATTTATCGAATGAGAAAGGATTGGAAACATTCCTTCTTTGATATTACAGTTTACCCTGAATTCACCAGTGTTAGCCTGAGAGGTGGTAATGCACAGTATCTGGTCGTGGTGTCCACATTCCCTGTTGTGCGGTTAATGCAATAACTTAAGCATGAAGCATTCACGTTTTCTGTAGTAAATAAGGCGAATATCGGCAAAATATTCCACCAAGGGTTTTTGCTGAAGCCATTATTCAACGCTGAAGCATGAGGCTCATGGAACTATACCACAGCAAAAAGCAAATAATAAGTAAATAAAACACATTCATAAGGTACACAAAAAAGCTGGAGAAACTCAGCGGGTGCAGCAGCATCTATGGAGCGAAGGAAATAGGCAACGTTTCGGGCCAAAACCCTTCTTCAGACTGATCGGGGGCAGGGGTGGGCGGGGACAAGAAAGGAAAAAGGAGGAGGAGCCCGAAGGCTGGGGGATGGGAGGAGACAGCAGGTGGACTGAGGAAGGGGAGGAGACAGCAAGGACTAGCAAAATTGGGAGAATTCGATGTTCATGCCCCCAGGATGTAGACTCCCCAAACGGAATATGAGGTGCTGTTCCTCCAATTTCCGGTGCTGCTCGCTGTGGCCATGGAGGAGACCCAGGACAGAGAGGTCGGAGACGGAGTGGGAGGGGGAGTTAAAGTGCTGAGCCACCGGGAGGTCAGCTTGGTTATTGCAGACCAAGCGGAGGTGTTCGGGGAAACGATCGCCCAACCTCCGCATGGTCTCACCGATATAGATCTGCTGACATCTAGAGCAGTGGACGCAATAGATGCGGTTGGAAGAGATGCAGGTAAACCTCTGTCGCACCTGGAACGATTGCTTGGGTCCTTGAACGGAGTCGAGGGGGGAGGTAAAGGGACATGTGTTGCATCTCTTGCGGTTGCAAGGGAAAGTGCCCGGGGAGGGGGTGGTACGAGAGGGAAGGGAAGAATTGACAAGGGAGTTATGGAGGGAGCGGTCTTTGCGGAAGGCAGATATGGGGGGAGATGGGAAGATGTGGCGAGTGGTGGGGTCACGTTGGAGGTGGCGAAACTGACGGAGGATTACTTTTTGTATGTGACGGCTGGTGGGGTGAAAGGTGAGGACTAGGGGGACTCGGCCCTTGTTGCGAGTGGGGGGATGGGGAGAGAGGGCAGTGTTGCTGGGTATGGAAGAGACCCTGGTGCGAGCCTCATTTATGGTGGAGGAGGGGAACCCCCGTTCCCTGAAGAATGAGGACATTTCAGATGTCCTGGTGTGGAACGCCTCATCCGTGGAGCAGATGCGGCGTAGACGGAGGAATTGGGAGTAGGGGATGGAGTCCTTACAGGAAGCAGGGTGGGAAGAAGTGTAGTCCAGATAGCCATGGGAGTCAGTGGGTTTATAGTGTATGTCGGTCAGAAGTCTATCACCTGCAATGGAGATAGTGAGGTCAAGGAATGGTAGGGAAGTGTCGGAAATGGTCCAGGTGTATTTGAGTGCCGGATGGAAGTTAGTGGTGAAGTGGATGAAGTCAGTCAGTTGTGTGCAGGTGCAGGAGGTGGCACCAAAGCAGTCGTCGATGTAGCGGGGATGTTGCCCTGGTATGTATTGAACAAGGATTGCTCGACGTAACCGACAAATAGGCAGACATAGCTGGGGCGCATGCGTGTGCCCATAGCTACGCCTTGTATTTGGAGGAAATGGGAGGAGTCGAACGTGAAGTTATTGAGGGTAATGACCAGCTCCGCTAGGCGGAGGAGAGTGTCAGTGGCTGGGTATGGGTTGCTTCTCTGGTCGAGGAAGAACCGGAGGGCTTTGAGACCATCGTGTTGACAGAATGTCATAATGTCAGAATGACAGAATAATCATAATGTTGACAGAATAGCTAGTGAATTTATTGTAGTGATCAATTCAAATATACAGTGTGGTGAAATCTGATTGCACACTCAACCTGTATTATTTCCACATGTGTAGAAGATGAAGAGGCGGTCTGGGATAGTAGTTGTATGCATTAATAATTAGCTTCTGTAATCCAAGGATAATCATGCCTCTACGCCTGAGATTCAGACTCCTTGGTCACTCTCTGACGCTGACGCACACTGATGACTTTGTGGCATAGTGGTAGAGCTGCTGCCTTCAAGCCCTGTCCCACGGTACGAGTTCATTTCAAGAGCTCTCCCGAGTAAAAAAATCAAAAGCACGGAAAATGAACGTAGCGGGTACGTCGGAGCTCGGAGACGTCTCTTAGCGCTAACGGCAGGTACTCGGGAAGACTCGCTAACGACAGATAAGCACGGGAAGACTCGTGAAGATTTTTCAACATGATGAAAAATGTCCACGAGAGCCCCGAGTACCGACGAGTGGCCATTACCGTAAATCTCCGAGTTCGAATCAGGGCAAACTCGGGAGAACTCTTGGAATGCACTCGTACCATGGGACAGATCTTTTACAGCGCCAGAGACCCCGATTTGATCCTGACTACAGGTGCTGTCTGTAAGAAGTTTATATGTTCTCCCTGTGAGTTTGTGGACGGATAGATAGAAAGAAGCCATAAAGATGTGAAAAAAGAGGCAAAAAGAAAGGAAAACAAAAAAAATTAAAAAAGCATGATAATCTACAGGTCTTCAGGATCAATTGTTCTCCCATAAGCATTTATGATGTTATGAATGGCATTTAGATGACATTGACATTTCTCTGGGCTGCAAAACCTATGAAGCTGCTTCTGCTCTTCATCCCAGATTAATGAAATAATTGTGGGGGATATTACATATATATTAATGAGCAGATGTTCATATCAAATGCATATTTCACTTTTCTCCAAATGCATTGACCATATATAGTTTAATGAGCACCAAAATCCAATTTATTATATATTAAATCATTTACATTCGAACAATCATGTTCCTTACTCCATTTGAAAGTTAATAAGGAAAAAACAGTTTCCATTTTATCACTGGTTATTATAAATTATACAAAATGAATTACAGAAATGTTTGTTTGTCACAAATCTATTAGAATTGTGATTTCAGGCTCATCAATCCAAATTTCTCTGATTCAATTGGTATTGGACCAATGACCAGAGTTCTCTGCATTGCTGGATGTGTATGAGCAGGGCTCTGTTTCTCATGATTGAAGGTGATTACAATGTCAGCATTTGTACCCTTTGTGTTTTGGAAGGTGTACCTGTCTCTGCATTATTAGAAAATGTGTTTTGAGAAACTTATCAGGATTTTGAAACACAGGATGCAGCCAAGTGAAATAAAGGACTAAACCAATAATTTTCTCATGCAGACATGTTGTGCTTTTTATTATTGGCCTTGTGGGAAGTGAATCAGTGACACTGTATTGGAAAAGTAGAAGGAATACATTAGAGGTAGGTTATACATTATGGGAATTAGTATAGTTGGTTAATGAGGCCCTCTGTGCTTTGGCAAATATCTATGTTGTTACCACTCTTGAAAACAGTAAATCACACAACACGTTTAAATGAGTAAACAGTCATGAGGTCATGAAATTCTTTAATGAGCACCAAAATCAAAACTCACATAATGAATAAATGTAATGATTTACACTCTAACACCCTAACTGTATTCAGCAGCCAACCATGTTGCAGGCACCATTTTGAAAGTTAATGAGGAAAAGGGTTTGATTTAATCTCTAGTTCTTACTGTATAAAATGAAATCCAGCAATTATACTTGTCTCTACAACTTTAGAAAACATGTTTTCAGAAACATAGCTTCAAAAAACGCATTCATGGACGACAGGACAGAGCCAAGGAAATGAAGATTAAACAATGCAGTCATGCTAGACATATATGAGTTTACGAAACCATTGTCAGTCAATATTAGAATACTGTAGCCTCAACTTATATTTAACACAGCTATTGTTTTATCTATATATTTGTACCCATTTCCTATTTAAGTTTCCTATTTTAAATCTCCACCACAGTAAAATTGGATTTGGCGTTTCCTGTTGCAATTCATGTAGTGTGGCGTCATTACACTGGTGTATTTTGTGCATATAATGGCTTGCAACCAGTTACAATCCCTCACTAGCAAAACAACGCATACTTATTGCAGGAAGCTGGAAGTATACAAGCATTGGGACATTTTGTTTTACATTTTCACTGACTGTTGATTGACCTGTGCTGCCCTTTTGCAGACAAGCAACATTGGGATAAATCACAGCATTTATGGCTCTGTTCCTCGTAATGGCAGCAACTTGATAATGGCAAAAGCTCAATTTGACCATTCCTCCTCCCCCTGTGCAAATGGTTCCACTTCCTTTCTTCTCCCCACCTCTCATGCTTTTCCCTTTTGCTGTGGCCTGTGTAGCTGCCATGCAGAGAACAACAGTGTTGACCTGCTTCCCACCAAGTGAATGAAACAGCTGCAAAAGCATAAATCAGCTGTTAATGCCTTTAATTGTAATTTGAGAGTGCCTAATGTGGCAATAGGGCAAGATATGCCACCCATCTTACACAACAACATAGGTAAAATCTGCAAACAAGGCAAATGCAAATGTAGAAAAGTAGGTTAAGGGGGAAAAATAGATCAGCCATGATCGAATGGCAAATGACTCAATGGGCAGAATGGGTTAATTCTTCACCTATGTTTTAGGATCAGCATGTGCACAACGCAAAGAAGCACCTGGAACACATTGTTCTGTGGGCTATCAAGCTTTGCATTGTGCCAGTGATTTCCCCAGTGCCAGCCAGATTCTGACCTAAATGTAGCTGCTTTCACCAAATATTGGTGTGCTCAACATATATCGAGGGTGGTCTGCTGAGGAAGCACAAAACCAGTGATATCTCCATGAATCTGTAGCTGACCTACCACATCAGAAGGGTTGAGTATAGTGTCAAAGCTGGTGAGAATCATCTTCCACTCCAATTGCTTTGCCTCCAAGGGCGGCACAGTAGCGTAGTAGTAGAGTTGCTGTCTTTCCGCGCCAGAGACCTGGGTTCGCTCCTGACTACGAGTGCTGTCTGTACAGAGTTTGTGCGTTCTCCCAGTGCTTTCTCCAGGTGCTCCCTAGATTTTTCTCCAGGTGCTCCAGCTTCCTTCCACACTCCAAAGACGTACAGGTTTGTAAGTTAATCTACTCCAGCGTGGAGAGTAGGAGTGATTGTTGGTCTGTGTGGACTTGGTTTGGCCGAAGGGCCTGTTTCCATGTTGTATCTGTAAAGTCCAGCAGAATGGTAAACAATTATGGGGTGACACGTCCAGCTGAGTGACAAAAGTAAATTCTCAATAATAGACGGCTAAAGGATGCCATGTCTCTATCTGTTTCCTCCTTAAATATGTTGAGTTCTCCTCCGCTCTCAGGAAGAGAATTCCAAAGATTCACAGCCATCTGACAGAAGAAATCAATAAAGGGTCCCTATAGTTGACCCCTTCTTGATTTGAACTATCTCTTCTAGTTCTGGATACACCCACAGGGGGGAAAAATCCGTTTAGCATCACCCTTTTCTTTTGACTGGATAACACGCAATCAAAAGCTTTTCACTGTAACTCGGTACACATGACAGTAATAAACTAAACTTTCTAGTTTTCAATAGTATCACCTCTCGTATCTCTAGTCCAAACTTTACGGATCCAATTTGCTCAACCATTTTTCACATTGACAACCTTTTCATCCCATCAACTAAATTAGTGAACCCTCTCAACACTGTCTTCAATGCAAGCCTTAAGTAGACCAAACTGTATAAAGTACTCCCGATGCAGTCTCCTCAACTTGATGTGTATCAAACTTTTTCTGATTCCGTACTCCAAACCCTAACTCTTTCAATTAGCCTTCCTCATTATTTGTTGGACCTGCAGGCAAATCCATTATATTTTACTTCGGAGTCACGTGAGTGACTACGTGAAGAACCCCGCCAGGACGCATGCGTGTCATATCACTACACGCATTGCAACGAGTCACAGCAGGGACTTAGCAGCAGAATTTGAAAGCCGGGAACAGCAGGTAAGGAGACTATGCGTTCCTTCCACTTACCTTACAGGTGGAGGCATGGACCAGATCCACGAAGGCTGCAAAAAAGCTGGCGGGGGAGAACCGCGGAGTTGCGGGCAGCCAGCAGCAGCAGCCAACGGCACGCCAATCTCCCGTAATGGGAACAGCTGTGCCCAACTTCGCTCCCGCACCGGCCACGGCCGGGCGGTAGAGCGAAGCAAAAAACTAACAAGAGTCGTTGATTCTGATGAGTCCGACTCTGAATAGCCACGAGCGGCCAGTGCCCGTGAGCATTGGGAGGGGGGAACAAGAGCAGCCGGTTGGAGCGGCTTCAGGAACTGGAGCAGCCGCGAGCGGCCAGTGCCCGTAAGCATTGGGGCTGGTTGGAGCGGCTGGGAGCAGCCGCGAGCGGCCAGTGCCCGAGAGCATTGGAGCCAGTTGGAGCGGCTGTTGGAGCAAATACTCCAAAGTGACAGGGTCCGGGAGATGGAGACTAGTCACAGTGGGCAGCTAGTAAGTCCTACAGCAGTACCTCTTGTAGGGCTGCACAGTGTTTCTCCCTCATCAGAGGGGAGTACAGGGGGTCAATTCTGGGCTGACCCTGAAGAGGGGTGTGCAGAACATACCCCTAGTGTGTATGGGGTGCAAGAAAACCTATTGGATATGGTGTTCCAGTTCATTCAACCCGACCAAACTGGCCAAAACCTGGAGCCTAAAATAGCTGCAAGTATCAACTACTTGTCATTCAACCAGCTATAAGGACAGGCATTATTGGACACCACAGCAAGACACTTACCACCAGGGAACTGCAAATCACTGAATGTTCCCAGTGTCAACCAGTGTATTTGAAAACATGTCGGAGCCTCAATCAGAGCCAGGGACTTGAAACTACTGAAAGTTCTGAAAGTCCTAACAGCGGGAAGTACGGTTTTCGCCCGCACAATAAACGAAAAAGACATAACACAGGATCACCAGGATGCACTGGCTTTATTTTGCAACTACCAATACGAGTAAACAGCATTAGGAAGAGTGCCATCCAACCGTCTTTAGACCCTAATTTGCAGGCCTATGCAAACCTGGAACCTCCAAACCACCAATATTACTATTTGGAGGCAACTTATCAAAACAGGTAAAATAACTTGACGAAGAGGGTAAAACCCTGGGGCTCATTAAAGCAACGTCTAAAAACTACTTCGGCCAGAAACAGCACCCCTACGCACCACCAGTCGGCCAAGACAAACTGGTGAAAGCTCGAAGGCCAGGAACACTCAACATCGGTCTTTTTTAGGTCATGGCCCAGACTGGCCTTCCTGCGAAATGCGCTAACCCTCAACACCAACCCAACTACAGATCCAGACACCGGCGCCTCAACGTCCACGGAGGATGCCGAAAAAGTAACAAACCTACCAATAGTAACCATGGAGGTAGGTGGGTCTGGTTCCTTACGAGGTTGGTGGGAGATTACAATTCTATCTGGATGCATGGAATAAATTAACTACCGACACTTATATTTTCAGAAGTATAGGGTTATACCATAGAATTTATACAAAAACATAACCCTCCAGTTCAGCATGGACCGAACCGAATGTTCGTGCTTACAGGCAAAGAAAAATCAAAAGCGCATGCTGAACTACAGTGGCCATATAAAAAAAGGAGTAATGGAGGAAACCCAACACGAATCACAGGAATTCGTGTCCAAAATCTTTATCATAAACAAGATGGTGGTTGCCGCATCATCATAGATTTGACTAATTTGAATACTTTCGTACTATATATTCATTACTAGATGGAAACCTTTGTTACTGCAATGCAATTGATTTCCTAAGGTTACTACATGGCAAGCATCGATTTAAAAGATGCTTACTATACAGTACCCATTAGAGGTGACCACAGATGTTATTTAACACAATGGATCATCTGGGGTTCACCCTTAACTCAGTTCACATGTCAGTGACTTTGCCGAAAGAAAAGGTTACAGCCTTAATGGAGGCTTGCAGCAAAATCATTGACATCACAAAACCATCCATCAGACTGGTAGCAAGAATAATTGGCATAATAGTGGCTGCGTTTCCAGCCACACAATTCGGACCTTTACATTATCAAAAATTACAGTGGGCTAAAATACGAGCGCTCAAAAATTATGGTGGTCATTTTGACAGACCAATAAAGCTACCAACAGAGGCCATAATGGAACTAAAATGGTGGAAAGATAACATTAGGCATTGTTCCAATCCAAACATTATCAGCAACCCGTCTATGGTACTACATACTGATGCCAGTGCACTTGGTTGGGGTGCTACCAATTCCATCTCCAGCTGTAGGGGAGATGGAATGCACAGGAGGCATCATTATTACAAACACTGGGCATAAACTACCTGGAAATGTTAAGTGCATTCCATGGCCTTAAGTCATATTGTTCTGGGTTATATCACCAGCATGTTAGACTACAAATTGACAACACCACCGTGGTAGCATATATCAACCATATGGGTGGAAACAAATCAACATCATGTGACAATTTGGCCAACACAATTTGGCAATAGTGTATCCAGAGAGATATTTGGATATTAGCTACCTACTTACCAGGTAAACTAAATTTAATGGCAGACACCAGGTCACGCAAATTCAATGAAAACACTGAATGGATGTTGGATAAAAATGTATTTGCTGAAATTACAGCACGGTATGGAACACCAGATATCGACCTATTCGCATCCAGGCTCACACCAGATATCGAATTATGTTCATGGGAACCAGAACCTGGGGCAGCGGCAACAGATGCATTTTCGCTGCATTGGGGGATATTGTTTATTTATGCATTCCCTCCTTTCTGCCTCATCATTCGGGTATTAAGGAAAATACAGCAAGATTCCGCATCTGGTATTTTGATAGTACCCGATTGGCCTACTCAACCATGGGTCCCGGTGATACTCGACATGGTATTAGAACCATGCATCACCATCCATCATAGACCTAATTTACTGGTTCATCCCGCAACAAGGGGAAGTTACCCATGTCATAATTATATAAACCTATTAATTTGTAGAGTTTGAAAGCACCTCTACTACACCTGGGACTGAAGGACCGAACAGTGGATATTATTTCAGCGGCCCACAGACAGTCCACCAAAAAAAAACAGTACTTGGTGTCATCAAGAAATGGGGAAAGTACTGTCACAGCAATAACATCACCCACAGATCTATGAACATCCCGTCTGTTCTGGAATTCCTGGCAAGCCTCCATTACGATGAGAGGCTCAGTCATAGTGCCATCAACTGCGCCAGAAGTGCTCTGTCAATATACCTGTGACAAAGGAACAGAGCGGCATTCTGTTGGGACAGACCCTGGTAACCAAACTCATGAGGGGCATTTTTAATGTTAATCCCCTAAGAACCAGGTACTCCCAAATATAGGATGTGAGCATTGTACTGACCATGTTAAGAAACTGGTCTCCAGCTCTGCCCCTACAGAAACTGACTATGAAAACTGATGCTGATGGCCTTGGTCACGGCAGAAAGGGTCCAGTCGCTACAGAAACAAAGGCTGGACAACATGACTATTTCATCTGGAAATTTAACTTTTCACATCAAAGAATTAGTCAAACAGAACATACAGGGGTCAGCAGGCCTAAAAACAGAATTCAGGGACTCCAAGACAGATGATCGTCTCTGTATTGTAACACACTTACTATTATATATGGAGCATACTAAGATCATCAGAGGCAAAGAAATTTCACTTTTAATCAGCTACAAACAGCCACTCAAAAAAGTGACAGTCCAGACCATCTCTAGATGGCTAAAACAGGTCCTAATAAAGGCTGGAGTAGACACTAGCATTTTTAAATCTCACTCCACCAGGGCTGCAGCTACATCGGCAGCTATGAAGTTGGATGTTCCTATGGACCAAATCCTCAAGACAGCAGAATGGTCAACGGAGAAAACTTTCCAACGATTTTATAACAAACCAGTCATTGAACCTGGAACATTTGCAGAAACAATTTTAAGTTCTGTAATATAATTTTACCCCATAAATAGGGGCTATAATTTGGTGTTAATATATTTATCGTTGGGTTTTCAATATCATATTGATGTCTAATGATGTTAACACTATTCTCCCCATAATCAAGGCAGATGTGATGCATGGACTTGTTTCCACGGCATGAAATCACAGAGCTTTAAAATCTTCACGTAGTCACTCACGTGACTCCGAAGTAAAATAGTAAGATTAAACGAGAACTTACCAGTTTGAAGTTTGATCGTTATTTTATGAGGAGTAACGTTGAGGGATTACGTGCCCTCCGCTCCCACCCTTGATCATATACTCAACTGGTATCTCTTCTCTAATCTTACTATGTTTAGTCATTACAGTTATCTGTGATTTCACACCGCTCTTTTGAAGAATGACATGCATGCGTCCTGGCAGGGTTCTTGACGTAATCCCTCAACGTTACTCCTCATAAAATAACGATCAAACTTCAAACTGGCAAGTTCTCGTTTAATCTTACTATTTTATTAACCAAATCCTAACAAACAGTTATCTTTCAGAATTGAATTATATTGTGCATTCTGGTGCATTTTCAAATTGTAATTGTTCAATGTGATTAAGAAGGGTTGTTTTCATCATATAAACAACTGTATAATCATAAAGCACTGTCATTTACCAGGCCTGTTCTTTCAGCAGATGAAGGTTGTGAGGATGAAGAGGAAGCAGAGAAGCTGCAGAATGGAAAAGAAAGGGGTAAGTTCGGAAGAAATTGGAATTTAATAATGTTAAAGACTTTTCTATGAAGAAGTGTTTGTCATATGTTTTATTAACTTAAAGTTATGAAAAAAATTAGATATTTAATAAATGAAATTCATGTATGAACATCTTCAAGGCAAGATGAATAATGTCCAAGTATTTCTGACTGGTTGGCAATTGACATGGAAGTTAAGTTACGCCAAGTACATTGTCTTATGCACAAATGCAATGAGGTACAGGTACAATTAAAATCTTGCTTGCAGCAGCGTCATGGGAACATAGACTCAGGCCAACGCACGTCAACTTAAATTACACATAAATAACAGAAAGTTCTGCAGGACAGTATAAAGAAAAAGAGACTGCGGGAATTAAAAAAGACATGTATGCTAAATGAGAGTAAGTCTGAGGTCGTCCTTCAGGCCCCTCGGACTCAATTAAAATGATAGCAGGCGGCCTTGGAAGCCTTACCCCACTACTCAAACCTCACATCAAAAACCTTGACGTGATATTTGACTCAGCACAGAAATTTGACAAACAAGTCAATGCCGTGGTAAAAGCTAGCTTCTTTCAGCTTCGGACGATAGCTAAAATAAAACAATTCCTCCACTTTGATGACCTCGAAAAGATGATCCACACATTTATCTCCTCCCGCCTAGATTACTGCAACTCCCTCTACACTGGCATCAGACAATCTTCCCTGTCCCGCCTGCAACTGGTCCAAAACGCCGTAGCGAGACTCCTGACGGGCACCCGAAAAAGGGACCACATCACCCCGATATAACCATATAACCATATAACCGATCCTGGCCTCTCTCCACTGGCTCCCTGTGCGGTTCCGTATACATTTCAAGACCATCCTCTATGTCTACAAAGCCCTCAATGGACTTACCCCCTCCTGCATTAAAAGTCTTCTCACCCACCACTCCACCTCCAGGTCGCTCAGATCGGCCAACTTGGGGCTGCTGACTATCCCGCGGTCTAGGCATAAGCTTAGGGGCGACCGCGCCTTTGCGGTTGCAGCTCCTAGACTGTGGAACAGCATCCCCCTTCCCATCAGAACTGCCCCCTCCATCGACTCCTTTAAGTCAAGACTAAAAACGTATCTTTACTCCCAAGCCTTTCCTGACGTCCACTGAGCGAGGGCTATATGTATATATGTATGTAGTTTGTTTGTTTATACTATTCTTATAACAAATGTAAAGCACTTTGGCCAACGAGAGTTGTTTTTTAAATGTGCTAAATAAATAAATGTGACTTGACTAAATACAATTAGAAAAGAAAGCCTCACGTTTTCAAAAAATGACTGCATTTAGTCCCCCGATTATGATAGGATTATATTGTTGAGAATTGTTCATTACCCGATGTCTCAAATGAACAAAATCATTTTGTGTGGGAGTCATAGAAATATCCCAAGCTCTTTTTCTATTTCAAATGTTGTTGTAAAGATGCAGGTCAAGAAGTTGTATTACGTGATACAATACTTCTCTCTGGTACACCATGCCTGTTCAATTTGTGTCGATCTCTGTGCATATGGCACATGCATCTGGACATGTGCAATGATATCAATTGGAAAACAAGGCTCATTGTAATGGTGCATGTACAAATTATACTGTACACGTGAGATCTGCCTTGCTCTTTGAGAGCTGCCCATACATAATCATCAGGGAAAGCCAGCTTCTGATCCCCATATATGCACATTGCCATGAGCAACATCTGTAGTCTTCGCTGCATGTTTGACTCTTTTTTTTTTTTTTTTTTTTTTTACAAAATAATAGTGATTTTATTTTGGTCAAGCAGGTAGGCTGTGGAAAAAAAATTGTATGTATGTATGACATAGAATATAGAACAGGAACAGAACCTTCAGCCCATGATGTGTGTGCTGAACATGATCACATCTTATTTTTTTTTTTTTTTTTTTAGTTTTGTTTATTTTATTAGAAGTTAATACCACACAAAACAGTACAGTGGAACCTAATTTTAGGTGCCAACTATGTAATACCGTAATCCATTCTATGTACAAACTCTAGTTTTATGTTATGAGAAGGAAGTAAGCAAGACAAGAAAAAGAAAACAATAGAAAGAGAAAAAAGTGGAAAAATAGATGGTAGAGAGTAGAAAAACGTGAAGTGTGTATATAAAAAGTAAAAAAGGAAGAGAGAAAGTGGAAAGTAAAGTGTTTGACTCATTTTAATGAGTGCTTTCACCAATGTCACATTGGAGTGGAATCAGGTGGCTGCACCGCACATCCTAACACTCACCATGTTGCTTTTAGCTCCACTAAAATTATTCTACTCTTATTTTTCCACTATTAGGTTTCCGTTCAGCCCTTTCCTAATTATCAACATCTTTCCATTGAGTGCACTTTCATCTGTTTTCCTTTATAAAGGCATTGGTACATCTACCAGCACGCATGCATCCTGCTGAGTATTTTAGAGTGTTGTTGGCATCTTTAAAAACAATATCATTTTGAGCCACATATCATATTTTATAATATTTTCATCACAGTTCCGCTTCCCAGCAGTAAATCTATTCAAAGTCTCTGACTACCCGCCTAGCATTTGGATTTCATCTTTTATCAGTGATTAATAATTAGTAAATTGCTCAGAGAAACATTAATTCATCTATTTTAATCACTGCAGACAGTACACCATGGTTTGATGAGAGGGATTACTATGTCACCTAGATTCTCTCCACTGCACAGTGGCTGAGTTATGAGTTGGAGAGAGTCAAGGAGTATTGTGTCCAATGTCTTAGAAGTAATGACGTGTGAATTTTTAAAGTCCAGGTAGCATGTGGTACCTCTGAAGATTTTGCGGGTATTGTCTCTGCTATCTTTATCTCTTGCCCCTAGGTCCCAACCTAAACTACACACAGGCAGTCCTTGCTGCTAAAAAAAGCCTCCAACCAGACTTCCTGACATTAGCAGAGTGCTCCTTGAAATGATGGAAAAAATATCTAAGTAGAACAACGTGTTCCTAGTTCAACACTGACTGATAATAATCATAATACATCTCAAAATCTCCAATTTATTTTGGCACGGATGGAAATGTGTGTTGCACGAATTGAGACATATTAGGGACATGAGCAGGCACCAGACAGATGCAGTTTGCGCATAAAATACACGCCCGAAGCAATACAATCTCTAGGCACATACTTATAAAATTATTGTTGCTGGAATAGGATTGTAAACATACAATGAAGCCATTCAGTTTATCGTGCCTTAACACCCTAATTTAGTTCCCATTTTCTCATGGTTGGGCTGTCCACGACAGGACGGCATAGGTTTAAGGTGAGGGGTAGACGTTTTAAGGGAATCTTTGAGTGGTACGTTATTTTGCACCGAGAACATGCTACCAGACCTGGCGGTAGAGGCAGATATGATTACAATGTTTAGGAAGCATTTTGGCAGGGCATGAACAAGCAAGGCATAAAAGAATGCAGACCTAATGGAGGCAAGTAGGATGACTGCAGAGAAGCATAACCGGAGATGTGGACATGGTGAGCCAAAAGGCCTGTTTTGTGCTGTACGTCTTTTATTAGGATTCTTATTATTTGATTCCCAATTATCTTGGTAGGTAGCCAGTTGAACCTTCCTTGATGTTGCTTCATTCGAGACCTCAAGGTAATGTTTCATAGTGTTGAAAAGGTGTGACACGGATTTTTGTGACAAGGAGAATTCTAGGTTTTAAAACTTTTTTTTAAAGCGTGAATTACATTTGTGTTGGCCAGATTTACTAAAGCTATATCTCAATATCTGTTTTCCCAAAGCATTCACAAAGGAAAGCATGAGCATAGTACTTTATCTGAATAAAGAATATAATCAATCATGGTGCCACAAATGAGATGTGCCATCTGGTTCAAGGCAGTAAATCCCCCAAAATTGGTGGTACTAATCCATGAGAGCTGAGAGCAACAGTGGCACATCTGTTTTAGATTTGCTTGTTATTATAAAAGTCACCTTAAATTGGGAGTAGCTAAGAGGCTTCTTGATGAGAATGTGTTTCAACATGACTATTCTCATGCCTGGATCTTTAAGTGACATGCAGAAAAGGAGATAAGAGTCTAATGTATTCTACGGTGGGATTTATCAGCTGCCCGAATGGAGATGAGAAAGTTACGTGCAAAATAGAAATTGAATTTGTCAAATTGATTTATTTTCTGACAGGTTAAAGTGGAAAATGGAAGGTGGAAACTAACTCAAGTAAGTGAGTTAATCAATGCCAGAATGTATATCGCTTAAAATATAATGACAGTCATCCGTTATTAACTTCAGTTGATTGTTGGCCAAAGATGAAATGTAAAATCAACAAATTTACAGAAATCAATGACTGTTTCTATATCCAGCGGGAACTGGTGGAATTTACCCACAAGCAGCAATTTCAATACAACAGCGCTGCTCACGGGTGTGGCTCCACGAACTGTTTCCAAATCAGAACCAGCAGCATAGCTCAGGCTGGCTGAATTCCCCAGCTGGGAATCTGCTGGCTGAGCTGCCCAGGGGTTCCCTGGTACAACCAATCGATTCATTTGTATATACAAGAATGATGGCAAAGGGAAAAGCTAAATATATACACCATTTACATCTTTCAATTAATTGTGCATATTTAAAAAAAATTATGAATTCAATGATTTATTCATTTTATTCTTTGTTACAAATTGATCATTTTTATAAAGCTTCAAACTAATTTTTATTAACCCAATTTAGCACGGTCCCTGACTCGTACCTGATGCCATGGTCTTTAATTCTGGTCATTATCACATATGCCAAACCCTCCTCAGCTTATAATCCTGACCTATCTGCACCGTCTTAAAGTCCCTTGTGATGGGCCAGCAACCTGATCTTGTTTTTCGATCGTTTCGCTGAACACCTCCGCTCAGTCCGCAATAACCTACCTGAACTCCTGGTGGCTCAGCACTTCAACTCCCCCTCCCATTCCCAATCCGACCTCTCTGTCCTGGGTCTCCTCCATTGCCACAGTGAGCAACACCGGAAATTGGAGGAACAGCACCTCATATTCCGCCTGGGTTGCTTGCGTCCGGATGGCATGAACGTTGAATTCTCCCAGTTTTGCTAGCCCTTGCTGTCCCCTCCCCTTCCTTAACCCTCGAGCTGTCTCCTCCCATCCCCCCGCCCTCGGGCTCCTCCTCCTCCTCCCTTTTTCCTTCCTTCTCCCCCCCCCCACCCTCCATCAATCTGAAGAAGGGTTTCGGCCCGAAACGTCGCCTATTTCCTTTGCTCCATAGATGCTGCTGCACCCGCTGAGTTTCTCCAGCATTTTTGTGTACCTTTGATTTTCTTATTGTTCAGGTGGCCATTTGTGCCTTGTCTACCCAGGTTGAATACCAAAGGGGGTTGAATCAACCCTCTTCATTGATGTGCAAACTACATTTAAGAATCGGTGTTTTCAACTTATTCAACCATTCTTCCAACGTCATTATAACCTAGAAAAAAGTTTTGGAGTAACTCAGCGGGTCAGGCAGCATCTCTGGAGAACATGGAATGCTGGCATTTTGAATCGGGACCCAAAATATCACCTATCCATGTTCTTCAGAAATGTTACCTAACCCGCAGAATTACTCCAGCATTTGGTCTTTTTTTGTAAACAAACATCTGCGATTCCTTTTTTCTTGATAATAACCTAGTTATATAGTCCTCAACTTTTATAGTTGTGGACTAAAAAGTCCATAACTTTTATAGTCCACAATTTGAACCAAGGGACTGAAAGTAATGAGCAATAATCCAACCTTGGGGAACTAAGGTGAAATCATTTTTGCTATTGCCACCTGTGTCTAAGATTGGCAAGCAGCACATAATGGGAATCGGATCTGAGGCAGTATTGGTGTGTATGACATGTACTCAATGTCCGAATGCAGAGCAATTGAGCACTATTTCGTCTTTTTCAGATCCATTTAACTATGTTAAATGATAGCTTTCTGCTTTCTGCTACCTTAAAGAACAATTGCTTGATTGTATTTATCCATTTTTATAATTACAGTGTCAGCAAATCTCAAGTTTGAAATTGTCGTTCTTTTTACCTCTTGGTTTCATCTTCCCAATCTTATATATTGCAGGCACAGTGACTATACAAAGAAACCAATCATACTTGACTTTTGTTCAGCCATTTGAACCACTCTTCTTTCAGCTGTTGAAGACATCATTGTGTGAATGTAAAATAAATCAGAAACAGCCTTTTGCTGAACAATAAACTTTCTAGTTCCACTCATTGAAGGGCTCTGGCACAGGAACACATTCATATCTGTCTTCTACATCCAGTGCACGCATTATTTTCGTCCTCAACAAATTATTTCTGTTTTCGTCATTACACATTTGTTTTCAGAGTTTTAATGTTGTTATGTATGAAAATGACAGCATTGACATCTCAGTGTTGGTAACTTAAGTAAATTAACTACTGAAGCAGTGGGATTAATATTGTGTCTTTTGCTGCTATGTTTTCCATATTATCCTCTGACAATTTATGCTTTAAATATGTTCTTCAGTGCATGGAATGCATTTTTTTATTTGAATGTGCTGAGGGCAGACAAATAAGGGAATTATTTCCGACATTGCTTAAGCCAGCTGGCAACATTTATATTTTCCAACAAGGTTGCCCTTGCCACCTCAACATTTCTGAAGTTTGTCTTCAAATCCATTACTGTGATAAATGCATCCTTCCATGGTATCTTGATCTACCACAATGAAAGTCTGCCCTTCACAGGAAACTTCATGAATTCATTTATTTCTATGCTTTGAGGCTGAGATTGAAGGACAGAGAAAGGTGAAGTGTCTGATTTGGAAATTGCTAAATCATCTGTAGTTCGCATGTAACTTCTCACTTCAGCTAATGAAAAATAAGTGATCCAGACTTTAACTAGATAAAGTCAATTTCCAGCAGATTCAAAAGACTTTTTTTTTGCAAGCAAGGTTAGAGAGAAATGGAAACGGGGTTCAATCCTGACCTCTGGTGCTGTCTGTGTGGAGTTTGCACATTTTCTCTGTAACCACATGGATTTCTGCCCGATGCTCTGGTTTCTTCACACATCCCAACACTTGCAGGTTTGTAGGTTACTTGGCCTCGGTAAATTGTCCCTAGTGTGTGGGGAGTGGATGCTAAAGAGGTATAACATAGAACAAGTGTGAACGGGTGATTGATGTTTCGCTTGGGCCGAAGGGCCTGTTTCCTTGCACCACCTTTCAATTCAATTCAATCAAAACTTATCGCATCTTTGTTTGATTTTAAAGTCCCATAATATATAACCTAGTTTCTTTATCATTTCACTTTTGGTAGAGGGCCACAGGTCTGCAAGACTTGTTTAGGCCTTGTCTGTACTTATGTGATGAGTAGCTTTCAAAGGTTCAGGCTGGAATTTTTTCAGAGCTTTTTTTCTGTGTTCACATTAGTACTGAAATGCATTCTAATCTTTGGCTTTCTGTTGTAATAGTCTTGAGCATCCAGGAATCAGCAATGTGGGATCTGGTGGCACAGGTTGACTAACTTTGTAGTATCATACTGGGTTTATGCAACACCTCTTCTTTTATCCCCTCGGCTGCTTTTGTGTTGTCAATATAAAGTTGTGAAAGAGCAGCACTTTGGAAAGACAGTCATCCATAGCACAACAGCAGTACTGCATCCACTGCCCGTCACCCGTAGGCCCACAAATATGCCCAATGTGCCCTCTGTCTATGCATCCCTTCCTCTGCCAAATTCTGAGCGCTTTGCCTTCAACAAACCAAGCCCAACACTCTTAAGGGAGGGATGAATTTACTTGAAATTTAGTCCTTGGGTTGAGTGCCCTTGAGATCCCCATTGAAACCCATCTCTTTGAGAAAGCTTTTAACCAGGCATTCTGCTATTCTCTTCTTGCCTGGGGTGCATTTTCTGTTGAATTGTGCCTCCATGAAATGACTTGCAAAGCATTCCTATGTTAAAGGCATGATGCAAATCCAATTGTTTAATATCTGATTTGTTTGGGTCACCAGGCTTTAATTCCCAAACCATCGGCTAAATATGCTGTGGTTGGGAATTGGCATTCTTCACCTAACACAGCATCGGAAATACTCTTTCTGTTTCTTTCTTGATCACGAAGAAAGTGGAATATTAAAGTCGAAGTACACTCCAAGGGCTGAAAGGTTGTTGAGATAGGTTGAAAGAGCATGATAAATGTCACTGTACGCTCAGATCTGCATGACTTATTGTTGCAAGGGTTTCTATATCTTTCAGATGCTTTCTTTCTACTGTGTAGCTAAAATATTCCTCTGCAAGCAGAGGGACTTTAAAAACACAAGCAGTTAGGTAGTCTTGTAGTTAGTTCAATATTGTTAATAGAAAATGAGTAACTTTAGAAGGGATTCAGATATTTTAAATGAGGTAGGAAATCTGTATAATAGTATGGTTATAAGTGAGGTCATTCTTCACATTGAAATCGGCCACCTTGTAAATTATGCAATTGTAAGTTAATTTGTATAGTATCTAAAATGTGTTGTGAATTTCAATTCATGATGTCTTATTATGGTTAACTTGTTTTGTGCAACCCACAATTGTCATCTGTGAAAGATGTCTCAATGTCATGTTTTACATTGCATTGGCTGTTTTTCTCTGGTTGCTGAAAGTAACACAGATACAATGATAAAGGACCAGATCAACGTTTTTTTTAAAGTTTTATTTTATTTGTGGACTTAATGCCAGTTGTCACCTTTCTATTTATTATGTTGTGCTGATGTAGTGCCGCAAAATAAAGTACTGAGTCTTTATCCTTCATTCAACCACAAATAAAGCTGAATCATGTGTGTGAAAGTCAGTTTCCTTGAGTCTAATGTTTGAAAGAGTGGAAATAATAGGAAACGAGGCAAATAAAGAAGAATGGTTATGGTTAGATGTGTGTCAAACCTACAATGTCACAAATGCTCTTGCACGATTCAGTTAAATTTAACAATGGCAAAATAATCAAGGATAAGGCCTTTGGAAAATATGGTTATTTTTTTCTGATAACAATCATTAATTCTCTTCTCACATGATGCTTCTCTGTCTTAAAAACATAAATGCAAGGTCATTGCCTTTTGCCAATCTAGACAAAGTTACAAGGGTATCTTAAAAAACAGCAATTTTAGGATCCTCCTGACCAGCCAAGAAGAATGTCCATGTAAAGCAAATGTTGGGGTTGGAATATTCTGAAGCATTAACATTGACTCACAATGGTCTAATGCTTTAAATACTTTTAGAACAACAGAGGCTTTGTAGTTTTGCATTGAGGCATCTTTCATTTCAAAAATGTTTTACTCCATCATGCAGTGGAAATCTAAATGTCCTATTTGTTGAATATCCCATCCATTCAAGGTGATAAGCTTGATGTTGCACAATGAACTACAAAACTCCTCCTTCTCATAACATTGATGGTGTTGCCGTTAATGAGATGTAATTTAATTGAAACTGTCAGTAATTCTGTCAGATATTCCATCTTATCTAATGCAAGTTTATTTACAATGGCAAATTAAAATGTTTTAATATAATTGATCGTCCCATGCATTGATGGAAATTATTCTGTGTGTCATATTCATACATTTAAGGTAGAGGGTGGTGCTGATTGAAGAATCATTGAAATCAGGGTGTTCATTTCTGATTCAAGTCAAAGGAATGAAGCTTCTACTTTGGGTGCATTTGACAATCTGCAAGGAAGTTACGTTTTTTCCAAGTAAATTAAGATTCAATGACTCAAACTTATTTGCATAGCCATGTATAAACGTACAGAGTTTGACATTTGTGGTAGTGAAAACATTCACCATTGACATAAAAAACGACCCTGGAAAATGTATTAATCTCAATGGCAGATACATTACCCCCAGTCCCACTTTCAGAAAATATATTACTATCAGATATAAGTTGGACCTATTTCATGTCTAGAATCAATTACGTATCTATTAAAAGGGCTGCACAGCCCCTAACATTGAAAGTTAAATTCAAGAAGCAATTTTTAATTATAATTTTGACGAATGCGTAAGAAAAACTAAAACACAATTAGGTTGATTGGAAGTTGAAATTTTCAGAAAATACTGCGAGTTTTGAAAATATTCTTTCTGAAGAATTGATAAGAATTAAAATGTGTTTTTAAGGTCAAATGAAGTGGTGTAGCAGTACTCTGGGTTGGTCTACAATCAAAACTGTAGATGTATGGAATGCAACAGAGCATAACATTTTCAGTACATTTAACAGCAAAAAATAGTTCACTAAGTTCAAAATATGCCTACAGGCAATGTTGTAAACATGTTAATCCCTTATTCTGAAATGTAGTTCAATTAGGTTATTGCTTGTTAAATGGAACAAGCGGAAGATGCTTTTTCTCTTTACTTCTTTGATTTTTGCAGATTATATTTGGAAAGGCTGCAAAATAGTACATCCTATGGAGCAGTGAGTATGACAGATTGTTGAATTTCCACCTTAAAATACACTTACCAGAGGTGGTTGTCAGATTTATTTTATTTTAATGATGAATGCTTTTGAACACACCATTATTTCTCACTGCAAATTCCAGGCCCAAACTTTCTATGAACCTTGCAAATGGCCAGAGTAGCAGAACATACGGTAATATTTATTTTCATGAACAAATGTTACTGATGTACTTAAGCAAGATGAGCTTCTGCACATTCTTCTTACTGTTGAAAATGGGTTTGTAATGGCAATTTCAAACTATTCCAAGCTTCAGCTTTCCATTGCCATTACTACACTGGCAGGGAGGAGTGATCGTACGCAGAAGATAAAATAAATGATCCTCCAGCCGTTCTTTCCAGTTTATTTGATTCTTTATTGAAGTAGTTGTACAGACAAAGAAGTAAACAAACCAGATCCTCTTTTTCCTTATACAAATCGTAGCTTTCTGTTCTTACTATCTGATCTGGTAACAACTGTATTCTATCTCCCGTGCTTGCTCCAGTCTGATCTGGCCACTCCCTATGACTACGTTATATGTAACGTTCATCAACATATCAAAAGCCACCCTCAAGCGTTCAAAATAATTCTGCAAGAAATATCTTGACAAAATAATGAAATATGTGTACAGTTACTAACCTAAGCATGAATGGCTCCTACACACCGGCCCCTAATTATTCTACATATATAATGAAGCAATAAACATTAGAAGGAGCAATAAAAGCTTAACATATTATCAAAAACAAAAGGTATGCACTGTGTTAGCATTCAAACTTCTTTAGTGATTCTTCAATCTTCTTCTTTGGCTTCTTGGGACAAATATATCTTAGTTATCTGTCTTACCAAGATGTTCTCAGTCTGAAGTCATACTATACGCATTAGACCTTGTGCATCTGGTCTGATCTCCAATATTCTGCCCATCAGCCAGGAGCCTCATTGTGCAGTTGAATCAACCACTAAAACAATGTCACCTGGAATAAAGCTTCTTCTTACCCTTGACCATCGTTGTCATTCGTGGATTAGAGGCAAGTATTCTTGTTTCCACTGTTTCCAAAAAAGGTCTGTCATATATTATACCTGTCTCCATCTGCATTTAATGTGCAAGTCTTCCTTCACAAAGAGTCCAGGTGGTAGTATTGGCTTGGTCTTCAACAGAAGAAGATGTTTTGGTGCAAGTGCTTCCAGGCCCCTTGGATCATCAGAACTCCTGGTAATGGGTCGACTATTTAAAATGCTTCAATTTCACAAAATAAACTTTGCAATCCTTCATCGTCCAGAACTCGTTGTTTAAGATCAGAGCGCAGCACACTTCGAACCATGCGGATCAATCGTTCCCAAACACCACAGTGATGGGATCCTGCTGGGGGATTAAAGTTCCCCTTATCCCTTGCTGGAGCACAGCATTCTGGATCTTATTCTGAATTAAGCCATTGAGTGCTTGTCTCAATTCTCTTTCTGCTCCAATAAAATTTGTGCCATTATCTGATCTTAAAGATGAAACTTGACGTTGTCGACAGATAAATCTTCGTAATGCATGAATGCAGGAGTGTGTCAAGTGTAGATGCAACTTCTAGATGTACTGCCCTGTTCGCCATGCAAGTGAAGATTACACCACACCTTTTAACTGGACATCGTCCTCTCTTGATCTCTATAGGACCTAAGTAATCTACTACATCTGTAAATGGAGGCTTGTCTGGTAAAATCCTCTCCAGAGGCAAGTCTGCCATTTTTGTTCTCCAACTGTTCCCTGCTGTCATCTACACACAACACAGTTTGTTATGACCTTTCTTGCAGTGGAGTTAGCTTTGATAATCCAGTATCTTTTACGGAGTCGCAACAGCATATAATTTCTTCCTCCATCTCCGAGCTGTTCATGGAAATGACTGCTTCTTTTGACAGCATGTTTACCAGCTAATGTTGATAACTCTTCTTTGAAAGAAAGAAAGACAGAAATAAATAACTTGTGTTTTCTGCTTTGAGAAGATCTTCAGGACATAAACACTGTCCACAGAGTGATGCTTTAAAGACTTGCATCTCTTTATCAACCTTTTCCTTTAGTTTGCTAGGATCTTTTTCAAAGATACCTATAGCAATCTCCTTTTTTTTTTCCCGAGTCAACAGCAAGAGCATTGTCCTTAGTTAAAGAAAGCAAGCTACCACAGTCTTTAGCTTACTCCATGATGAGAAATAGGTCATTAAATAGTTTGTTGAATTCAATGAATCCTTGACAATGATGTTCACCGTGATGCCTTGCTTGATTTCCGGATCATTAGCAGAGATTGCAGATTCCAGGTTAAGCTTTGGCCATTCTCTGTCTGGTTTACAGAGAATCTCTGGTCCCTTGATCCATTTCTTACTGCTTAAGAAGCTGTCTGCTGTTAGTCCTCTAGCAGCTTCATCCTCAGGAATATCCTTTGTGCCAACATATCTCCACTGTGATACATCAGTAGCATCCCTTATAAAAGAGATCCTGTTTGCTACAAATGTTTGAAAGCGTTTGGTTTCGTTGTTGATATACTTAAGCACGGTTGTGCTATCTGTCCAGAAGATGGATTTGGCCAGCTGAAGCTGTAATTCCTTTTGCAGCATTGTGTCCACTCTGACAGCGAGGACTGCAGCTGTAAGCTCCATTCTGAGAATCGTCATTTGTTTCAATGGTGCCACTGTGGCTTTTCCCATTATGAATGCAACATGCACTTCTTCCTTATCATCTTCCAGTCTTTGATTTGAAGCAGTACCGTAGCCACTTTCACTTGCGTCTGAAAAGTGGTGCAACTGTGCCAATCTAATTTGACCAAAGTTAGCGGGCTTAACAGTTGAGTTTAAATTCCAACATCTTGTTGAAATCTGCTAACCATCCTGTCCATCGCTGAGAGAAGGTTTGCATTATGCTCTCATCCCATCCGAGTCTTTCCTCACAGAGCCCTTGCATAATCAGCTTGGCTGGCAGTGTAAATGGTGCAAGAATTCCTAAATGATCGTATATAGAGCCAACTACGGATAGGATGCCCTGTCAGGTGTATGGTCGTTCCTGTACCACAATTCTGAACTTGAACCCATCAGCTTCAAAGCACCAGTGCCCTTTCCATAGGCAGGTTGTCTTTGTCTAAAACCAACTCCCTGGTATTAGCTCTTTTTTTGTGGAATGGATGCCAATACAGCACAGCTTTTGCTGATCCACTTTGATAGCATGAATCCTCCCATTTGACAGAGGGAAGTCAGGTGTGCTGCCATTTGAATTGCTTCCTGGTCCAAAGTCATGGACTTTAAACAATCATCCACATAGAAGTTGTTCTTTACTGTGTTTGGTACTTCTGGGTTCTCAGCAGTCTTCCTTAAAGCAACGTTTGCACAACTAGGTGATGACAATGTACCAAAAAGATCTTGTTGCGCATCACCTTCAGGCCACCACAGGAACCACAAATAGTCAATATGCTTTTCTGATACCATGATGGTGAAACATTGCTTGATATCAGCCATCAATACAACTGGTTCTTGTCTGAATGTGATGAGAACTCCAATGAGTGAGTTGGTAAGGTCCGGACTCTGCAACAGTTGGCAATTAAGTGATGTCCCTTTGAAGACTGCCCCACATTCAAAGACCACCCTCAAGGTCCCTTTCCTTGAGTGATACACCCCTTGGTGTGGGATATACCAGAGCCCTCCATCGATTCAGCTGGTCCACTGGATTCATTTCAGCAAAACCATTATCAAACATTTCTGTGAGGAAAGATGTATATTCATCATGACATTTCTTATTCTTGTCAAACCTGTGTTTCAGGCTCTGGATGCGCTGCACTGCAATGCAACGGTTATTCGGCAGACTGACACTTTCTTGTTTGAAAGGTAAGTCTAGATAATAGGGTCCATCTATTATCTTCACTGAGTGATTCATAATATCCAAGAACTTTACCTCTTCTCTGGGGTGGAAGATTGGAACCTTCACGTGGTCCGCCCTGTTTCCACTAATGCAATCAACTCGAGGTGCACAAAGGGAAGATCAAATAGAACAAGTTGTCCAACATCTTTAGGCTGTGCACGCCACACAGAAGACGAACCTCTTCTCTGACAATTTCTTCGGCTTCCTTGCTGGTTCTTTCACTGAAGTCGTGATTGTATTGTTTGACCAGTAGCTCCTCTAAGTTTACAATGATATTCGATTGACAGCAGCAGCAGAGCAGCCATTTTCATCCCTGCTTTCATTGTCTCTTCTCAGGGGACCATAGATGACCCATCCGAGTCGGGTCCTCATGGCAAATGGTCCTTCCCCTTGGCTGTTAACCAGCTCCCAAGGTTCCAATACCTTTGGAGCAATTGGTCTGATGAGTAGGTCGATGCCAGTGTGTATTCTAGGAATATTGATATCCTTCAATTAAAGCCATTGTTTTAGGTCTTCCTGCTTGGGAATGTTTAGATGAGAAACGGGTATGGTCTTATGTGCGAACACATCAGATAGTTGCATAAAATCGTCTTTGTCCAGACTAGATATTTCCAAAACTGAGATTCAGATTCAGATTCAATTCAGATTCAATTTTAATTGTCATTGTCAGTGTACAGTACAGAGACAACGAAATGCATTTAGCATCTCCCTTGAAGAGCGACATAGCAAACGATTTGAATTAAAAAAAATAATAAGTGTCCGGGGGGGGGGGGGGGGTATGTTTGGCAGTCACCGAGTCACGTTGTTGAGTAGAGTGACAGCCGCCGGAAAGAAGCTGTTCCTCGACCTGCTGGGTCGGCAACGGAGAGACCTGTAGCGCCTCCCGGATGGTAGAAGGGTAAACAGTCCATGGTTGGGGTGAGAGCAGTCCTTGGCGATGCTGAGCGCCCTCCGCAGACAGCGCTTGCTTTGGACAGACTCAATGGAGGGAAGCGAGGAACCGGTGATGCGTTGGGCCATTTTCACCACCCTCCGCAATGCCTTCCGGTCGGAGACAGAGCAGTTGCCATACCATACTGTGATGCAGTTGGTAAGGATGCTCTCGATGGTGCAGCGGTAGAAGTTCACCAGGATCTGAGGAGACAGATGGACCTTCTTCAGTCTCCTCAGGAAGAAGAGACGCTGATGAGCCTTCTTGATCAGAGTAGAGGTATTGTAGGTCCAAGAGAGGTCATCGGAGATGTTGACTCCCAGGAACCTGAAGCTAGAAACGCGTTCCACCTCCGTCCCGGAATGTTCCTGGGGGTCTGCGTGCCGCCTCCTGGACTTCCTGAAGTCTAAGTTTCAATGAGCTCCTTGGTCTTCTTGGAGTTAAGGGCCAGGTTGTTGTCAGCGCACCATGCTGCTAATAAGACTGGACCTCCATCCCTGTAGGCAGTCTGCTCATCGTTGTTGCTGATGAGGCCAATCTACCGTTGTATCATTCTGCAGACTTGATGATGGTGTTAGTACCAATACTCCAGGTGTGGTCAGTCCAAGGTGTAAGAGGGAGTAGAGGAGGGGGCTCCTAGCACACATCCTTTTGAACGCCGGCTAACAGGGTGAGGGCTTTCTTTACTGAGGTGTGCTTGTCATAACCTCAATGACTGGGGTCCGTGAGATACGAGGGAACACAGGCTTCTCTCATTCATGGTACCACCAAGACAATCTTAGTCTTTTTTTGTCCTGTAAAATGTTCGGCTCACATTTCATCAAGCTTTCTGTGCAAAAGGTAGTTGAACTTCCATGATCCAAAAATGCATATGTTTGCAACACTGTGTCACCCTTGCGGCTCTTTACCTGCACTGGTGAGAAGGAGAAGATGCAGATTTCACCACTGGCCCCAATATGCCCACACAACTCAGATGAGGGAGCAGCATCATTCACAGTTGGCTTCTCATTCTGTTCTGTATGCTTCGGCTTCTTCTCTGTGTTCTTCTGTTCAGCATGAAGTATTTCAGGATGATCTTGTTTGCACACGCCACAAGTCATTGTGACACTTGCAGTCCCTACTCATGTGTCCTCTCTTCAAACATCCAAAGCAGACTCCCTTCTCCTTTAAGAAGTTCATCTTTTCTTTGTGCCCCTTCTGCTTGATCAGTCGACACCGCCCTAATATGTGACCACTTTTATTACAGAACAAACAAGAACCATGAGTGTTAATGGTAGACGCATCTCTTCTCAATCTACATGTTGTTGGATTTCCTTGCACTGTTGTTTCTACAGGTATTACAGTTGTTGCAAAACTTTTTCCTTTCTGTCCTGATCTTTCTCTTGTTTTAGCAAAAGTAGAACCTTTGACAGTTGCAATTGGTCTAGGATCCTGAATGTGCCTGACATTATCTCCACTTGCCACTCCATGAAATCCACCAGATCAGGAAACGTAGCTTGACGACCATGCATTTTCTGTATCCGACATGCACTAATCCTCCATTTGTTTGTAAGCCTGAAGCTTGTAAGGCAATTTTAGAAGGATAGTCTTCATATTGGTAGCAACATTCATTTCCTCCATATAGGTGAGATGTTCCATTGCATTGCAATAACCTCTAAGAAACAGCAAAAACCTATACAATGCCTTCACATCCTCTGGCTTGATCACTGACCAAGCAAAAACATTGGCAATCTTGTGTTCATCACCAAAATATTTTTTAGGCAGAGCTTTTGCCTTTTGATAGCCATCGGCTGGAGGCAAATGTCAGCAACTGTGGACTAGCCCCTTTGGATACCCTCTTGTGTATTGCTCTAGAAAATGCAAGCAATTACTCTTATCAGTAGTTTTTCTTTCCACTCCTTCCACAAACTTCATATTGCAAAGGGTCACCATCGTAAACAAGAATGTCTCTTGGAGGTAAGGTAGAAGAGATATTTTGTAGAGTTAGAAGAGTAGTAATCTGATTCTGCTTCTCCATTAATTTCCAGATATCATGTTGGTTTCCATCATTCCATACAGGGGGAGCAGTGCCACAGGCCACTACGCACTCTTACTCATATGAGTCTGTACATTTGGCCTCTGAAAAGAGTGCTGAGTTTGATGGGTCTTAACACGAGCCCAAACAGGTGGTTTATAAGTTGTTTGTTTTTGTCTAACAACCTGTTGCTAGGGGTAATCTTTGATTCCCATCAACACATTCTGTCTTTGTTGCACTTGATCATGCCAGTATTCATCTGTCTGTAGATTTAATTTAGCTACTGCTTCCGTTTTAGCAGCTCCTTCTTCCATAAAAGGGCTCATCCCATGAGATACTCTCAATCTGCTTCTTGAACCCTTGCCCCCAAATATATATTGTTACTTGCACTGGTGGGCTGGCAGCTCAGTCACTCAGGGCTGGCAGTTCACGGACAGCTATTCCTTGAAATACCATTTCAAGCAGAGTGCAGGCCACCAAATTCAAATGCGATTTCATACCATTTGGGCTTTATACTCCTGGCCTCCCGGAGTGATTGTAACCTTCATCATGGTGATTGACAGGGGAGAGGACCATTCTGCAGATCTCAAGATTTTTTAAACACTCATAACTTTTATATTTTTCATCGATTGGAAAAATCCTCGGGGCTGCCTCAGCGGAGGAGGACAAAGTAAGATAGCCAAAAATCATAGTGATATATCGTAGCGTATTTTCAAAAATCAATATACAGCGCAGACAGGAAGTGGTCAAGATGAGACATTTAGTGATATACTGTAGATGCTAACAGTTACTAGCCTAAGCATGAATGGCTCCTGCAGGGTTTATTGCAAAAAGTAAGCAGTTCAGCAGTGATTGTCACATAGGAGTAGACAGATATTAAATTACTGAAAAACTTTTTGATCAATTTAGGGTAGCACAGCGATAGAGTTGCTACCTTACAACACCAGAGACGCGGGTTCAATCCTGACTACAGATGCTCTCTGTGCAGAGTTTTTTACATTTTCCCTGTGACCACGCGGGCTTCCTATGGATGCTCCAGTTCCCTCCCACATCCCAAAGCCGTGCAGGTTGGTAGGTTAATTGGCTTCTGGAAATTGTGCCCAGTGTGCAGGATGTGAAACTGGGATATCAGAAGCAGTGTAGTCAGTGAGGATTTGGTGGGCCGAAGGGCCTGTTCCCACGATGTTTCCAAATGTCATAATAAATATAAGAAAAATTAGATTTATTAAAATGTTTTCCAGCACCTAAAACAATAAAAAATTAAGCATGCATAATTTGAAGAACTCTCCATAGACAATAGGTGCAGGAATAGGCCATTTGGCCCTTCGAGCCAGCACCGCCATTCAATGTGATCATGGCAGATCATCCCCAATCAGTACCACGTTCCTGCCTTCTCCCCATATCCCCTGATTCCGCTATTTTTAAGAGCCCCATCAAGCTCTCTCTTGAAAGCATCCAGAGAACCTGCCTCCACCGCCCTCCGAGGCAGAGAATTCCACAGACTCACCACTCTCTGTGAGAAAAAGAGTTTCCTCGTCTCTGTTCTAAATGGCTTACTCCTTATTCTTAAACTGCGGCCCCTGGTTCTGGACTCCCCCAACATCGGGAACATGTTTCCTGCCTCTGGCATGTCCAAGCCCTTAACAATCTTATAGAAACGGCATTTCGTTTGGACCTCAAGGGGTGTTTCAATGAGGCCCTCTCATCCTTCTAAACTCCAGAGTGTACAAGCCCAGCTGCTCCATTCTCTCAGCATATGACAGTCCCGCCATCCCGGGAATTAACCTTGTAAACCTACGCTGCACTCCCTCAATAGCAAGAATGTCCTTCCTCAAATTAGGGGACCAAAACTGCACACAATACTCCAAGTGTGGTCTCACTAGGGCTCTGTACAACTGCAGAAGGACCTATTTGTTCCTATATTCGATTCCTCTTCGAATTCGATTCGATTGCTGCTTGTCCAAGATCCACGTAAGCACTGGCTAATACTGGCTTTTTTCCGCTCTTTTTTAAACTGTTTTTCCCCTCTGACTCACCTTTACCACGGGTTTCAGCCAATAAGCTCTTCTCTTTGCTTCTCTTTGATTGCTGCTTGTCCAAGATCCATGTAAGTACTGGGAATTTTTTGGAAATGTCGTTATTTTCATCTTACAACATTGCACCAAAATAGATTATTTAATTCTTAGTTAAATGTGTTCAAAAAAGATGTGAAACAGAGCATCTTACTTCAAAAGAAAATTTGCAGTTGGATAGAACAAGGAATTGTCTGACAAATTTTGCTGCAAAAAAAAAAATATTACCAAAGAGAAATAAGGGAAACACAATAGTTTGATAAAGATTTAAACAAAGAACAACACTTAACAGAAAGCTCTTTTTCCACAAAATTATTGTATTCTATGAAGTTCACTGAATGAAAATATTCTGTCGGTGCAACATTTCTGTGTTCTGGCCAGATGCATATGTGGACATTTCATTTATGTGGCAAGTATAAATGTTCTGAATAAACACTGTTTCAATTGACAATAGTTTAACCAATCATTTATTACTTGATCATTGTCCTATCTGGGACACATGACAATAAACTCTCTTGACTTATTGTCATGTGTCCCAGATAGGACAATGCAATTCTTACTTGCTGCAGCACAACAGAGCATTGTAAACGAAAAATCAATTTTGCAAAGATAGAACCACAGAGTTAACCAAAAGATGGAAATCTGAAATGGCGTCAAATGGCGTTAATAGGAATATTTTCCAAGATTTTAGTTGATTTTGCCTGGAATATGATGGTCAAATCCTGGACAAATTTCAATTTAACATACCTTTATTTAGTCAAATGCACAGTTACATGGAAATAACCTGATGGACATGACTGTGAGAGGTATGAATTGTTTGCATACTCATCAGTGGAACTATTAAAGACGTGAAGAAGCCAAAGAAGGGAATGGCCATGGAAGATATTGGCAATGAAATCTACAAATCTTAATTCTCCCATTTATGTCTTCGTTAGTTTTTGTACAGAGAGTTTTCTTCTTGACTATGAAATATCTAATTCCCTCTGTGTCATGTTTCCACATTTTCGTGGTTACTGAATTCAGGGCTAATTGAGCAAGCCCCCTTCTCGTTCTACCTAAGCAATGGTATTGTCCTGTGGAATCTTAGTTTAATTCAGTTTATTGTCACACGTACCGAGCTATAGTGAAAAGCTTTTGTTGCGTGCTAAGCTGTCAGCTTAAATACAATACATGATTACAATCGAGCCATCAACTGGTTACAGATACAGGTAAAGGGAATAACGTGAATTGCAACATAAAGCCTGTAAAGCCTGATCACAGAATTCATAAATCATACACAATTCTTTTTTTATTCTCCCTTGTCATACTTGAGTACAATGATCGGTTTAAGTACTTGAGCTTTGATTACGAACAGAGTGTGATCGTCGTCAGAATTAAAAGTCAGATTTTGCTCTTTCATATGTACAGCAGATGTGGGAGAATTATGATGAGAAACAAGATCTATGGCCAGTCTATATAGATGCCTACACCATCACCACGCTTGGCTCAGTATAATACAGATGAAGCTGGCCAGGAACATAAAGAAGGACAGTAAAAGCTTATTTAGATATGTTAAGGGGAAAAAGAATAGCAAAGTCAAATGTGGGTCCCTTGAAGGCAGACACGGGTGAAATTATTATGGGGAACAAGGAAATGGCAGAAGAGTTGAGCAGGTACTTCGGATCTGTCTTCACTAAGGAAGACACAAACAATCTCCCAGAAGTACTGGAGGACAGAGGATCTAAGGGGGTCGAGGAACTGAAAGAAATTTACATTCGGCGAAAAATAGGATTGGGTAGGCTAATGGGACTGAAATATGATAAACCCCCGGGGCCTGATTTACTGCATCCCAGGGTCCTCTAGGAGGTGGCTCTAGAAATAGTGGACGCATTGGTGATCATTTTCCAATGTTCAATAGATTCAGGATCAGTTCCTGTGGATTGGAGGATAGCTAATGTTATCCCGCTTTTCAAGAAAGGAGCAAGAGAGAAAACGGGGTATTACAGACAGGTTGGCCTGACTTCGTGGTGGGAAAGATGCTGGAGTCAATTATTAAAGAGGTAATAATGGGGCATTTGGATAGCAGTAAAAGGATTAGTCCAAGTCAGCCATGAAAGGATTAGTCCAAGTCCAACCATGAAAGGAAAATCATGCTTGACTAATTTTCTGGAATTTTTTGAGGATGTGACAAGTAAAATGGATGAAGTTGAGCCAGTGGATGTAGTGTATCTAGACTTTCAGAAAGCCTTTGATAAGGTCCCGCACGGGAGACTGGTGACTAAAATTAGAGCACATGGTATTGAGGGTAGGGTGCTGACGTGGATAGAAAATTGGTTGGCAGACAGGAAGCAAAGAGTAGGAGTGAACGGGTTATTTTCAGATTGGCAGACAGCAGCGAGTGGAGTGCCGCAATGCTCGGTGTTGGGGCCGCAACTGCTTACCATATATATTAATGATTTGGAAGAGGGAATTAGGAGCAACGCTAGTAAGTTTGCAGATGACACAAAGCTGGGTGGCAGTGTGAGCTGTGAAGAGGATGTTAGGAGGTTGCAGGATGACGTGGACAGGTTGAGCCAGCACTGCCATTCAATATGATCATGGCTGTTCATCTAAAATCAGTTCATCTTTTCTGTTTTTTCCCCATGCCCCTTGATTTTGCTAGCCCCAAGAACAAAATGTGACTCTCTTGAAAACATCCAGTGAATTGGCCTCCACTGCCTTCTGCTTCCATGGCAGAGAATTCCACAGATTCACAACTCTCTGGGTGAAGAAAGTTTGTCCTCATCTCAGTCCTAAATGGCCTACCCCTTATTCTTAAACTGTGTGACCCCCCTGGTTCTGAACTCCCCCAACATCTGGACATTTTTCCTGCAGTTACAGTAAGTGAAAATCTAGCAGGCAAGCAGGATGCTTTCTCCAACCATTCCCATTTGAAGGCCACTATCTTCAACCGCTTCTACCCAGTGCTTGGTGCCTACTTCCAGCAGCCACTGGTTTTCCTCCAGGATGCACCAAGCCGCAGCCTGGTCCATGCCGGTCACCAGGGCAAACTCGGCACAGAGACTCTCAGGGCCGCGGCGCAATGCTTCCGACGCCTCCGACGGCTCGGGACTCTTGCACTGAGGCAGCTCCATGGCCGGAGCTGAAGCAAGTGACTCGCCAGCCTGGCAAACACTCGCCACCCCTGACTCCCCATCCACATCTGCTTCTGCTTCCATCCCTCCCTCCGCCCCAGCTCTCCAACATCCATGACCAGGTTGCTCAGAGCACAGCAGCGCCTCATCCAAAGCCGGATATATTGGAACATGTGTAGCCATAAAAGTGGGGGGGGGGGGCCCCCCCCCCCCCCCAGCCCCCCCTCCCCCCCCCCCCGGTTCCGCAGCCCATGTACCACTCTCCTGCCGCTCGTGGGCCTCGCTAATGTCAGCCGCTTCCCGCAAATCCTCAAATTCCGACTGCCGCCAGGAGCAGGACGTGGCCTTACTTGCTGCGCTGGGTGACACTCATTCACTGCCCCGTCCATGTCTTTCAATGTTAATTTGCATGGGGACATGGTTCGGTCAAGTGACAATAACTGAGAATAACAAAGAATAGGAATGCTGCTGTCATGTCAACAGACGCGCACACAAGCAGTTGATGTTAGTTTTGAAATTCTCATTGATCACAGAATTTCTCATGACAGAGCGTGAGAGATTCTGTGATCAACATGAGAGCATGAGAATTGGGCGAAATGCGTGAGTCTCATGCTCAATGCGTGAGAGTTGGCAGCTCCACATCACGTGACGGTCCTCGTAACCACTGACGAGGGTTCGACCATAAGTGGTCTGACCATCAGGTGACGCCACGCAAGTGGGACTAGTGTTGCTGGGGCATGTTGGCTGGTGTGGGAAAGTTGGGCCAAAGGGCCTGTTTCCACATTGTATCACTCTATGACTAGTTGCAACAAGTCCTCTTCACCCTGCCCCTGCTGACCTCCATTTGTTTCCAATGCAGCAATGTCTTGATTACATAATGATGTGCTGTTTTCAACCCCTTCCAGGGTCTATCCTCTCCTGGTCTCCAGGCTTCTTCCAGCAAAACAATCTTCCAAGATTGGTGTGTTCCTCCATTTCCGGTCCCAATAAGTCATCTTTGAATATATTGCCTGTACCTTGAGTAGCCACACCTTCAGAAACTTTGGGATTATCTCCCTAAATTTTCCCCAATCCTCCCTCATTCTTTTTTTCGTGTAACAACTTAAAACCTGGGTCTTTGGCCATTTTTGATCATCCGCCCCAAATGTCTCATTATATGGCTGAACGTCATGTTTTACAATTGCTTCTGTAAAATGCATGGGCTACTTTAGTACATTACGCATGCTGTATACATAAACGCTGCTGTTGGCGATTTATATCATGAGAGGATAACCAAGTTCAATTTAACGATTCAGAAAGATGAAGTCTATAATGTTACACATCTCCGCACAAGACCTTTGAAAAGTAGGTAAGATCACAACCTTTAGCTCAGGCAAAACACTGAGGCCAACTATCTAATTTCTGCTGCGTAATGTTCCCCCGAGCCTTTCGTGCACTGAAATGATGGAACCAAATTCAGTTTGTAATCAAAGACTGACACTGTCCCAGGTAGACACAAAGTGTGAGAGTAACTCAGCGGGTCAGGCAGCATTACTGGAGAAAAAAGGATAGGTGGCGTTTCAGGTCTGGATCCTTCTTCAAAAGTCTCTCTGACCCGCTGAGTTATTCCAGCACTTTGTATTTATCATTGATATACACCATCATCTGCAGTTCTTTGTTTCTACTGATATTGCGCAGTTAACCTCTGATGGGAGGTTGGAAATACGGCATTTAGTGAAGGAAGAGTGAACTGGAGAGTAGCTTACACAAGGGATTGTGGAGGATTGTTGTGGTAAATGGTGGGAGTGTCTCAAGGACTTAGTTAAACATTTTATTATTTGCCGCCATCGAAGTCAAAGCAGCAGGGTGAAAGCACATTATGACAGGAGCCAGCCTTAAGCCAACACCAGTCCTGAGGACAATGTGATCCAGTTTCCCTTTCAAGGCTCCTTAAGGATTGTTGCATGGCAAACTATTAGATTCAGTGCTATCCTGACTTGGAAATCCTATTGAGGTCACAAGAGTATCTCGAGTCAAAAATCACCCGATCAAATTTCACAGTTGACCTGAAAATTCTCACAGAAGTGATTTACCCTGGAGTAAGTAGATTTTCAGCCGTGCTGCACTGGAATAAACCAGCACCAAGCAATCAAATTTTCAGAGCAATAGAGCTCAAAGTTCTTCTATGCTTTCATGGTTAGAGCCAGCCAACACAACACTGACTTTTTTTAATATGTGAAGCCATAATTACTCCGTGATATAGTGACAATGATTCAATACAATCTGTTATTTGTTTTGAATCAGAAATGCAAATTCTCCTTTGTGATTTTGACAGTTATATCTGTGAATTTGAAGTTGTTATAATAAAAACAAACATGGAAATTAATTTGAATATGCATTTTGAACATGAAAACAATGTGTAGCTTTCCAGACCATCATTTTGATTATTAGTAGCTAATCTTGTCATTTATCATGAGAAAAAAATACATGGTCAGAGCCAGCCAAGGACAGTGTAAAATATCTCTTTAAAAGGAAAAAAATGGATGTTTGGAGATTTACCAAATATTGCATTAACAATAAACATTTGTAAAATGTATTACACTTGTGGGAAGAACAATAAACTAATTTAATTTAATATGGCACCACTTAGTTTTCTGATCTATTTCATATATGATTCCTGAAACCATGAAGTTTCGACAAGAATATTCTGAGCTGCTTAATATTATTACTATAGTTATTCTGCGTTTTTTTTAAAATTCTTGAGGCTGATTCTCTTCTGTTGTTCCCTTGTGTGTTCTTTTTCAGTTTTTACTTGTGCTTTTTGGATCAATATAAATGCTGCATCTGCTGCATTTTTGTCAAAGATATTACTGTAACATGAATTAATTTCACTGATAAAAACAATAAATATTTTTTTATTTTAGCATAATAAGATCTTAAAACATGAAGGAGGAGTAGGATTTAGTCATATGGCCCCCTGGCACTATTTCGAGAGTTAGCATGTACACAATGGACAGATTAGCCTGGTCTATGTCATATACAAAATTGAAAAAAAGAAAAAAAAAAATAGCTCACAAATGTGTTCATAAAGATAGACCCAAAAAGCTGGAGTAACTCTGCGGGACAGGCAGCATTTCTGGAGAGAAGGAATCGGTGACGTTTTGGGTCGAGACCCTTGTTCAGACTGGTGAACAAGGGTCATAAACTTTGTTTATCTGTCAGAAAAGATTGAGTCAGGGAAAGCAAACATTTCAACAAATAGGTCCAATTTGTAAATTATGCATTAATCCCCCTAGTTATTTGTCCTGTTTGCTTTTCCTAAATCAACAAAAGGAATAGGGAGCATGTTCAAATCCAGGGTACAAAAGATATAATCATAAAAGTGTATGAAAGTTCTTATTTCTCTCGACAACAAAGACTGTGTTTCACAAACATTTCTGGCAGGATGAAAGTTGGGCCTGCAATTGGGTCCGACTCTTTTGGAGGACAAGGAGTGAACAACAGGTCCCCTCCTGCTCTAAGAGGAAGATAATTCACCCTGGTTACTCACTTGCATCTCGTCTTAAATATTGAGATCATTTTGCATCAAGCCCCCTAAAACTTGGCCAATTGTATGAACACTCATGGAGATATCAGGGAATAACAAAGAAACTGAGCATTAAACTATTTGGGCTGATTGACTTTGTGATGCTTTCTAGTTTGTGCTTTTGAATAATTTAAATTATTATGATTTATGTTCAACAAATTATGCTTACAGCAGAGCCCTTCAGTAACAACTGTCTGTGAGCATGATTCATGAGAGCAGTAATTGAACTAAACTCAGCAACCAAGCTGTACAACTTCAGAATATCAAAATACACATCTCCTGATGCCATCAAGGAAAAGACATATATCATTACCTCGTAAGATCAATCTTCATGTCAGGAACCAGTGATTTAAACAAACAAAGCAATTCAGTTTGTTTTAAATGGGTCTGAAGAAGGGTCTTGACCCAAAACATTACCCATTCCTTCTCTCCAGAGATGCTGCCTGTCCCGCTGAGTTACTCCAGCATTTTTTGTCTCCCCATTAATATCACGATTCATCTGAGCAAATAGTTGTTCTGATACTGTTCTAATGTGGATATTATCGGCAGTTTAACAACATTATCCCAGTTAAACACAGCTCCAAAGGTGTTAGAATCATAGTGTGATACAGTGTTGGAATGCCCTTTGGCCCAACTTGCCCACACCGGTCAACAATGTCCCAGCTACACTAGTCCCACTTGCCTGCGCTTGGTCCATATCCCTCCAAATCTGTCCTATCCATGTACCTGTCTAACTGTCTCTTAAACGATGGGATAGTGCCTGCCTCGACTATCTCCTCTGGCAGCTTGATCCATACACCCCCTTGTGTGAAAAAGTTACCCCTCGGATTCCTATTAAATCTTTTCCCTTTCACCTTGAACCTATGTCCTCTGGTCCACAATTCCTCTACTCTGGGCAAGAGATTCCGTGCATCTACCCGATCTATTCCTCTCATGATTTTATACACCTCTATAAGATCACCCCTCATCCTCCTGCGCTCCAAGGAATAGAGACCCAGCCAACTCAACCTCTCCCTATTGCTCACACCCTGGCAACATCCTCATTAAAAAGTGTGCGCCCAAATAATAATACAAATGCAATTTTCTCTTTACATTTATTATATAGAGAAAATCTTATTTAGTGTTCATGCACATAATCCAAACGGAGAATAACTCTCTTACTATGAATAAATGAAGCACATTGCTCCAAATAATGTCACTCAAATTTCCTTCTCCCACATCATCACACAAACTGATACAAAAGCTTTTGTAACCACGGCCAATGTGTTCCTTGTAAAATGTACGAAATTTTATCTGATTGCCGCCTTCTTACAAACAAAATACTTCTGAACTTTTGAAAATGATGGATGACTGTGCTGGTAAGGTGCTGAAGGTTGTCATTGAATGGAACCCTCGCATCTCTTGTGGGCAGGAAGTAATTGGGAGGAAGGCTGAGTTTTCTTCACTTGCACGTTTTGCATGACTTCATTTGGGATAGAGTTCGATAGGACATCCCACTTTCCAATGATGCGTTTATACACTCATAGCTGATTAATCTTCAGATTCTCCCCCTCATTATTCTTCACGTTTTTTCCTATATTTGGTTCCTGTCAGCAGGTTTTTGTCACAGACCCTTACCTCTCCCAATGCGGATTTACTTCTAAAAGTCGTTCAGTTTGATTTCATAAGATGAGATAAGATATCAACTCCATACAAATGAATGCACTTCATGATCTCCAGTGCATACTATGCAGAGTTAAATGATTCAGAAGTCTCTTTGGAGGTTACCCAGCATGTAATAATGGGTCTGGGTTGTGAAACTGACAGATTTGTGTGGAAGGACGGCGGGAAATAGAAAATACTGCAAGTGATATTTCATGACAGGAGCCCACCCACTATTCAGAACTAATCAGGGCACTGTCAGACAATCAAAGAGGATTATCTAATTACATTTCTAGTTGAATTACTTGATGTCTGAGATCAGGTGACCGAGTTCAGAGAAGAATTGGCTCTATTCTAAATCCCCTGTACAATGAGAACAAAATGTCTGGCTGTTAAAATTGCAACAGACTATTTAACTCCCATTTGGAATACACTCCGGCTCACACGAACTCCTGGTACTGGCAAATATCTGAGGTTCCCATTACAGGCACCGTGGGCCTCTTAAATAATCAAACGTACAAGTTTTGTGTGACTATTGTATTTGTGCAATGTCAGACCCTGCAAGTCCAAAGCAACGATGAAGACAAGCTAAACCGCCATCAGATGGACCCAAAGCAAGAAAGAAAGTGCAAGATAAAGGATTTTAAAATATACCAATATCCTTATGACACTTCTGACATGACCACACTCCCAACAGACCAGATAGTGTACATGCATCTGGAATGGCTCAGACCTCACGGCCTTTCAGCTCAGAACATTATCATTGAAATGCAACAGCGATAATTAAAGCAAAAAGCAGGAAAGCTGCCACCAAAATGTCAGTCGTAAGAAACATCATATCCTTTAGTGAACATTATCTCACAGCTGGGATCCAATTAAATGCATTTGACTGTACTAGAAAAATAGGCATGTTTGTCCAACAATACGCATTTTAATTTAAGAAATACATGGTGTTTTATCACATGTTTGAGTTGCCTACAGATGAGATCCACTTTGTGTCATTATTTCAACATTTGAGGCCTACCATGTAACACTAGCAAATCAATAGTGACAAGTAGCTGTTTTAGTTTAAAAGAGACCGACTCTGCTTACTTCCATATGTCAATTGTTTTGTATGTTTTAATTAGAATTTATAATCTAATTAAAAATCGTATCATATGGCACCTCTGTGTGGTATCTCAGCTGCACGGAGGCGGAGAGGAGAGCTTTTCAGCGCGTCGTCCACAGAGCGCAGAGGATTATTGGGACACAGCTATCAGCCTTGGAGGGCATCTACCACACACGGTGCCTCAGGAAGGCCGTCAGCATCCATAAAGACTCCTCACACCCTTGTAACGGACTGTTTGAACTACTTCCTTCCAGCAGACGTTACAAGGCCTTCTACGCCCGAACCTTCAGACTCAGGAACAGCTTCATTCCCAGAGCTATAGCGGCTCTGAACCGGCCCTGCTGAATGCCCCCCACCCCCCCCTGGACTGTCTCCCTCGGATGGTCACGTCGCACAGACACATCTGCACTTTAGTCTGTTGAACTGTTTTGACTGTTTTACTGTTCTTTTTACAATCCATGTTCTCGGGATATCTAAATCCAAATTTTATTAGTTATTTATGTTATGACATTGGTTGGAAGCTGCATACCAAATCTCGTTGCGCTTATGTGCAATGACAATAAAATATATTATTATATTATTATTATTATTATTATTATTATTATTATTATTATAATTATTATATCAGTTCATGATTACTCCAATACAGACCAAAGTCTACCTCAGTCTTTTAATTCATAGTTCAACAGTGTACCGCATTATATATCATGATGCATTCAAGCCAATCCCTTGAAAATTGAAGGCCTCTGAAATGAGTTTCTCAGATGCTGCAAGTCCAATTCATCATACACTGAGTCAAATAGTGATGATTCAATTTATAATCATCTAAAACTCATGCCAGAAGCGAGAAAACGTACAATCTGTGGAACAAAAATACTGGCACAAGAAAATACTGGTACAGGTGAGAAAACTAATGGGATAAATGTGAGGTTATCCGCTTTGGTAGCAATGTTTAACTTTAAAACAAAATCAAAATCTTTTTTTAGTTTAGTTTTCAGGACATAACAAAGTTGTCCATTTGTTACAGACAGAGTGTACGAAAAGAATAAATATAAAAAAACAACTTCTGACAACATATAACAAGACAACAACAATAAAAGAAAAATGAGATACCAAAAATAATCCCTCCCCAGTCACTGCCAGTGAGTATGTGCAAATATCAGCCTGTCACAACAATAATCCACTATAAGTGAATGGGTAGACTGTTAAGATGTTAAACTGTACTTGGTGATCAAACATTTACAAAGCCTGGAATGCATTTTTTTTTTAAAGTTGAACTTTTGGCATAATTATGACTTAATCATATTCATTTAAAAGTCATTTGGACAGGTACTTGGATAAGAAAGGTTTTGGGGATATGGAGTAAATGCTGGCAGGTGGGACTAGTGTAGATGGGGCATCTTAGTCAGCAGTGGCATGTTGGGCTGAAGGGCCTGTTTCCATGATGTGTCACTCTATATAATAAGGCAATTCACATGCACAGAGGTTTAAGGCAGAAAGTAAAATATCATAAGCATTAAAAAAAAAATTAAAATGTTATAAAATGTACTATAAAAATATTTATTTGAGGCGATCATAGATTGTTTCAGTGACAGATATTATATTAATTAGCAAATGTGGCATAGTATTGCGTTAGAAATACACAGACGTGGCACAGCGGTTGAGCTGCTGATGTGGATAAATGTGAGGTTATCCATTTTGGTGGCAAACACGGGAAAGCAGATTATTATCTAAACGGTGGCCGATTGGGAAAGTGGGAGATGCAGCAAGACCTGGGTGTCATGGTACACCAGTCATTGAAGGTAGGCATGCAGGTGCAGCAGGCAGTAAAGAAAGCGAATGGTATGTTGGCTTTCATAGCAAGAGGATTTGAGTATAGGAGCAGGGAGGTTCTACTGCAGTTGTACAGGGTCTTGGTGAGACCACACCTGGAGTATTGCGTGCAGTTTTGGTCTCCAAATCTGAGGAATGACATTATTGCCATAGAGGGAGTGCAGAGACGGTTCACCAGACTGATTCCTGGGATGTCAGGACTATCTTATGAAGAAAGACTGGATAGACTTGGTTTATACTCTCTAGAATTTAGAAGATTGAGAGGGGATCTTATAGAAACTTACAAAATTCTTAAGGGGTTGGACAGGCTAGATGCAGGAAGATGACAAGGGGTCACAGCTTAAGGATCCTTAAAAAACGAGATGAGGAGAACTTTTTTCACACAGAGAGTGGTGAATCTCTGGAACTCTCTGCCACAGAGGGTAGTTGAGGCCAGTTCATTGGCTATATTTAAGAGGGAGTTAGATGTGGCCCTTGTGGCCAAGGGGATCAGAGGGTATGGAGAGAAGGCAGGTACGGGATACTGAGTTGGATGATCAGCCATGATCATATTAAATGGCGGTGCAGGCTCGAAGGGCCGAATGGCCTACTCCTGCACCTAATTTCTATGTTTCTATGTTTCTATGTTTACAGCGCCAGAGACCAGGGTTTGATCCTGACTACTGGTGCTGTCTGTACGGAGTTTGTACGTTCTCCCCGTGACCTGCGCGGGTTTTCTCCGAGATATTCGGTTTTCACCCACACTCCAAAGATGTACAGGTTTGCAGGTTAATTGGCTTGGTATAAGTGTAAATTGTCCCTAGTGTGTGTAGAATAGTGTTAATGTGTGGGGATCGCTGGTCAGAGCGGACTCGGTGGGCAGGGGGCCTATTTCCACGTTGTACCTCAAAACTAAACATACATGGTGCAACAAACATACATTTTCTGAGCACATTGTAACAGAAATAGTTTGGAAACATAGAAACAGAAAATAGGTGCAGGAGTAGGCCATTCGGCCTTTCGAGCCTGCACAGCCATTCAATATGATCATGGCTGATCATCCAACTCAGTATCCTGTACCTGCCTTCTCTCCATACCCCCTGATCCCTTTAGCCACAAGGGCCACATCTAACTCCCTCTTAAATATAGCCAATGAACTGGCCTCAACTACCTTCTGTGGCAGAGAGTTGCAGAGATTCACCACTCTCTGTGTGAAATGTCTGAAATTTCCATAATTTCACCAATTTCCCCAATTGTGGCAGGAAAGGTTGCAAAATGAGGAAGCATGGATCAGAGAAAATTGCAAATAGCTTTGATATTTCTACCTTGTGCCTGCGAGTCCACAAATTCCTGTTAAGTTTGTGAGGTGATAATGTCTATTGATATTGATAACTTGACTATCCTTGTGGTCATAAAATCCCAAGCCAATATATTGTTTCACCTATTATTAAAATGTTTCATCAGTTCTTTGAACCAACGACACCCTCATAACACCCGCCAGCCCCACACTTCCTGCTGCCAGATTGGGATTTAACACAAATTGATTTGCAAACATTCACAGCTTGAGGCAGAGGTCTGTTGCGTATTTCCGTTGCTATCATTAAATCAAATTACAATGGTTGCACACAATTTCTGCAATATGCTATTTATCAAAAACTCACTTGCGTGAGAATCATATGGATTTATTGCTAGATTAGAACATTATTAAAATGGAGGGATTAAAGCTATCATGTCCTGCATACTATTTTTCAGAATGTCCCATTACACATATCTACAACTTTCTAACCCGGCAGTATCTTTAAATTTGGTGAAATTTGAAATTCATAGGTTTCTGTACGAATTAAATGTGCACAATTATCGTGAATAATTAAACAAGGGTACTTGAAGTGGGAAAACAAAATTGTCCAATATCTTCCACTTAATGGAAAGGATGAGATTTCAAATTTCCAGCACTTAGGCTGAAAAGTCTGTCCTGCAAGCCCTGAGCCTAGTTAACCTGACCCAGTCAGTGAATTCAAGAAATGGCTACAGGAAGAATGGTAAGACTAAGTTAAGTTCTTTTATATTAAATCTAATTCCATTGATTTCAATCCATTTAATTGTTTCAAATTGAATTCTGAATAAAGTTTTACTTCTGAATAAGCACAGTGTTTGTAAATGTTAAAGACATTCAAAAGCACTGAAATTAAATGGAAATCGATTTACAGCCATTGAGCCTGAAAAAATGTCTGCACCCGCTACTGATGTACACAAAATTCTGGAGTAACTCAGTGGAAAGGCAGCATCTCTGGAGAGAAGCAATGGGTGACGTTTTGAGTTGAGATCTTTCTTCAGACTGCTGGCTGGGTGCTGAGCTGGCCCCCTCCAGTCAATTCAGAGGTGGCTTCCCAACAGAGGACTGCATTATGCCAGGTGATCATAGTCATACAGCTATGGCCCTATGGCCCAACCTGCCCGCATTGACCGACATGTCCCATGTACCCTAGTCCCACCTGCCTGCGTTTGGCCCATATCCCTCTAAACCTGTCTTATCCATGTGCTTGTCTAAATGTTTCTTAAACAAGGGAGATTTGAGCAGTTAGATGTGCACAGTGGTGCAGCTGGTAAACCTGCTGCCTCACAGCCCAACAACCTGGGTTTGATCCTGACCTTGGGGAGCTGCCTGTGTGAAATGTGCATGTTCTCTCTGTGGCCACATGGGTTTCCTCCAGGTGATCCGGTTTCCTCCCACATCACAAAGATTAATTAATTGACCTCTGTGAAATTCCCCCTAATGCGCAGGGAGTGAATGATAAAGTGGGATAAAAATACAACCAATGTGAAAGTGTGATCAATGGCCAGTATAAACTTGGTGGGCTGAAGGGCCTGTTTCCATGCTTGATCTCTCAACAAAACTACAGATGATGATCAGCATGTATCATAGCACACGTTAGAGGACCATGGGTTTTGCTGATGACAAGTTTATCCCTTGTATTTTGTTAAAGAACACAGTTACGACACTAACAAAATAGCTTAACGATTTACAATTTACCTACTGTTGTATGTGAGGGTGAAAATGCTTCCTTTTTCACTTTTAACAGATAACATAACTCAATTACCAAATTAAGGAGATGAATAGTAATGAATGAAATGTAAGAATTTTGAATATATAATGACAATTTGGAGTATAAAATTCATAGTCAAGTTAAAATGATGTATGATGTTATATGCACATTGAGATTTTATTTCTAAATATAGATGTGACTGTACTATTTAATATATTTTGTGTTGAATCATGAGTGTGTTAGATGAATTTGATTCCGAAGGCTAAATTTGTTAATTTACTAAATTAACATGTATTTTTTACTTCAAATAAACTTGGAACAGAAATAAAAACCTTTCACAGAAATAAAGTCTTTGAAGCAAACCATGTGATTGCAGCAATCTTATGGTTTCAATTTATCGTGGATAAAGGGATTTATCATCTATAAACTGTAACAGATATGGACTAACTAGGAAAACAGATTGTAGCTAGTCGTGATTATATTTGTATTAATCAAGGAATTTGGGTGGATTTGCTTAGTTTAAGCAGTCTATTAAAGATTTTCTCTCCAAGCTGATCTCCAACCTCCAACCTTTGATCGTTGAAGAACACACACAATTTGGATCACAGTAAGTCCCGCTCTTGGCTTGAAGCTTTGTGCCTTATTAGAAAATAATACCTACTCAAGGCCATTTCAATCTTTTCCAAACTCGATGCAGTTAACATTCAGTTAAAACATAAAACACAGCAGTGATTTTTAAAAATTATGTATGTTGGAAGTACTTCATCAGTATGTTATTATAATTGTTGGTGTCTTGTGTATCCATGTATGTATACATGGGTATGTGTTATAGATACATGGGTATGTGTTTAGATACATGGGTACGTGTTATGGATACATGGATATGTGTTATCCCCTTTGCTGCCTCTGATTTGTCCTGATATTTACAATGTTCTGGATAAATCATGGTTTCCTCAAGATATTGGGAAGGCCAGAACTCCATTCCTATGGTCATGGAAGGAGAACCAGACCCTTCCCAGTCATGCTTTCCAATGTGCTTCTGAGATGAATATCTAAGCACATCCAGGCTTAGTCACCAATGCTGCCTATTTCCATTTCCCATTACATTCCCTGTCTCTGGCCTTCATTTGTTCATTTGCAACCTAAACCAGGAAACAATAATGTTACAGCCATTGCGAAAATAGGGAAGATGTGTCAAATATTCAAGTCAAGAATCAGCTCTGGGAAGAGAAAAACAATCAATTGCCTGAATCTTGCTTAGTTAGGACAGTTTTCAAAATCTTTCTCCCAGGGAGGAAATGTCAAAGACAGGAGGGCATAGGTTTAAGGACAGAGGGGGGAAATTTGAAGAAGATGTACGGCACGTTTTTTTACACAGTTGGAGGTGGCTGGAATGTGCCGACAGGGGCGTTTTTTTGAAGTTTATTTAGTTTTTTAGAGATACAGCATGGAAACAGGCCCTTCGGTCCACTTGTTCCCGAGTCTGTTCCCAATGTTGGGGGGGGGGGGGGGGGGGGGGGGTCCAGAACCAGGGGTCATAGTTTAAGAATAAGGAGTAGGTCATTTAGGACTGAGATGAGGAAAAACTTCTTCACCCAGAGAGTTGTGAATCTGTGGAATTCTCTACCACAGAAAGCAGCGGAGGCCAATTCACTGGATGTTTTCAAGAGAGAGGTAGATTTAGCTCTTAGGGCTAAAGGAATCAAGGGATATGGGGAAAAAACAGGAAAGGGGTACTGATTTTAGACAATCAGCCATGATCATATTGAATGGCGGTGCTGGCTCGAAGGGCCAAATGGCCTACTACCTATTTTTCTACGACCAGCAATCCTCATACACTCGCGCTGTCCTACACTCCAGGGACAATGTTTTATCTTTACCGATGCCTACAAATCTGTACATCTTTGGAGTGTGGGAGGAATCCAGAGCACTCGAAGAAAACTCACGATCATGGGAAGATCAACTCCCTATAAACTCCGTACAGACAGAGCCCGTAGTCAGGATCGAACCTGGTTCTCTGGCGCTGTAAGGCAGCAACTCTACCACTGCGCCACCATGCTGCCACCAACAATGCTGAAAGCATAGCATTGAAGAGCCTTTTAGATAGACACGTGGCGATATAGGAAATGGAGGAATATGGATCTTATGCCGGCAAAGGGAATAGTTTAATTTGGCGTCATGTTCAGTCCAGATATCGTGGGCTGAACATTATTGTCCTATGTTCTGTGAGGTATTAATTCTGTTCCTTTCACCACCTAACCTGCTGTGTGTTTCCGTCATTTTTACATTTTATTTCACATTTCTAGTATCTAATGTAATCTGCTGATGATTTAGCCAATCATCCATCTGTCCTCCTTTGTACAACGTCCAAAACCTATTGTCCTTAATACATCAAGGTCTATTCACTCTTTCTTTGTTCATTCACTGATTAACATTGACACTTACTCTGGCAATGACTTAGCTTTAAAATTCTCATCCCTCCAAGGCCATCACCCCTCAACCAACACTTCAGACGATTCTTGCCTAATAATCTGCCAAGAATCCTGAACTCCACTTCTGACTTTTCCATGCTATATTATAATCAGTTGATCATTGACAGCCTTAGTTTTCATTAGTTTGCACCTCAAACTCCACAAAGTTCGTCCACCTTTCTTTAAATATTCTTTTATGTTCCTCTTTTGCATTCAAAGCTACAGTGCATTCAGAAAATATTCAGACCCCTTCACTTTTTCCACATTATGGTACGTTGCACCTATTTTAAAATGGATTAAATCATTTTTTTATCATCAATCTACCCACAATACTCCAGAATGAAGAAGCGAAAACACGTGTTTAGAAATGTTTGCAAAGTAATTGAAAAGAAATAACTGAAATATCACATTTACATAAGTATTCAGACCTTTACTATGACACTCAAAATTGAGCTTAGGTTCATCCTGTTTCCATTGATTATCCTTGAGATGTGTCTACAACTTGATTGGAGTCCATCAGTGGTAAATTAAATTGATTGGACATGATTTGGAAAGGCACACGCCTATCCATATATGGTCCCACAGTTGACAGTGCATGTCAGAGCAAAAACCAAGCTATGAAGAAGAAGGAATTGTCCGTAGACCTCCGAGACAGGATTGTGTCGAGACACAGATCTGGGGAAGGGTATAAAACAATTTCTGCAGCCATTGCAGATCCCGAAGAGCCTAGTGGCCTCCGTCATTCTTAAATGGAACCACCAGGACTCTTCATAGAGCTGGCCACTCGGCCAACTGCGCCATCGGGGGAGAAGGGCCTTGGTCAGGGAGGTGACCAAGAATCGAATGGTCACCCTGACAGAGCTCCAAAGTTCCTTTATGGAGATGGGAGAACCTTCCAGAAGGACAACTATATCTGCAGCACTCCACCAATCAGGCCTTTATGGTACAGTGGCCAGACGGAAGCCATTCCTCAGTAAAAGGCACATGACAGTCCACTGGGGTTTGCCAAAAGGCATGAGAAACAAGATTCTCTGGTCTGATGATACCAAGATTTAACTCTTTGGCCTGAATGACAAGCGTTACATCTGGAGGAAACCAGGCACTGCTCATCACCTGGCCTATACCATATACGTATGGTGAAGCATGGTGGTGGCAGCATCATGCTGTGAGGATGTTCTTCAGTGGCAGGAACTGGGAGACTAGTCAGGATCAAGGGAAAGATGAATGGAACAAAGTACAGGGAGATCCTTGATGAAAACCTGCTCCAGAGTGTTCTGGACCTCAGACTCGAGCGGAGGTTCACCTTCCAACAGGACAACTACCATTAAGCACACAGCCAAGACAACGCAGGAGTGGCTTCATGGCAAGTCTGTGAATGTCCTTGAGTGGCCCAGCCAGAGCCCAGACTTGAACACGATCAGACAACTCTGGAGGGACCTGAAAATAGCTTTGCATCGACGCTCCCCATCCAACCTGACAGAGCTAGAGAGGATCAGCAGAGAAGAATGGGAGAAATTACCCAAATACAGGTGTGCCAAGCTTGTAGCGTCATACCCAAGAAGACTTGAGGCTGTAATCGCTGCCATAGGTGCCTCAACAAAGTACTGAGTAAAGGGTCTGAATACTTATGTAAATGTGATATTTCAGTTATTTCTTTTTAATTACTTTGCCACAATTTCTAAACACCTGTTTTTGTTTTTTTATTATGTGCTATTGTGTGTAGATTGATGATTAAAAAAAAATAATTTAATCCATTTTAGAATAAGGCTGTAACGTAACAAAATGTGGAAAAATTGAAGGGGTCTGAATACTTTCTGAATGCACTGTATTTTCTCTGTCTATCATATAATATATCTGTGAGATGCCTAGGGACATGCTATAAGATTGAAAATTCCATATAAATATGATTGCTGCTATATAAATATGATTGGTGCTCACACAAAAACTTCTCTCCTGAATGGCGGTGTGGTCCATTAAATGGTTCCATTTCACAGAATTAAACTCCAGCTCCAAAGACAGCTGTTCACCTCAGTGAGTACAGCTCCTCACCTCGTCTCACCTGTATTCCTTTTCTCATTTCCGCAGGATTTCATGGATTATTTATTTGCAATTGTCCAAATTGCTATTGGAATGAGAATGGTCATTTCTAATCTGTCTTCACACAGAAGGTAATACATAGAACAAGCTGCCAGTCAAAGTGATTGAAGCAGGTACAATAACAACATTTAAAGGACATTTGGACAGGGACACGGATAGGGAAGATTTAGAGGTATATGGTTAAAACATAGGAAAATAGCACTAGTTTAGATGGGCACTTGGCTGGCATGGATTTGGGTCGAAGGGCTTGTTTCTGTGCTCAATGACTATGGCTCTGTGACCCAATGATCTAGATATGCAAATGGTAAAAAAATGATTCTGAATCGCATGGAGAAAACAATCCAGAGCAATCAACACGGCAAGGTTTCCTAAGCTACCGAGATGTGTCAAAAATTGAACTAAACTCACTAATCATTCCAGTCAAATGGATAGTCAACTGATTATATGAGGGTGAAAGGATTCACATGAGATGCCATTGGTGATCAATATGCCAATCTCTTGAACATACTTTTACTCTGTCAAGAGATGTCATTCATTTTCCACTGAGTGACGCTGGCCTTAGTTATATCAGCCACTGCCTAAAGCTGATGAAGTTCCTTTTCTTCATTTATAACACTGTTTCTTAGAATGGAATTATTCTCTGATTGCTTTGTTGGTCAATGGATCTTTACTTTTCTTGTCCAAAGAATCTTCACTTTTACATCAATTGGTGAGTTTTTTATTTAATATTTTTCAAGATAAACATTTTATCTTCAAGCTAAATAGCATCCTTGGGGTTCAATTCAATTTGTTTTGGATCAAGTGAATGGGAATGACAAAATGTCGTATGCTATAAATAAACATTCGGAATGCCAGATTATTCATAAATGCTTGCAATTTTAGGAATTGACTGGAATCTCTTCCTGTGTTGCAGTGTGTCTGTATGTGGTCCAATGCTACATTCTGGAGTTATGATGTTAAATGATACGTATAAAGTTGGGAACACATCAAACAGTCTTTGAGATGTAAAAATTGCATGCCTATATTATAAGCTCAGTATCTCTTTATCTTGAAATTTTCATACTGGCTTCAGGATATATTGTCAACACATAAAACTAAACATCAGTGTCTTACGTGCCTCACGTTCTCAAATACACGTAAACAATTGTAAAACCTATAGACGTCACTGGAATTTATTTTGTCAAAACGTCACGGAGACATGTGATAGACGTCACTGGAAATTATTTTGGAGACATGTGACCAAATATTATGGGAGCATTTCTACATACCTTGCTCATTCTTTGCACATTTTTGTAATTTGAAGATTGATGCAAATATTTAACATTACAATAAAGATCATCACTTTGTTAAATTGGTGGCCATATTTAGACACTGTAAATGTCTAAATATGGCCACCAAAAGTATGTTCAAGAGATTGGCATATTGATCACCAATGGCATCTCATGTAAATCCTTCCGCCCTCATATAATTAGTTGACTATCCATTTGACTGGAATGATTAGTGAGTTTAGTTTCATTGGTGACACATCTCGGCTTGCAAATGAAGTGGCGCCAGGCAGCTTGCGAATTGAAATTATAGCAAGTAAGATGTTAAATCATCTAATGTACTTCAAGGATTCTGTAAAATTATTTTGAATTATGGTGCAGCTACTGAATACTGACAAAAACAACAGTCCCATTGGTTGAGCTGTGTGCCCACTCAGACACCAATATTGTTTTGTTTATTATCACTTGTACCAAGGCACAGTGAAAAGCTTTTGCTGTGCGCTATCCAGTCAGCAGAAAGACATGATTACAATCGAGCCATTTATAGATCCGTGATAAGGAAATAACTTTTAGTGCAAGGTAAAGCCAACAAAGTCTGATGAGGGAGGTCCGAGGATCACCAATAAGGTAGATAGTAGTTCAGCACTGCTCTCTGATTGTGGTAGGATTATTCAGTTGCCTGATAAGAGCTGGGAAGAAACTGGAGGTGAGTGTGGAGTTGTGTGTTTGGAGGTGTGGAGGTCAGGAGGTGTGGAGGTCAGGAGGTCAGGAGGTCAGGAGGTCAGGCGGTCAGGAGGTGTGGAGGTCAGGAGGTCAGGAAGTGTGGAGGCAGTGAACCAACGCACTTTGATGAACTTCTCTTCAACTTCCAATTTTCCAATTTAATGTTGACACTTTTATATATACTTTGTTCTTCACTTCTAACATTATTCGTCAGAATAACGATGAATTGTTTTTATTAATGATTTAATGGCAATAAAAGTATTATTCAATAATTAAATATTTTATGTAATAATTTTAATGTCATTAAATTATGATTGAGACCTATGTAATATTAGAAGTGAACAGCAACGTAAATATAACTTTGTTGACATTAAATTTATATTTAACTTTGATGCATTTCTAATCATTATTGAATTCTGACCATATCTTTAATTATCTCTTTGGACTTTTTAATTTTGTTTGATTGTTGTTTAGGTGCCTTTACCATCATTTATTGTACCAGAACCACCTCCTGGTTTCTGAGCATTATCTAAAAGCTTTACAGGTGCTCAGTACTGAGTGTCAGAGGATGCTGTTTGATCCAGGAAGAATGGCCTTGCACAAGATATAAATGGACAGAATGTACAAGTCATTGTTCATCATCAGGCCACCACAGTGGTGTCACCTGCAAAATTAGAGCTGATGTTAGAGCTGAATTTGGCAATACAGTTGTGAGTATATAGGGACTATTGTAGGGGGATGAGAACGCATCCTTGCGAAGCACTGATGTTGAAAATTATTATGGAGGAGGTGTTGATACCTATCCTCACTGATTGTGATTTGTGGGCCAGAAAGTCAAGGATCCAGTGGCTGGGGGAGGAGGGCAGGGGAGGAGGGTACTGGTTCCTCAGTCCAGGAATTTGCAGATGAGTTTGGTTGGGGTTACAGTGCGGAAGACAGAGATATAATTGATAAGTAGGAGTCTAATATTGAAGTATTTGTAGTCTAGGTATTCCAGAGATGGGTTTAGGTCAGGTAGGTGCCATCCGCCGTGGACCTACTGCAATGGTAAACAAACTGCATTGGATCATGGCTGACTGGGAGGCTGAGCACTTCATGATGGGAGAAGTCAAAGCCACGAGATGGTGGTCATTAAGGCATGCTATCTTATTTTTCTTTGGTACCGATCTTCTTGAAGCAGGTGGTGACCTCAGAATGGAGTAGTGAGGGGTTAAAGATGCGTTTGGATAACTCTGCCAGCTGATTCACACAGGTCCTGGGAGCGTAACTGTAGATTAACCATATTAATCCATGCCTATACAATCTCCACTACACATATGACTCCATCCGGCTCAGTTGCTTTCCACTTATTCGCTCATTGGAAGGCCCATCTTATTTGAGACTGTTGGGGCATTTCTCTATAAACCTTCTGTTCAGAGCAGAATGCTTTGCATGTGTCAACGCATTCTGGATCTCCCCATTCCATACGGCTACACTGCAGAAGGGGAACATGCACATCCATGGCCTCCAGCTCCACAGATGGACTTTGCACTTAGTCCAGAGGTGGTTCTGTCCACACTGACCAGAAAAGACTTCCTATCAGCTCACCTGACATACAGAAAGCAGCTCCATTCACCTGAATGGAATGGCAACCATAACTAAAAAGGTAATTACATTTCAGTGCTTTTCCAATTTTTTAAATTAACATTAATGTTTTGAATTGCTTTACGTGAGGTAACTTTTTTGTAAGTCTGTCGAAAGTAATTAATTTAAAAAACCATTTACACATATTTTTGTTCTGCTTCTAAATATCTCCAATCATTTGCGACACTGAAACTCTATAAGGAATGGTGCAAGGATGCAAACACAGACTCAAAACTTGAACTATTTACCGGTGGTCAACACCTGAACTCAATGACTGCCACAGTATAGGTGGTACATTGGTGCAGCTGGCCGAGTTGCTGCCTCACTGTGCTAAAGACCCAGGGCCGGATTTACATATAAGCTTCACAAGCTTAAGCTTAGTGTCTCGAGATCTAGGGGGGCCTCGGCAAGGCCGGGTTTACCTATAGGCTACATAGGCTGAAGCCTAGGGCCTCAAAATCTAGGGGGCCTCCGGCCAAGGTGGGTTTTTTTCTCAGAATAAAAAAAATCCCGAGAAAAAAAAATTGGAGCTCTATCAGCATTTCCACCTTGACGGAAATTACCCGAAAATCTGGTTCCGGCCTGCTGGAAGTTTTGGGGGGAACAAATGCGACCATCCGCGCCTGCGCAGTTGGGGAAGCCGGTGATGCAGTAGCGACGCAAAATGACGCTGACTCTCTGTGCGTGTGCAGTGGGCTCGGGCGGGTTCAGATCTCCATTTGCCCTCCACACAATCACCTCGATGCCTCGTGTCTACCAAAGATCCTAGGTGTCTACTTCAGGTAAGTAGTGGAATATTGCGTTGCGGGAATGCCCGTTTCTACGGGCCGGGGGAGGGGGCTGGGGCATCTGTGGTGCGGAATCGGTCCCTCTATGTGTATGAGGGAGAGAGGGAGAGAGAGAGAGAGATAGAGAGGGGGAGGAGGAGGGAGAGGGGGAGGAGGAGAGAGAGAGGGGGGGGGGAGAGAGAGAGAGAGAGAGAGGAGAGGGGAGGGGGAGAGAGATGGGGAGGGAGAGAGGTGGTTGGAGTGGGGGGTGGAAGGAGGAAGGGGGAGGGAAAGGGAAATTATCGTTAGTGCGATTGCAAAATTAAGGTAGGTTTTAGAGCAATTATATTTTCTCCTCCATATGAATAATATCAAACAATTGGAACTGCTTTCTTTTCCTTGATAACAATACTGAAAAATATGTATTCCACAGTTTGTGACTTTCATTTTGCATCATATTGTTAATGTGCACACACTAACACAGTCGAACAGTAACAGGTAATCAAATCAACACACAAAACATTTTCTAAAAAAAGGTTTTATTTAATGCAAAAACTTACAGTATTTTGTTTGCATGCTCCTTTATAACATTTTACTTAACATTTTACAGTAAAACCTGATTATTAAAACAAGGACGGCTTCAATTCTTGATTTAAAAAAATGTATACAAGAATGACCCCAATCATCCCATTCCAACCCATCAATACTCTTGACTCAACCAAAATTATTTCTGAAATATTGGCCATAAATTTGGTGCACAAATGCTCCAAAATAAGACTCAGAATGCACCAGAGTGCATAAAAAAACCCAGAGCTGGACCCCGGCCTCAATGGTCTTTGATCTTCACGCTTGTGATATGCACTGCGTGCACTTATTTCACGTAAAATTTGGGTATCCCAGCCATGCCACCCCCCTTTTTTTTTGAAAAGCTTCATACAGGCCTGGTGTATAATATTTTTGACATTGTCATAGGCCTTTCTTACATATGCTGGCACAACGCACTGTAGTCTCTAAACAACAACGCTGTGTCTCTAAACTAAACATGAGAAGCTGCAATGCCATAGGAATCCTGCAGAGGGCAATAACAAGGAGTAGGCCCAGTTGAAAATAACTTGTTCCCAGCCTCAGTCCAATTCTCAGGGTGTGATGAACACAGCACTAACTGAGCTCTGTTAATCTCACTCAAAGGGAGCTAGTTTCCAGATATATTCTCTAAGAAACCTGAATTTGGGAATTTGCGCCATTTAGCCACCCTTCAGAAAGACAAGATCTTACTGGTTTTCTCAGCAGTAATTAAATAAAATCACTTTGGAAACAAAAGGGTTATAAGACCATCATGGTTTGTTGGCTTAACATGTTGGAATCAATTGTTTTATCTTAAACAATTAACTATTTACTGTTGTTCTCATTTGTGCCTTAAAATCTAGGACTCATGGAGAAGCACATATGAAAAATAGTTGGCAAATGATCATGACTTTAGTGTCATGAATAAAAGGATGTTTCTGTTGTAGACTGGGTCGATTATGTACTGGGAAAGTAACTACCTAAAGGGGAGTAATTCCTGAAATGTTTCACGAGAATTTATCTGATCAGCATTTTTCCAGCTCAAAAGGTAAAGAAACAATCCAGAGAATAAACTGCAAATACTTCAGAGGAATAACTGTGGAAACAATAAAATCAAATTAGACTAACTTTGTTAAAGGATGAGAAAATAAATACATTTTCACATGAAGAATTACCAAAAAAGGCAAGAAATGTTATCCATCCTAACATGCTAAAGAACATATAACCAAATATCCCTTCACACAGTTCCAAAACAGAAGGAGCTGTGCTGCTGAAAACCACCTCATCTCTAAATAATGCAAATTTGCACACGTGAGCACAACTCTGGATGCCTTAATGCTCATTGGAAATTTTGATTATGAGATTTTAATTTTTTGCTGCACTGATTTTTTTTTTAGGGTAAAACCCCTGCAAATGACTTCAACTATGTTTTAAAATTCAGCTGCAATTAGATCTGCAGAATGATTCTTCTTACATAAAGAAACATCCAGGTTTTAGTGACCTCACTTCACTTGAAAAGCTCATCATTCAAACTGCATCGCTCAACCTCACCAAGCCTTGTGACCTACAAGATCTCAAGTGCAACTAATCAACTTTGCCTCCGCCAAAGAGGAAACAAAGACAATTTTGTGGTGAAACTAGAACGCACGGCACATCTGCGTGCTAAATGAATACTTTGTACCTGTCTGCAGAAAATTCAGGGAAGTTGTAGAAGGATAATAAAGGATACAAAATATAAAAGATTGGAAGAATATAAGATTCATTTCATCTTGTAGGATTGGATTCTGAGTTGCTGAGGAAAATTAGAAAGGAAGTGATTCATGGAGTTATGCAGCAAAGAAACAGGCCCTTTTGCCCAACTCAACCAAGTTGTCCATCCAAGCTAGTTCCATTTACTTGCATTTGGCCCATATTGTTCCAGATGTTTTCTATCCGTATACTTGTCTAAAGGCCTTTTAAACAATGTAATTGTTCCTGTGTCTGTAACAATGTAACATGGAACAATGTAAATGTTCCTACTCCAAATTTCCCCACAGGTTCCTTTTAAATCTTTCACCTTTCTCCTTCAACATATGCCCTCTATTTTAGACTCCTCTACCCTCGTAAAAAGACTGCAACGATCCATTTATCTGTGCCCACATTATTGTGAGATCAACACTCAACCTCTGATCCTCCAGGGAAATAAGTCCCAGCCTATTCAGTCTCTTCTCACAACTCAAGCCCTTCAGTTCTGGTAATAACAATGAATATTTTCTGCAATCTTTCCAGGTTAATGACATTTTTCTTTGTCTGGGCAAGCAGAATTGAACAGCGAACTCCAAGTGAAATCTCGCCGACGACTTGTATAATTGTAGCATGATGTCTTAACTCCTGAGTGCAATGCGCTGGACAATGAAAGCAAGTTTTCCAAATGGTTTCTTCACTGTCCTGTCTACCTTTGTTGCAACTTTCAGCAAACTATGGATCTGCAACCCAAGGTACACTCTGTTAATAATAATAATAATAATAATAATAATAATAATAATAATAATAATAATAATAATGTTTATTTATATAGCACCTTTCAACAAAATCAATTTGAACCAAAGTGCTTTACAGAGATTAATTAAACTAATTGAACAGATTAAATGTCAATAAATCCATACAAAACAAAAAAGAGAAAAAGAAAAAAAAACACAGAACAGTACACTATAGAAATCAACAAGAAACGTCCCGCCACAGCAGAATTCACTGTGAGGGAAGGCACTAAAAATATCCAGTTCTCCCCCTCATAGTCCACCCGAGGTCGGGGTCTATACGTGGCCTCCTCAGCCAACCCGGTGTTTTCAGGCCCTCTTGCCGTGAAGCCGGATCATCGCCGTCGGGTGAACATTTTTCAGCGGCGATGAAGCGGCCGCTTCCTCCCTGAAGACTGCATTGTCCAAAGTTTCAGGCCGCGTTGGCCGGACCGCTCTCTCTGGCGAACTCGGATACCAGGCCCGCGGTTTGAAATCTAGTGCCGGAGGGGACGCTATAAGCCGCAGCCAAGAAGTGTTGAGTGCCAGCATTTGCACTCGAAGGCGAAGCTTCAGCGAGAGGGTCACGTCTCTCAGCTCGATGGTAGGCCGCAGCTGTGAATAACACTGAAAAACCGCATCCGACTAGGTAAACTGGGAGTGGTTTTACCACCCACCTGTCAGAAGACCTCCAATAATTTTGTACGGACAGAAAAATAAAATAGTTTGGAACGGACTGCTAAGGAGCAGCCATTGCGCTTTGGTTTCCGAAATCTCTAACCACAACTGTGTTGTTCCAATTAAACTTGCTTTTCCTAATTAAAAGAATGCCAGAGGATTGCCTAATTAAATGTTAGACCCCCTTTGCCATCTAAATATATATTAAAAGTCTAATCTTGTCCACTTCCTGTTTGCGTTGTATATTGATTTTAGAAAAAACGCTACCATGTACAGCTGTGATCTTTGACCATCTTAGTCAGAGTCCCCCTCCGCTCGCAGGTGCCGAGAATTTTTCCCATCGATTAAAAATAAAAGAGTTATTAGTGTTTAAAAAATGTTGAGATTCTATCTCCTGTCAATCACGTCATGAAGACCACGCCCCTTCTGGTGGGAGGGGGGGAGGACTATAAAACCCAGAAGTGTGGGCGTGGCTCAGTCACTCTGATGGAGGAGACGGTCACGTCTCTCAGTCTGAGCTGTGAATAACACTGCTTGAAATGTCTACTAAACTGTGAGTTGAATTTACTGGCCTTGCAGTGCCCTTAAATGGAATTTGAAGGAATAGTTTGAAATGCTAAGCTGTGTTGCCTTGCCGTGGAAATGCTAAAACTGTGAGCTGCCTAATTAAAGTTGCTTGAGTAATTGAGCTGCCTTGCCTAAGAATGTTGCATTGCCATCTATATAATTAAAAGTCTAATCTTGTCCACTTCCTGTTTGCGCTTTATATTGATTTTAGAAAAAACGCTACCATGTACAGCTGTGATCTTTGACCATCTTAGTCAGAGTCCCCCTCCGCTCATCAGGTGCTGAGAATTTTTCCCATTGGTTAAAAATATAAGAGTTATTAGTGTTTAAAAAATGTTGAGATTCTCTCTCCTGTCAATCACGTCATGAAGACCACGCCCCTTCTGGTGGGAGGGGGGGAGGGACTATAAAACCCAGAAGTGTGGGCGTGGCTCAGTCTCTGCAAGATGGAGGAGGCAGAGGTCACGATTCGCTTTCTTTAGTAGCCTTGCATCCACTTGAAATGGCATGAAAATGCACTTGAATGATGGCCTTGCCCCCCCCTTGAAGTGGTAAGAAACTGACTTGAATATAATTCTTGCATCCTACTTGAAATGGAATTTCAAGTTTCAGCCATGAAGAGTGAGCTGCCAACCCACCAGCCGTGAGTGAGTGAGCTGCCAGCACAACAGGCTTGAATGACTGAGCCGCCAGCCCAAGAATCCATTCGGCTCACAATGTCCATACTAACCCTCTGGAAACCAGTCCCTTCAGCTCACAACACCCATACTAGCGCTCCAGAAAGCCACCCCCCCTCTCCCACTGGCCACCAATATTGGAATTTGTGGCGAGGTGGAATATTGCGTTGGGGGACCAGCCCTCCCATGTGATGCTGGGACCCAACGGGTCCCACTTAGTCTAGTGAATAATAAATGTTGCAACCACAGGGCAGTCTTTTTAAGCTAATGGTGGGAAAGTGTTTTTGAATGTTAATTGAAAACTGTTGAAGGCCAGCACAGATATGTGAAAGATAAATCTTGTTTTACCTAGCATCCTTGTGTTGTTTGATGGTAAGTGTTGAGGAAAATAGTGTGGTTGATTTCAGAAATACATTTTGTAAAAGTACCAGTAAAAGATGATGGCAAATTTGAACTGCTTGGGGAATTTTTTTTAAATGGTTGACAAAGCATGGATAAAAAAATTGTCATGAAGAAGTCAGCAAAGAATTGTAATTAAGGATTATTAAATAATCATTACCTTTTCTTACAGTGGCTGCCATTGCTAACCCGTTCACTATTTGTTTTGTATCAAAGATCATGTTGGATATTTTGCACATAGCTTCAAAATTTGCATTTAATTCAAAATTAAAAAATGGACACTGAGAAATACAGCAAGCTTCAAAAAGGCACCAAAGGCTAGACATTGATCTTCACTTTCAACAGGTGCCCTATTGGGGCTTTTGTAGTGCCTCAATGATTGTCCAATTTTTTAAGTGAGGGGAAGGGCTTGAGTGTAATGGATTGGTACCTTGAGGACCAACCTAAGGATTAAAAGCAAATTATCGCACTTGCCTGAGTGGGTCTAGTCCAGGGTTGTCCTCATTGAAGATAGACACAAAATTCTGGATTAACTCAGCGGGACAGGCAGCATCTCTGAAGAGAAAGAATGGGTGTTGTTTTGGGTCTAGACCCTTCATCAGCCTGATGATAGACAACGGATTGTTTCAACAAAGCACAATAATGTTTCACAGGGAACGGTGACATTTGATGTTGATTATCCACAACTGGATAGATATTAATTGAATTTCTAATGAAGCCAGGTTTGATCTAAATGGCCACAAATCGAACTCCATGCCGGAAAAACACAGCAAACACACATAAAGGCCACATCTCATGGCCTTGCCATTGAAATTGTCACTGAAATTTAATGCAGGGCTGCACAGTGATTGGCAGGGATTTGGTAGGACGGATAGGGTTGTTTCCATGTTGTATTTCTAAATGAAGAAGGTGAAGCTGATTCATTTGGAAGGAATAATGAGAAGCAGTATAACGTCTCTAGATGGCAATGGCATCTTTACAGGTCAGCTCATTATAGATTCCCACGGTTATTAGGTGCGTGAAACTGGCCATGGTGTACCATCATCATCATCACTGAAAACATTAGCGACGCAGTGGTGCTGGTTTCCAACGGGAACGGTGACGGACGCACCACACATCTCTGTCCTCCAGTTCCTGCGGACTTCCGTCGCTGGAAGTATAGGATTTTGGTGTGTGTGCTTTATCATCATTCCTTACAGTGCTGTGTATGACAGTGATCGCAACTTCTACTGAAGTGTGAATGGCCGTTGGCTTGCAAGAAGCTCAGGTCTTGTTTTTGGTCCTACTGAGGGTCCCCAGCCCTCTCCACATTGGGCAAATCAGGTGGGGGAGACGGTTTAGTCGCCAACTATCCAACCATGGAGCAGGTCAGTCCCCCCCGCCACGGTGTACCACTCTGTCACAGACAGCACTGAGCCCACGGCAGAGCACAAACATCCTGAGCCAAGGTGCCAGAGAACTTCATATCTGGCCTCTCACTTTTCTCCACCTATGGCTGGCAAATAAAAACACTTAATCAAAGTTGCTCAAAAGTTTATTCCTCCCTATGTTTTAAATTATCTTTGTGTACATTACAGTGTTTTAATGGTTATCAGAGATAGTTACAAAATCAGTTCAAAGGGCTTTGACACCACTGAATGGATAAAATAGGAGTCTGGCGATGGGATCTGCAGAGATGAGACACAGAGCATAAAGGCAAACACAAAATACCGGCAAGATTGGCCAAATGGTCTATTTTTAATTTGTATTATTTGTGTCTGAAGAAGGATCCTGATCCAAAACGTCACCTATCCATGCCCTCTAGCGATCCCGCCTGACCGGTGAACTGGCTGAACTATTCCAGCACTTTTTTGTTTGCTCAAGATTCCAGCATCTGTAGGTCTTTGTTTCTCTATTATTATTTTTTTTGACAGTGTGTGGCTGCAAAGTACAGAAGCTAAAATATATGCAGTAATGACCAGAATACGGTAGTAAATGCATTGCATCTTTTACTTGGCTAGTACACGTCACACCTTTCACCCTCCCTCGCTTCAAAATGTCAAGTGCCACATTTTGCCTGGGAACATTATTTTAGTTTTATAGAATCCACTTTGAGGCCGGATGTAATTATATTTCCATCTGTAGATTGTACAATAGCATCATGTGCTACATTTTAATGCCCCAGGCTAATTCTGAAACAGCTAATCTTGCATCCGGAAACAACAATCTCCTGTAGGCAGTGACGTCTGCCGGAGAATGAAGAAGTGGTGTTTATTCTTGGTAACATGGTCTGAAATCAGCAGTTCTTTGTGCATTGTAAACCATTGTGATAGGATATCTTTGCAATTCATATAAACCAACTGTGAGCACTCTTATTTCCAAACCTGTATTTCATTGTTCTCCGTCTTTGAAACTTAAATTGTTGTACAGATATGCTGATTTTCTAATCTGATTTTCTATCTTCAGTCTGAAGAAGTGTTTCGGCCCGAAACGTCGCCTATTTCCTTCGCTCCATAGATGCTGCTGCACCTGCTGAGTTTCTCCAGCAAATTTGTGTACCTGCTGATTTTCTAATGCTGATCTCTACCACTGAATAATTGCATGAATCTGTATCTTCTTTCAAATAGCCATTGCTCTGTGTATTGGGTATACTTCATTTCATCCATTTTGACATGTTTGCTGTGTAAATAATTCAAATCTTGGAGGGTTGAACTTCCCTCACCTCCTTATCTGTTCAAGGTGTAGCCAAAAAAGCACAGTGTTTGGGATCCAGCCTTCTCAAACGACGTGATTATTCCAAAGCTGCTTTTGTCCTGTTGCTCAAGAAAGACTGCAACAACTTTAAGGGCCTGTCCCACTTACATGTCCTTGGCACACAAATTACGTGACCTCGTCATCGTGTTGAGGCGCACGGGCATCGTATGGCCACGCGGGGCCAGTCCCACTGAGAAGCGCGGAGGAGTATGTAGTTGTGCGCGAACTAAATCTTCGCGCGCCAACGGCCTGTCACGTAACTGACAGCCAAAGTGGGACAGGCCCAAGACCCTGGCGCGATGCAACATCGCACCTCCAACAGCAGCAGAAGCAGGCAAACAATCGCCGAACTCGGCCGTTGCAAGGCAAGCAAATTTATTTATATAGCACATTTCATACACGAGGCAGACTCAAAGTGCTTCACATAAAAACATGTCATACAATAAATTGCGGTCCGAATCCGCCCGCACTTCTACTCCCAGAGCAGGGCCAAGAAAATTGAAGATGGGCACAAAATGCTGGAGTAACTCAGTGGGACCAGCAGCATCTCTGGAGAGAAGCAATGGGTGACGTTTCGTGTCAAGACCCTTCTTTCAGACTGAAGAAGAGTCTCAACCCGAAACATCATCCATTCCTTCTCTCCAGAGATGCCACCGGTCCCGCTGAGTTACTCCTGCATTTTGTTTCCATCTTCAAATTACGTCACGCGCTCCAGACGGCTGTGCGGTCGAATGAAGTCGCGCGGGACCGTCGCGGCTCAACGCGACCACGAGGTCGCATAATTAGCGTGCCAAGGCCACGTAAGCGGGACAGGGGCTATAGTTTCCTCCATACTCAGTGCCCTGACAAATACACAGCTTCAACCAAAATTATTAAAAGCAGATTAATTAGTCTTTGCATTTTGATCCTACTTCGTCTATCCTTAAATAACCCACACTTAAGCCCCTGTCCCACTGTACGAGGTAATTCAAGGGTTTTCCCCCGATCCGAACTGGGAGAATGTCCGTAGGAGTTCGTGGATGTCTCGTAGCAGCTCGTAATGCTAACGATAGGTACTCGGGACATCCGGTAAACTCGTGACATTTTTTCATCCCTGCAAAAAATGTCCAAGAGTAAAAAAATACTCATGATGAAAAAATGTGTTACTTTTTACTCGTACGAGCCGCTACGAGACATCCACAAACTCCTACGGACCCACTACGGACATTCTGCGAGTTCGAATCAGGAGAAAACTCGGGAGAACTCTTGAATTACCTCGTATAGTGGGACAGGGGCTTTAATTGAGCTTGGGTTTCACCAGAATTCAATATGAAATGATACAATACGATAGAACTTTATTTTTATCCTAGGAGGGAAACTGATCTGCCAACAATCATAAAAATACAAAATACATGAAACATGAAATTAAAGTGACGTGTGGAAAGGATTAGGGAGGGGAGTCGGTCAGTCTACCCCACGACAGAAGGGGAGGAGTTGTACAGTTTGATAGCCACTGGGAGGAAGGATCTCCTGTGGCGTTCTGTCCTGCATCTTGGTGGGACCAGTCTGTTGCTGAAGGTACTCCTCAGGTTATTTGCTCCTGTTGGACTTAATCCCCCTCCCACCGGCTACTTTCATCAGAACTGTTCTCATTCCTTGCCTCCTGCAACTTCTGCTTCCTTTCCTTGTATCCGATATGTTAATGGTTTTACTGATTTGATTGAAAGATACAGCGTGGAAACAGGCCTTTCGGCCCACTGAGTCCATGCAGACCATCGATCACCTGTTCACACCAGTTTTATGTTATCCCACTTTTACATCCACTCCCTGCATACTGGGGGCAATTTACCAAGGCCAATTAACCTTCAAACCCACACATCTTTGAGATATGGGAAAAACCAGAGCACCCGAAGGAAAGTTGCTCAGTCTCGTGAAGAACGTGAACGCTGCACACAGATAGCACCTGAGGTCAGGCTCGAACCAGGATCTGTGGATCTGTGCTGCCCTGTTGTTGGAAGGTTAGTGTTCCCTGCTTGCATCTGTTTCGCCACCATTTGGGTGAAGTATTCACGGTCGACCTGTCCATATTAAAACTGAGGAACCACATCCACAATTAGTCAAGAGTACTTTATTATAATTTGTCCCAAACAAAACAATGAAATTCTTACTTGCTGCAGCACAACAGAATATGCAAACATAGTTTACTGTAACCAATATTATAAACGAGAGGGAAAAAATAGTAGTGTGTATACATATACACATGCTCACAAGTACACCCACACACACACACACACACACACCCACACACACATACACACCCACATACACGCACACAGACACCACACACAATATTTATTCAAATATTATTCAAATAATATATACAGTACAGTAAAAAACAAAGACCACACCTCCTCCATAATACACGACAAACAATAAACTATTATACAACTGTCTTACAATCTTTGTCAAGGATGTATTCAACACCCTGTGGTGCCCAGCGGTTGCGTAAATCCCCCCAAGTTGCCCGTGGACAGCACATAGTCCATCTCTAACACCTCCCAGGCACGGACGTAACCCCGGAAAAGGGGCAGGCAGCTGGTTCGGGCAGAACTCTCTTTTGCCTGGTGCTGTGACTAGTGGATGCCAGCTTGACCAGGCCCAGGAGCAAACCAACCAGGACATCTTCGGCCCTACCCTCTCCCCTACGCACAGGGTGTCCGTAGATGAGGATGGTGAGTGAGAAGTGCAGCCAAAAGTCAAGGAGCAGCCCCTTTAGATAGTGGAAAAGGGGCTGCAGCCTCACACACTCCATATAAACGTGGCACACAGACTTTTCCAGCCCGCAAAAGTGGCAGGCGGCTGGCGAGTATTGGAGGCTATACATACATTCAATAGTGTTTACACAACTTTATCCCCCATCCTTGCCACTCATGTGGTCCACTGGCGTGGAATCCCTTCCCGTATTTTTGAGGGGCTTCTCCACCACACCCTGTCCCCCATGTCCAGCAGCAGAAGGACCCCAGACTGTGGTCCTCCCCCACCGAGCCTTGGCGTTGGCTGCACCAAGCTTCAGTGCGTCCCTCAGCACGTACTCCTGCAGTCTGCAGCGGGCCAGTCGGCAACATTCACCGACGGACATCTCGCTCCACTGGGAGGTCAACAAAGGTCGGGCAGACCAAAGAGCGTCTTTCACCGTGTTGAATGCCGAGCTGTAAATATTAAATAACAGCCTGACGTGAGTGTTTTTATGGTCCAAGTGGTTCAGTGCGGAGTGGAAAGCCAGTGAGATCGCATCCTCTGTTGACCTGTTGTGACGGTAGGCGACTGTAGTGGGTCGACGTTCTTGTTGAGGTTGGAGTTAATATGCACTATTTAAACATTTTCAATAATGATGACGAACTCTATCGCACATCTTCCTGCCTATCTTCCTTAACCTTAAACAACACATATACAAATGAGTAATTAAACAAATAGGTAATTAAACCCCCGATGGAGGAGGACTGGCCAAATTTTGAGCCTTCCACCGCAGTGATGAATGATGTGGTGGATGGTTGTGTTCAATTTATATTGTGTTTTGGTGTGTTCTTTTTTCATTGTACCGCTGCTGGCAAATTCATTTCACTTGCACTTTATGTGCAAGTGACAAATAAAACTGATATTGATATTGATTGAAACAACCATGTACAAAAGAGTAATTAAAACATTGTTTGATTCTGCAAACAAGACGTATGCTCGTAATCATTGGATTGTTATTTGATAAAAGTATAAGATTTTACACAATCTACGAGTAATATTCCGACACCATGTTTGGTTCTTTAACAGATTATGAGCAGCTATGGAGTATCATCACGATGAGGTGAGTCAGTTACTAGGAATAATACAAGCTTGAATTCAAACGAAACAGGAAGGCAAACATGAAACATAGAAAGGGAAACACGTAAGTAGTGAGTCAATAAATAGAGTTATAGGCTGAAACATGAAATGCCACAAAAAGTGGTGGAGTTGCAAGCAGCGAAGAAGGCTGTCAAAGGATGCAGCAGGATATAGATCAGTTACAGATATGAGTAGAGAAATGGCAGATGAAGTTTAATCTGGAGTGTGAGGTTTTGCACTGTCAAACGTATGGGGAAAGTATACAGTTAATACAATGACCTGAAATAGCACTGATTTACAGAAGGATCCGGGAATCAGAAAGTATTTAAAACTTTCATTAGGCCATATTTGGAATAATGTGTGTAGTTCTGGCTGCTTCAGTACAGGAAAGATGTGGAGGCTTTGGAGAGGATGCAGAGAAGTTTAACAGGATGCTGCCTTGATCAGTAGTAGCAGAGATCAAGTCAAGTCAAGTCCATTTTCTTTCTATAGCACATTTAAAAACAACTCTCGTTGACCAAATTGTTTTACATCAGTGCATGTACTAACGTGCTACATACAGTGGTACATAGATCTAACAATACAAACATAAATACATACATACAGCGCTCCCTCAGAGGAACTCAAGAGACGCTTGTGAGTAGAAATAGGTTTTAAGTCTAGACTTAAAGGAGTCGATGGAGGGGGCAGTTCTGATGAGAAGAGGGATGCTGTTCCACAGTCAATGTGCTGCAACCGCAAATGCGCGGTCGCTCCTGAGTTTATACATGGACCGCCGGATAGTCAGTAGCCCCAAGTCGGCCGACCTGAGGGACCTGGAGGTAGAATGGTGGGTTAGCAGATTTTTGATGTAGGTGGGGGCAAGCCCGTTAAGGGCTTAGTAAACATAAAGGAGGAGCTTCAAATTGATTCTGTACCGCACTGGGAGCCAGTGGAGAGAGGCCAGAATCTGGGTGATGTAGTTTTTTTTACAGGTGCCCGTCAGAAGTCTTACTGCGGTGTTTTGGACCAATTGCAGGCGGGACAGGGATGATTGGCTGATGCCAGTGTAAAGGGAGTTGCAATAATCAAGGCGGGAGGAGATAAATGCGTGGATGATCTTTTCAAAGTCGTTGAATTAGAGGAATGGTTTGATTTTAGCTATCGTGCGAAGATGCAAGAAGCTAGCTTTTACAATGAGATAGAAGCTGGCTTTTACAATGAGATAGTTCCAAGGAGAGGTTGCACAAACTTGGATTCCTTTCTCTGGAGTGTCAGAGGCTGAGGGAAGACCTAATTGAAGTTTATAAAATAATGAGAGACTGCTGAGAGGGGAGAGAGCCAGAATCTTTATTCTGGTGTGAAAAATCAAATACTAGAGGGCCTTGAACATGAGAAGTGAAAAGGTTAGAAAAGAAGTGCTGGGCAAGGAGTGTCAGGTGCCTAGAAGGATTGGTGGTGGAAATAAATATGATAGTGGTGTTTAAGAAACTTTTAGAGAGGCACGTGAATATAAAGGGAATTGAGGGATATAGTTCAGGTGCAAGCAGAAGGGATTAGGTAATGTAGGCATGATGTTTTGCACAGACATCGTGGCCTCTTCCTGTGCTGTACTGTTCAATGTTCTAATTGGAATTGATTGTATATCGCAGAGAGCTGGATGACTAAGACACTGATAATGAGATGTCAGTTCCACTAATTAAACACTGCAGGGTATAACAAACACGGGGAAAAATAGACAAATGGGAGGTGGAATTGCTATATTTGTAAGGGGTAGGATCAAAGCAATAGGAAAAAGTGACTCAGTGACAAATGTATCAGGAAGACAGAAATAGCAAGCATGTGAAAAAAACTAAAAGGAATAATTAGACATATAAAACTAGTCTCAAGACCACCGTATCACGATAAAAACAAAATTTGGAAAATTAGCTAAATCATGTTAGTTGTTAAATAAAACAAGTTTAATTATTTACTTAAAAGATCAATCAGGAGTTATTTAGTTTTAATTGCATTAATTTAGACATATACTTTCTATTTCATATTAAGCTTGTTTTCAGTATTTTTAAGAGTATTTTTCAATTTATTCCTAATTACCAGATGTTTCATTATTTTCTTTGATCCACTCGTAAATTGAAGGGTTTTTGGGAATAACACCAGATCATCAAATTTCGTTGGACCTCATGGACTCGGGAAGGAATGAGGAAGTGGGTGGCATCAGGCAGCCCTGGGGGGGGGGGGGGGGGGGGGGGGGGGGGGGGGGGGACGAGTCATTTTGTAGAGCAGCAGAAATTGGAAAGTGGGGCTCGCAAGTAGTTACTGGAACCACTTTGGATCAGAGTTTATGCAAATGAAATTAGACCTTTGAGTTGAAATTTGCAAATTACACTAATTTGGGAACAAATAATCAAATACACTATTGCAGGAAGGCATGAATGAACTTTATCGAATGTTCGTATGATTTGCCGATATTAAGTTTAATTAGAAAAATAGACATGTCACTGAATTACAGGAAGATTGCAGCACAGAAGGAAGTAAATTAATCAATCAAAATCATGCTGGAAGAGCAGCCAGACATTAAGCGAGCTTGGTATTCCAACTACGCATGCCCAAGTCATAGGTCATTTGCGATAAACAGCTGAGCTGCTGCGTGTTTACAGACCTGCGCTTCATCCATAGTCAGGATCGAACCCGGGTCTCTGGCGCTGCAAGCGCTGTTGAATTGTTACTAGAGTTAGATATTGTAGAACAAGTGCGAAAGGGTGATCTCACTACCATCTTCGTCCCCTCTCGAGTGTCCCATCCCAGTCCGGAAGCGGCTGGAGATGTCCAGGGTGACGGGACTCCGGTCTGGAGCAGTGGCGACCTCAAACGTACAGCCAGCTCAACTATGATCCAACTCCCGAGGAACCCGTTCCCCAACAGGCCGGGGACCGTCAGTTGCACCTCCCGCCTTACGGTTAACCCCTTCTGTGCCGGCGAACACCAAGCACCAGTCATCAATGGAGATACACACAAAATACTGTGGTAACTCAGCGGGTCAGGCAGCATCTCTGGAGAAGGGTCTCGACCCAAAACATCACCTATTCCTTTTCTCCAAAGATGCTGCCTGTCCTGCTGAGTTACTCCAGCACGTTGTGTCTGCCTTCGGTGTAAAACAGCATCTGCAGTTCCTTCCTTCGGAGTGACGCCTGTCTGCGGGTAAAGGCGAGGCTGGGTCTGGGAACAGCGGCGCTGCTGCTCCAGGCACATGGGGAGGGAGAGGAGCGGGACCTGGGACAAGGACTAGGCTGCAGCCTCGGCCTCTCCCTCCCCCGGATCCAGGCCACTCGGCCCATCCGCCCTGACTGCCCCCGGCTCAAATACAACTTAGTGGTGGAGAAAACGTTTACATCGAGATCCTGGGGAGGTGAGGAGGGAGAGTGGGGGAGGAGAGGGGATAGAGGGAGAGGTTGCGGGGCGAGGCGGCGGGGAGAGGGATGGGGAGAGAGACGGGGAGAGGGATGGGGAGGGAGATGGGGAGAGGGATGGGAGAGGGATGGGGAGAGAGATGGGGAGAGGGATGGGGAGAGAGATGGGGAGAGGGATGAGGAGAGGGATGGGGAGAGAGATGGGGAGAGAGATGGGGAGAGGGATGAGGAGAGAGGATCCCACTATCGCGACTTCACTGCAGGACCCGGACACCCCGTCTCCGCAAGAACTCCCCCCCCCCCCCCCCCCCCCCCCCACCCACTTGCCCCAGACTGGGGGACATTTCCCACCTCTGCAACCAACGTTCAAACCCCAGCACTCCCTGTGGAGTGTTAAACTAAACACACCTGTGAGCAAAACACAAACCCCTCCTTTGCTCTCCCCCACCTCTCACCATCGTCCCGCCAGTCCACGTTGCTTTTACACCCCGCTCTCCTGCTACCTGGCACCCCCGTTCGCTTTTTTCGGAATACCGAACTCGCTTATTGTTCTCTCTATCCCCTTATCATCGCCGACCAAGTTATTTTGAGTATTTTGTAAGGAGACCACAATTGAATGTGCATCCCTGATCCATTACCCCCTTCTCCAAAACCCTCCATCCCCCAAATCAAAAGATAATTCCAGGCCTTGCACATTTGCTGCATTTTGAATTTTTTTCTTGTGTCATTTTTTGATTCTTCTGCGAGTCACTTTCATTCACGTTGTGTAGCCCTTGACTCTTGCAGCAGTGAGTGCATTTGCTGTCTGGACCGTTAGTGATTTTAACTGCCTCCACCAGCTCCCTTGCAACTTCCTCTATCCCAAGGATAATACTCCACTTCTCCCATCTCTTCACATCATTGAAGTCCCTCGTCCCTGGAATCAAGCAAGTAAATCGTTTCTGTATCCTATCTATCCTGTATGTGACCTTATCTTTCTTATCTTTCCTGCATGTGACCCTCAGAACCAGACACATTATTCCCATTACAGCTTAACCCATTTTATATCACGTTCATCATGACTTGCTTGCACTGGCACTATATCCCTGTCATTATAAAGTGATCTTGTCATATTTTTTTCCCCCAAGTTCATTCTCCAGCTCTCCTGCCATGTTCAGCAATTTGATAACATCTGATAAAATAAAAAAATTTAAAAAAGAGAATACAATAATAAAAAATACTGCTATGGCAGTTCTGACAAAGGATCTTTGATCTGAAACATCAACTCCATTCTTCCTTTCACAGGTCTGTCTGATCTACTGAGCGCAGTATTTTCTGATTTTAATTTTATATTTCCAGCATCTAGTTTGTTTTTCAATTTACATAACATACTGATCCTTGCTCAGAAATCAGGACATAGCTATTGGAGGAGCAAGCCTTGTTGTAATTGCAAAAAGAAATCAATAATGTATATAATCATGGACACTGAAAATATTCAACATTGCCTTTGCTTTCAACTGTATGAATAATAATTCTGATGATTGTTATAAACCATGGCGTTTGCAGTGGGGCGCTGATTTACACTAATTAAAGCATGTATTCCTGTAGCGCTGCAAACAGATATTACAAATGATATTCTAGTTTGGCTATGGGCTTGTTTGTGCAGGAGTGAGAACTAGTGTAGAAATTGAAAGCATTGGTTGTGTTGATTAGCAGAAAGACATCAAAGCAAAAGAGCACAGTAAGGTTTCTGCTTAAGAAAGTGTGGAAAGGAATATGTTCTGCATCCAAACACAGTGTTAGTCACCCGTCACATCGTAAAACATAGTACTGGACTTGTTTGCTGCAAGAGAAGGTCAACGTCTTATTATATTTCCCTAATGAGTGCCAAGAACCCCATGGTTTAAAAGCACTATTATTAAAACTTGTTTTGAAGATTACTAAAGGTATCATGCCCATCCTTGGAATTATTTTAACAATTCTCCTATGCATCCTGTCTGATGTCTTTACATTTTTTTTAAAGCGTGGCACCCAGAACAAACGCAGTGAAAGGCCTGGATTGAGTGGATGTGGAGAGGATGTTTCCACTGGTGGGAGAGTCTAGGACCAGGGGCCATGACTCAGAATAAAAAGATGTACCTTTCAAAAGGAGATGAGAAGGTATTTCTTTAGTCAGAAGGTGGTGAATCTGTGGAATTCTTTGCCACAGATATCTGTGGAGGCAAAGTCAATGGATATTTTTAAGGCGGAGATTGATAGATTCTTGAGTAGTACGGGTGTCAGGGGTTATGGGGAAAAGGCAGGAGAATGGGGTTGAGAGGGAAATATAGATTAGCCATGATTGAATGGTGGAGTATGGGCCGAATGGCCAAATTATGCTCCTAGAACTTATGAACATGAACAATGCTCCAGTTGAGCTCAAATTAGTAAGGTACTCACAAATGGAAGATTAAGGCGTTAAATGGCCACATTGTGCAGTAATCATGCAATACTGACTGGAAATCCCAGGACCGAGAAACTGTCATACCTGAGTGTTTTATAAAGCATTTTACGAACCTTGGAGAAGATTCAAACTGCAGAGGCAAATAGCGTATTTTCCTTTGCTATTTTCATTGTTTTCAATGAAAAGGTTGATGAGGCTATCTGTAGAGTAAAGGATCAAAGCTTGGAATGTGAGAACTTATGCATGAAAGAACCACTTGATGCACAGGAGTCCACACAGTACAGCATCTCATGATCACAGAGGTCCCCGTTAGATTTTCTTTACGGGCAATATCTGAGAAGACTTTATACTTTTCCCATATGAAATGATTACTTCTCCTTGTCAGTCTCCTTGTCAGTCAGTCAGTCAGTCAGTCCATCACTCCATTAGAGAATTCACAGAAGCTCTGTGGGGGTTGATTTCTAATATTTCCCGTGGGCAAATATAACAATGGTGGAGAGACCACAATAGCTTTGAGCTTCGTCACAACGTCTGATCTTCCAAAGCATAGGGTAAAGTTGGCAACACCCTATGCAAAGGATTCTTAACCTAATCAATTGTGAAGGATTTCATTTACAGTGATCCATCTCAACCAAAGCGAATGGTATGTTAGCTTTCATTGCAAAAGGATTTGAGTATAGGAGCAGAGAGGTTCTCGGCATTGTACAAAATCATAGTGAAACCAAACCACACAGTTTTTGATCCCCAAATCTGAGGAAGGACATTCCTGAGGGATAATGGTCTGATTCTGCAATCTTTCGCTTATTTAGCCATATTGGAGCAGACTTGGTTTATACTCTCTAGAATTTAGAAGATTGAGAGGGGATCTTATAGAAACCAAAATTCTTAGGGGTTGGACAGGCTAGATGCAGGACGATTGTTCCCGACCAGGGAAGTAGGACAAGGGGTCATAGCTTTGTTGATAAGTATATTTCTGATAATTAATTTTTTAGCCAGAGGCTGTGAATCTCTGTCTCTGCCACAGGGGTAGATTCAAGCACAAATGGTGGTTGTGAAAGGGGATGATAACTGCAATTAGTTATCTCTGATAGGGATTTGCCATTACAATGGAACAGTGGGGCTCGAAGGGCCGAATGGCCTACTCTCTGGGATGCAATTTCTTTTTCCACCTATGTTTCAACCTTGACAGTACCCATTTTTCTGCAGGTGAGGACCCAGGGCATCACCAAAAATCAACAGCCTTGGGATCCCCAAATCTGATTTAGTTTCCTGAATTAAATGTCTTTCTGCAATCTTTCGCATTTAGCCATATTAAGCAGACTGGATCTTCCAAGCAGTGGACCTGAAGAGGACGAGTAGACCAATAATCACTTTGTTGGATATTTTCTGATAATTAATTCAAAGCCAGGAATGGAGTACTAAGCAAAATGGATGATCAATGATAACCATGATCATCTCCATAGGGATTTGCGTTACAATGGCTCAAAGGGCCGAAAGGCTCTGGGATACTTTTGCCACCTTTTTTAATTGCAGTATCTATGAAGGAACAGCATATTAGACTTGGGAATTGACATAGATATTTTTTAGCTCTTAGGGCGAACGGAAGTCTTTGGAAAGAATTCTGGTCTTTAATTTGTGTACTGGCGATGTCTTTATTATTTATTTTACTCCGATTATATGTTTTTTTACTCTTGTTAAATTCTGTAAGGTGTCCTTGAGACTTTTGAAAGGCGCCCACAAATAAAATGTATTATTATTATTATTATTATTATTGTGGATTTCCGAGTTGAATTTCAGGATCGGTAAGGGGTTAAAGAATGAATCTGCACCACTGTGGGTATTTGCAATGTAAGACACTGCAACCCTTTGCTGTGGAACAAATGATTCCCTACAATGAATGCCATACACTGAGATGGTAACTGTTGCTACGTGATTCATTGTCCCATTTCATAGTGTACCTCATCATAAGTGCTCTGCCAATAAAGTAACGGCTGATAGAGAGCATCACAGTAACTGCTGACAAAGTAGGATAATGCATGGCCAACAAACCAATTTAAGCCACGTAAAGATCAGCAAAAACCACAAAAAGTTGTAAATTTGTTATTTTTTAATACTGTACTGTGCAAGATTAAAACATTCGCTGAGATTAGGAACACCATGAAAACGTCTGTCCATTGTGGCATTTAACTCTAACTGTCCTGACGTGTGGTGTTGCAGCATATTGTATCATAAAGCATATTGAAGATAGTATTCACGTGACACAGATTCTTAAGATAGAAACAATCTCAACAACTTTAACATTTGTACTTTCTTGCTTATGAACGTGAAGCATAAACTAATGAACATATATTTCACATATTTCCTTCCCACATTGCCACGTATAAAGTCACACAGCCCATTTTGCTTCAAGTTATATAAACAGCGCATCAGTACAAAAGATTATTTCTGCTCACTGACTGAATAGTCCATAATAGCAGGCTTAGTGTACGACAACTTGTGAAATTTTGTTTTTGACATGTTGTCTTTAAACATAGAACATAGCACAGAAACAGGCCCTTTGGCCCTCAATGTCCGTGTTGAACTTGATGCCAAGTTAAACTAATCTCCTCTGCCTGCACGTGATTCATACCTCTCCATTCCTAGCATATCCATGTGCCTATTTAAGGTCTCTCGCATGGCATCTCCTATCTGCTTCCCCCACCATTGCTACCAGTGCGTTCAAGGACCCCAATGCTCTCTATGTAAAACAACCTGCCCCGCATGTCTCCTTTAAACTTTGCTTCTCTCACCTTGAAGCTGTCCCCTCTAGTCCTTGACATTTTCTCCCTGGAAAAGAGTTCTGGCTGTTTCTCATATGTATGCTTCTCATAATCTTATATACATCTATAAAATATCTAATGTTATCGAAAATACATTGTGTGAAACCAAAACTCAAATTCAATGCCCCTATTTTTCATAGGTTTTTGCATTTAAAGCATCTCCTGAGCTTTCAGTTGAGGTGTGACTTGATCATTTGTTGAACAGTGTGGTGCACTGGTTTCCTGCACTCTTTAACTTCATAACTTATATTTCAGTTATGCAGGATGACCAAGGATGTTCAGATATCAACCAATAAATACATTATTGTTGCCCCTGGGACAGCTGGGTTAAAAAATGCTATCTTTTTCAAGGAGGGTTGAGGCAGTTGGCACAGTGCAGAGCGATTGGGGAACAGAAGTCGAGAAGATGATCGAGTAGTCTTCTCTCTGTGTGCAATGATGTAACTGAGACGTGGCAATTGCAACAAATGAACACATGTGTCCAAAACTTGGGTAATACTGAGCAGTTTACATTTCCTTTCTTCTGGTGAAAAGTCAAACCATTCCCCACACTTGATGACAAACATAAGGTAGTTATAAGTTCAAAAAGTCCAATTGCCTTCTGCCTGCATCTCAGCCGAACCTTGCAACCAAAGCCAGAAGAAAAACAAATTGCTTTCAGTGTTCCCACAAACATGTCAGCTACTCCAATGTTACCTTTGGAAACAAATATTTAAAATTATTCATCTTTCCTTGGCATTTGCTAATTTGTGGATAACAACAGTCATTCACAAAAAAAATGACAAACTTAACAGCAAAAAAGGTGGTTTTCAAAAAAGGTAGAATGTACATTGCTGAGATTTGCAACACTGATGGAGTCCATCTGGACCATCACATCCATGCCAGTATGTTTGTGCCACATGAACCTCCTCCAATATTCTACATTTAACTACGTCAATCTATACATCTATTCCTTTCCTCTTTAGCTCATTCAGCCACCTCTTACACGTGTCCATGCTATTAATTTATGATAATAAGTTCCACTTGCTGAATATAAAAGTTTCCCTTGAGTTGTCTGTTATGACTTGTGCCACAAACTGTGTTTCTTAATTGTGCTTCAAGACTGAAATCTATGGCTTCATGGTGTTCACTTTCAAATTGCAGGCCATATATTTCCAAGAGATGTAATCTCGGTTTTCTACACAGTTTGCAGTGTGCAGGTGAGTTACAAAGCACAATAAGCGCAAAGAATATTATTGACTCTATAACAATAACATCTCCTGTTCCTGCTTGCAATGATATAACATTACCTTTATATTAAAGACTGCTTTATGTTTGTGGGTACTAGTTTTGTGCTCACCCACATTTAGGAAACATCTTTGTTAAATCTATGCTATGAAACCCATTCATAAGGTGAAGATAATCAGGTCACGCAGCATTTTTTCTGGAGAACACAGCCTCGCCTAATGAATAACATTTGAATTGAAAAACTATAGAATGAGCAAGGAAAATATTGTCAGGTTAGTTTCTGTCCTTTACTTAAAGTGCTCTTTTGTTTTTATCACGTTTGAAAACTTGTGAGTCGATTGGGCATGATCATTTTGCAATAAGAAAATTATGGTTAAAGTGAAGAAATTGTCACTGATGATTTAATGTAGGAACTGTATCTTCTACGTTTTTAAGTCCAATTATAGAATGAACACTGTCTTAGCTGTTTTATTTTACATTGTTTTTAGCTCGGCTCTTAATATTTTTTTTTTGCTTGGCTCCAAATCATCAGTTTCTGCTGCCTGGAAATAAACATTGATCTAGATATAAACCCTAACTAAGATATCAATCAATCAATACTGTTTATTGTCATTTGAACCTCAAATGAAGTTCAAACTAAATTTGGTTTCCACTACATAGCAGTAAGAGATCTTTCAAATACTATAGTAGGACCTAAATTAATATATCAATATAAAGCTTAACATGAACTATTAATTACTAATTAGTTTACAGTTCTATCTCTTTCCAGGAATTGTTTCTTTCTCAGAGTTTCACTCAGCAGACTATGTCTTGTGAAGTAAAATTGGTCTCTTCTCTTGATCTCCCTCATTCACAGTGAATGGGCCAATTGGAGCAAATTATTTACTGGTGATCTGAACCACTTGAGATCTCCGCCGTGGAAAATATCAAATGAGCAGATCATTATCTTCAGGTTAAAATTGCCAAGCTTAAAACAAAGCAGGCGTGAAGCAGTATTAAATAAGCAATGGCGTGTACACCTGAATTGGGATTTGTATTAAAGTATTTCATGCACCCCTGAATGATGTTTTCATCCCTATTTTAAAGCTTCCTGGATCAGAAAAATGTCTTTGTCTGAGCCACCAATCAAAGAAACAAAATATTAAATTTTCTTAATTGAATAATGCAACAATATCCTGTTTCAATTCTGTTTTCCTTTCTGTATTTGAAACTATTTTTTTTATTGGTATTTGACAGCACTTGAAAATTATACATAAGTCTGAAGCGCCATATATTAACATTTTAAACATGCTGTGCTTTCATCAAAGGAACTCTTTATTTGCTGATTTTACAATCAATAAACCAATCTGGTTCTATGTGATGAAGTGTACTTGGCCCATTATTTTGTACCTTGTGAAGGAAATAGCCTCCATTTACACACTAGGTATTTGAACTAATGACAGAAATTCATGTCTTTGTCTGGAAGGGAGATGATGAGAAACATTCCTTCTATAATAACTGCAGTGGAATTAACAACTCTGACATAAATGAAAGCTGCAAACAAAAAATCTGCAGGGTATTTTTCCTGGAGTCTCCAGGGAATGAGCTTTGTGAGTGTTGATAGTTTAATGAGCAAACAGATCAATGCAGGGCCAATGGAATGGAAGCCAGCTATATGGGGGTACATTTTTAAAAGAACTGTTGAAAAAGGGTGATAGCCTTATCAATTCCAAGAAAAATAAGATAATTTATCAGTCATACTCTTTGGAAATACCTGTATACTTTCAACATTGCCAGTAGTTAATAATCTGGATTTGCAGCTTTGGTCATTATCTATACCAATGGTTCAATGGTGTAGGAAGGAACTGCCGATGCTGGTTTAAACCGAAGATAGACACAAATTGCTGGACAGGAGAGAGGAATGGGTGACATTGCGGGTCAAAACCCTTCTTCAGACTGAAAGTCACAGGAAAGGGAAAAGAGAGATATAAATGATGATGTAGGGAGATATAGAACAATGAATGAAAGATATGCAAAAACGTAACTACGATAATGGTACTTTATTGTCACGTGTACTTAGGTCCAGTGACTTTCCATTTTTCATACAGTTCAGTAAATATATTATGATACATAAGCACAATCATAGTAAAGTACAAGTCTATAGATATAGTAAAGGAAGACAATATACAAGAGTCGCCTTTTGTTGTGCCATTTTTCTTATTCAAGTCCAAGGTTGTTATGAATGCGGAGTTTTTCACTTGGCCATAAAGGCCTGTTGTCCTGGCTGCTTTGCAGTGTCAGCTTGGCCAAGCGAATATTGTGTTTACAGGCCTATTATGGTGCTGCAAGTGAGAAATGTCCATTGTCGGCACTCATAACAACAAAAGACTCTTGACTTCCTTGAATTAAAAAAATGATGGACTAGAAAAGTAGATAGATGATCTTGTTTCACAAATCAGGAATGGAATGTCATCGATTTGATTAAGTTGAGTCAATCTCCACAGATATTTCTGGATCAGCTTGGCATGTGCAATTTAAAAAAACTTTATTTCTATTGTGTATCATCTGCAATCTCTTGATTTTATGTACAGAATATGTCTGACCAGCCTTGAGGATTGGCATGACAAAGTAATATCAAAAATCTATCCTATATTTTGCAGTGTGTTGATACTTCCACAAATTCTTTGTCAAAGATCTACAAAGCTGACTAATTAATATTCAATAATTGGGTATTCAAAGAAATAGCAAGTGGGGAAAAAAAACTGTGGTCGTTTGTTATGGGAAGAATAATGCTGGCATTGTGTTAATGGCTTACAGATGAGTGTTCGGAAACTCATCATTAACTTGCACTCATGACCTGGTTTGGTTTAATGGAAAACTTGTTGGTTCAATATTTCAATATTTTTTTTCGAAGTGCTGTTGGTCTTTTTAGTTCATTTTGTGTTCTTACTGCCTCCTTCAATTGAAACTGACAGCAACTTCTTCCGGAAGTGGCGGCGCTGTTAACAGCTGCGGCTCGCCTGCAGTCCGTCTGTCTTTACTTTTTTCTGTTGGTTTTTTTGTCTTGTTTTGGTTAAGTTTTAGTTTGTTGGGTTGTGTTAGAGGGGGTGGAACATTTCTCTGTCTCTTCTTCAGGGGAATAACTTTTTCAGTCGTATCCCCCTTCTCTGCCTTTCTGCGCTGAGGCCTAATGGCGGAGCTGGCCCTCCAGCCTGCGACCTCCCAGTACGGAGAGAGCAGCCAGGACTTACCAACGAGAGGCTGGCCGTCTTCGGGGCTGAGCAGCGGTGGCCCGACTTGCTGGTGCGGCGTTCTGGCTTTCGGCGGCGGCCTGGGGCTGATGCAGCGGGGCCCGGAGCTTTGGCAGCGGCCTGGAGCTGGGGCATTTCCCCAGAGCGGAGACTGCAGCATCTGGAGCTGGGGCAGCGGCCCGGAGCGGAGACGGCGGGACCTGGAGCAGCGACTGCGGGACCAGAAGCTGGCGCGGCGGCCTGGAGCTGGGGCAGCGACCTGTAGCTGGGGCATCGACCTGGAGCTGGGGCAGCGGCCCGGTGCGGAGACTGCAGGATCTGGAGCTGGGGCGGCGACCTGGAGCTGGGGCATCGACCTGGAGCTGGGGCGGCGGCCCGGAGCTGATACTGTGGCGGGCCGTCTCGGAGCGGGGATGGCGTTCCGGCTATCGGCAGCGGCGACATCACCACGGAGGTCCGCTGGACTGGAGAGCGGCATCTCCGGCCTGGATCGACCGCCTCAGCGCAGAGGGAGAACAAGGAGGGAAGAGATGGAAACTAAGACTTTGCCTCCATCACAGTGAGGATGTGCTTGGTGAACTCACTGTGGTGGATGTTTAATTGGTGTTTATTGTATGTTTTGTTATTATTGATTCTTTCTATGACTGCAGGCAACATAGTTTCGTTCAGACCGTAAGGTCTGAATGACAATAAAGGATCTATCTATCTATCTAAATGTTCATGGTTAAATCTGGAATCTGCTTTGAGTAATTCCTTGTTTGATTACATTTAGTGATCTTTTACAACCTTCTCCAGCATAATCTTCAGAAACCAGTCATATTTTGAGTCATTAAGATATTTCCACTGTTCTTGCTCCTCAGTACACAGAAGGCACTTTGTTGAATGAGGTTTAAGTTATTCTAACCCGTAATTACTGTTTAACATCCTGTCTGGCCCAAAAAGGAAAGTTTATTTTTGACTATTGCAATTTCCTTGGGTAAATATTATAGGATATGGTTTTTAGAAGTTAATTTATGCCATTTCAACTCTTAATTTGTTATGTATGCATGATCCAATCTCATTTACATGTTTCCAGGTACAGTTTGCAGTAAAATGTTCACATTTTTCATAAAATACATTTTTTTTGTATAGGATGGAACATTTTCCAATGTTTTATAGATTCAGGATCAGTTCCTGTGGATTGGAGGGTAGCTAATGTTATCCCACTTTTCAAGAAAGGAGCGAGAGAGAAAACGGGGAATAGTAGACCAGTTAGCCTGACGTTGGTGGTGGGGAAAATGCTAGAGTCAATTGTTAAAGAAGTAACAATGGCGCATTTGGATAGCAGTAAAAGGATTAGTCCAAGTCAGCATGGATTTATGAACTGCGAAGAGGATCGGAAATAGCAGGGGACCGTGGGTCAAAGGAGTTGGAGGAATTGAGTGAAATCCAGGTTAGCCGGGAAGTGGTGTTGGGTAAATTGAATGGATTAAAGGCTGATAAATCCCCAGGGCCAGATAGGCTGCATCCCAGAGTACTTAAGGAAGTAGCTCCAGAAATAGTGGATGCATTAGTAATAATCTTTCAAAACTCTTTAGATACTGGAGTAGTTCCTGAGGATTGGCGGGTAGCAAACGTAACACCACTTTTTAAGAAGGGAGGGAGAGAGAAAACGGGGAATTACAGACCAGTTAGTCTAACATCGGTAGTGGGGAAACTGCTAGAGTCAGTTATTAAAGATGGGATAGTAGCACATTTGGAAAGTGGTGAAATCATTGGAGGAGTGCAGAGAAGGTTCACCAGACTGATTCCTGGGATGTCAGGACTGTCTTATGAAGAAAGACTGGGTAGACTTGGTTTATACTCTCTAGAATTTAGGAGATTGAGAGGGGATCTTATAGAAACTTACAAAATTCTTAAGGGGTTGGACAGGCTAGATGCAGGAAGATTGTTCCCGATGTTGGGGAAGTCCAGGACAAGGGGTCACAGCTTAAGGATAAGGGGGAAATCCTTTAAAACCGAGATGAGAAAAACTTTTTTCACACAGAGAGTGGTGAATCTCTGGAACTCTCTGCCACATAGGGTAGTTGAGGCCAGTTCATTGGCTATATTTAAGACGGAGTTAGATGTGGCCCTTGTGGCTAAGGGGATCAGAGGGTATGGAGAGAAGGCAGGAACGAGATACTGAGTTGGATGATCAGCCATGATCATATTGAATGGCGGTGCAGGCTCGAAGGGCCGAATGGCCTACTCCTGCACCTAATTTCTATGTTTCTATGACTTGGACAGGTTGAATGAGTGGGCAGATGCATGGCAGATGCAGTATAGTGTAGTTAAATGTGAGGCTATCCACTTTGGCGGCAAGAACAAGCGGACAGATTATTATAGGCTGATAAATCCCCAGGGCCAGATAGGCTGCATCCCAGAATACTTAAGGAAGTAGCCCCAGAAATAGTGGATGCATTAGTGATAATTTTTCAAAACTCTTTAGATTCTGGAATAGTTCCTGAGGATTGGAGGGTAGCTAATGTTACACCACTTTTTAAAAAGAGAGGGAGAGAGAGAACGGGGATTTACAGACTAGTTAGTCTAACGTCGGTAGTGGGGAAACTGCTAGAATCAGTTATTAAAGATGGGATAGCAGCACATTTGGAAAGTGGTGAAATCATTGGACAAAGTCAGCATGGATTTATGAAAGGTAAATCATGTCTGACGAATCTTATAGAACTTTTCGAGGATGTAATTAGTAGAGTGGATAAGGGAGAACCAGTGGATGTGTTATATCTGGACTTTCAGAAGGCTTTCGACAAGGTCCCACATAAGAGATTAGTATACAAACTTAAAGCACACGGTATTGGGGGTTCAGTATTGATTTGGATAGAGAATTGGCTGGCAGACAGGAAGCAAAGAGTAGGAGTAAACGGGTCATTTTCACAATGGCAGGCAGTGACTAGTGGGGTACCGCAAGGCTCAGTGCTGGGACCCCAGCTATTTACAATATATATTAATGATTTGGACGAAGGAATTGAATGCAACATCTCCAAGTTTGCGGATGACACGAAGCTGGGGGGCAGTGTTAGCTGTGAGGAGGATGCTAGGAGGCTGCAAGGTGACTTGGATAGGCTGGGTGAGTGGGCAAATGCATGGCAGATGCAGTATAATGTGGATAAATGTAAGATTATGCACTTTGGTGGCAAAAACAGGAAGTAGATTATTATCTGAATGGTGGCCGATTAGGAAAGGGGGAGATGCAACGAAACCTGGGTGTCATGGTACACCAGTCATTAAAAGTAGGCATGCAGGTGCAGCAGGCAGTGAAGAAGGCGAATGGTATGTTAGCATTCATAGCAAAAGGATTTGAGTATAGGAGCAGGGAGGTTCTACTGCAGTTGTACAGGGTCTTGGTGAGACCACACTTGGAGTATTGCGTACAGTTTTGGTCTCCTAATCTGAGGAAAGACATTATTGCCATAGAGGGAGTACAGAGAAGGTTCACCAGACAGATTCCTGGGATGTCATGACATTCATATGAAGAAAGACTGGATGGACTCGGTTTGCACTCGCTAGAATTTAGAAGATTGAGGGGGGATCTTATAGAAACTTACAAAATTCTTAAGGGGTTGGACAGGCTAGATGCAGGAAGATTGTTCCCGATGTTGGGGAAGTCCAGAACAAGGGGTCACAGTTTAAGGATAAGGGGGAAATCTTTTAGGACCGAGATGAGGAAAGCTTTTTTCACACAGAGTGGTGAATCTCTGGAATTCTCTGCCACAGAATGTAGTTGAGGCCAGTTCATTGGCTATATTTAAGAGGGAGTTGGATGTGGCCCTTGTGGCTAAAGGGATCAGGGGGTATGGAGAGAAGGCAGGTACACGATACTGAGTTGGATGATCAGCCATGATCATATTGAATGTCGGTGCAGGCTCGAAGGGCCGAATGGCCTACTCCTGCACCTATTTTCTATGTTTCTATCTCAATGGTGTCAGATTAGGAAAAAGGGAAATGCAACGAGACCTGGATGTCGTTGTACACCAGTCACTGAAAGAAAACATGCAGGTACAGCAGGCAGTGAAGAAACTAATGGCATGTTGGCCTTCATAACGAGAGGATTTGAGTATAGAAGTAAAGAGGTCCTTCTGCAGTTGTACAGGGCCCTGGTGAGACCATATATGGAGTATTGTGTGCAGTTTTGATCTCCTAATTTGAGGAAAGACATCCTTGCTATTGATGCAGTATAGCGTAGGTTCACGAGGTTAATCCCCAGGATGGTGGGAATGTCATATGAGGAAAGATTGGAAAAACTGGGCTTGTATACTCTGGAATTTAGAAGGATGAGTGGGAATCTTATAAAACAAATAAAATTATAAAAGGACTGGACAAGCTAGATGCAGGAAAAATGTTCCCAAAGTTGGGGGAGTCCAGAACCAGGGGCCACAGGCTAAGAATAAAGGGGAGGCCATTTAAAACTGAGATGAGAAAAAACATTTTCACCCAGAGAGTTGTGAATTTGTGGAATTCTCTGCCACAGAAGGCAGCAGAGGCTAATTCACTAGATGTATTTAAATGAGAGTTTGATAGAGCTCTGGGGGCTAGCGGAATCAAGGGATATGAGGAGAAGGCAGGCACGGGTTACTGATTGTGGATGATCAGCCATGATCACAATGAATGGCGGTGCTGGCTTGAAGGACCAAATGGTCTCCTCCTGCACCTATTTTCTATGTTTCTATGTTTCACCGAAGATAGACACAAAATGCTGGAGTAACTCAGCGGGCCAGCCTGTCCCGCTGACTTACTCCAGCAATTTGTGTCTATGCTTTTTATTAATTTGGTTTGTATGAGAATCATTTAGTATAAAATGCTTCCCAGCTGACTTGAAAACATTATTGTAACTCCCACTCCCATCCTGTTACCAATAAACTTCCCCACTAATTTTGGGCACCATTTGTTTCTGATTCATTTCTCATGTCAGAACTATATCCGTTGAATTCACATCATAGTTCCACATTTATGCTGAAGATTGTCAGTCTCTCTGTTGCTTTAGATTTGTCACAATATCTGTCCGTTGTCCAATAAAGAATGATTGGAAATGTCCTACAATGAAATGTGGGAAGGATTGATACAAATCAATGCCTTTGTTCCTGACTTAGACTCAGTTCTCCATTCAACATTTCCATTCCAGGAAATAATCTAAAACTGAACCAGATGTTGAATCTAATGTGGAGTTGAGTTTTCATCTGCACACTGCTCCATCATTAAAGATGTCATCATGGACCTCAGAACATCTGCTGAAATCTTAATCTGGACTTTTGATATCTCTATATTTAATGAATGCAATGCTATCTTGGATGGTCTGTCTGCTAATCTGCTGTAAAATGTGATCATATATGACTTTTGTTCCACTCCAAATCATGAAATTTGGGCGGCACAGTGGCGCAGCGGTAGAGTTGCTGCCTTATAGCGCCAGAGACCTGGGTTTTATCCTGATGTGTATGGAGTTTGTACGTTCTTCCCATGACCTGCGTGGGGATCCTCCGGGACCTCCGGTTTCCTCCCATACTCCAAAGATGTACAGGTTTGTAGGATAATTGGCTTGGTATAATTGTAAAAATTGCCTCTAGTGTGTGTAGGATAGTGTTAGTGTGCGGAGTTCTCTGGTCAGCGTGGACTCGGTGGGCCGAAGGGCCTGTTTCCACGCAGTATCTCGAAAACTAAAACTAAAAATTAAAATCTAAGTCACCAATAAAGCATGTGCGTGTAGACCTACACAGGCTCCCACTATGACTGTGCCTTGATTGCAAAGTCCATGTCATTGTTTTAGGCTTTGTTTGTGGACATTGCCCCCCTTTTCCCCACCACCATCCTGACACTAAACCATTTCCAGCCTTTCAAGACTTCAAGATCTTGAGAGTTCAAGATGTGCATGTTCCTGTCAGAGTGAAGGACACGGTAGGCAGCAGTAAGTTACCCTGATGAGGAGAGAAATTGAGATTCTGGTCAGGAAAGGTTGACGGCATGGGTCAGGTAGAAGCAGCTGGGATCACGCATGCCCCTGGAGGAGTATAGGGGCTGAGGTCCATACCAAGGAAGGAGTGCAGAAGGGCAAAAAGTGGCAGGAGATAGCACTGGCAAATAAGTTTTAAGGAATTCTTGGGGGAAAAGGTGATTAGAGAGAGAAACCATGTGTGGAGCCACAAGCAGAGGCAAGAATGAATCTTTCTCCTCTGTTTTTACTGCAAAGAATGATTTGAAGACAAGGGAACTTTGGAAGTTTATGGTGATGTTTTGAAGACGGTTCCTATTACAATCGAGGAGATGCTAAACTACCTCAGACAGGTTTGTAGGCTAATAGAAACATAGAAATTAGGTGCAGGAGTGGGTTCGATAAGAATTGTAAAGTAAAGTATCCCCAGTGTGTAGGATAGTGTTAGTGTACGGGGATTGCTGTTCAGCAATGGACTCGGTGGGCTGGAGGGCCAGGTTACCTGCTCAACTAAACAAAATATGAAGGTAGATAAATCTCCCGGGTGTGATTAGATACTGTGGGAAGCTGGAGAAGAAATTACAGCAGTGCTGAGGAATATGAATGATCGTTACATATGGGCGAGGTGCCGAAAGACAGGAGGGCTGTTGTGTCTCTATTTGAGAATGGCAGCATAGAAAATACTGGGAATTATAGAACCGTATGGCTAACATCTGTGGGAGGAAACTTACTGAAGAGGATGCTGAGAGATAAGATGCACATGCATTCAGTGGTTGTTTAGGGACAACCAGGCCATTTTGTGCACGGCAGCTTGTGTCTTACTGCTTTGATTCAGTTTTTGAACATGTAACCAAGAAAGTTGATGAAGAAACGGCTGTAGACATAGCCGATACGGACTTCAGCAAGGCCTTTGATAAGGTTCTGCATGCGAGGCTACACTGGAAAGTAAAATCACATGGGATCCAGGGAGAGGAATACAGAATTAGCTTCATGGTAGGAGGTAGAGAATGGTGGTGGTGGAAGGTTGTTCTCTGGGCTTAACGCCGATGACTAGTGTGCCTCGGGAATCGGATTTGGGCCCATCACTGTCATCTATATTAACAATTTGGATAAGAAAGTACAAAACATAATTAGTCAGTTAAAAGATGACCCTGAAATAAATGGTATCATATTCAGTGAGGATGGTTAACAAAAATTACAGTGGGAATTTGATCAGCTGGGCTCGTGAACCGAGGAATGGCGAATTTGGTTATGTGTGGGTATTGTATTTTGGGAAGTCAAACCAAGGCAGGAACTTCTCAGTGAATGATACAGTCCAGGGAAATGTTATATAGGGCTGGGGGATCAATGAGTTACACGTACATTGGTCTTGAAACTGGTGTCGCAGGTAGATAGGGTGGTGAAGAAGGCTTTTGGCATCCTGGTCTTCAGTCAGGGTATTGAGAATAGAAGATGCAACGTTATGTTACAATTGTATAAGACATTAGTGAGGCTTCACTTGGAGTATTATGTTCAGTTTTGTCCACACTGCAAGAGGAAAGATGCTATTAAGATAGAAATAATGCAGAATAGATTTACGAGGATGTTACATGGATACATAGACAATAGGTGCAGGAATAGGCCATTTGGCCCTTCGAGCCAGCACCGCCATTCAATGTGATACTGGCTGATCATCCACAACCAGTATCCTGTTCCTGCCTTCTCCCCATACCCCTTGATTCTGCTACCCCTAAGAGCTCTATCTAACTCTTGTTTGAGTGCATCCAGTGAATCGGCTTCCACTGCCTTCTGAGGCAGAGAATTCCACAAATTCACAACTCTCTGGGTGAAAAGTTTTTCCTCATCTCAGTTCTAAATGGCCTACCCCTTATTCTTAAATTGTGGTCCCTGGTTCTGGATTCCCCCAACATCGGGAACATGTTTCCTGGCTCTAGCGTGTCCAATCCCTTAATAATTTTATGTTTCTATAAGATCCCCTTTCATCCTAAATTCCAGTGAATACAAGCCCAGTCGCTCCATTCTTTCATCATATGACAGTCCCACCATCCCGGGAATCAACCTTGTGAATTTACGCCTCACTCCCTCAATAGCAAGAATGTCTTCCTCAAATTAGGACCAAAACTAAAGCCAGAATTGCCTTCTCCCTGGTGGGCTCCAGTACAAGTTGCTTGAGGAATCCATCTTGGAGGCATTGTTCAAACTCCCTTTCTTGGGGTCCAGTACCAATCTGATTTTCCCAGTCTACCTGCATGTTAAAATCTCCAATAACCACCGTAGCATTACCTTTGTTACATGCTAATTTTAACTCCTGATGCAACTTGCACCCTATCTCCAGGCTACTTTTTGGGAACCTGTAGATTACTCCCATTAGGGTCTTCTTACCCTTTCAATTTCTCTGTTCTATCAACAATGACTCCAAATCTGATTCTATGTCACCCTTCGCAAGGGACTGAATTTCATTCCTTACCAACAGAGCCAGCCACTGCCTCTGCCCAACTGTCTGTCTTTTTGATAGGGTGTCTACCCCTGAATATTTAGTTCCCAGTGCCGATCCTCTTGCAGCCATGTCTCTGTAATTCCCACAACATCATACTTATCAATTTCAATCTGAGCCTCAAGCTCATCCACTTTATTTCTTATACTTTGCGCATTCATATATAACACTTTTAATTCTGTATTGCCAGGGATCAAGGGCCTGAGTTACATGGGGAGGTTGATCAGGTTAGGGCTTTATTCCCTGGAATGCAAGAGGCTGAGAGGTGATTTTATAGAGGTGTGTAAAATCATGAGGAGAATAAATAGGCCGAATGCACAGAATCTTTATACCAGGGCAGGGAAATCAAGAACTAGTGAGCATAGATTTAAGGTGAGAGAACAAATATTTATAGAAGCTTGAAGAGCAATACTTTCACACAGAGGAGGTGGGTACATAATAATAATAATAATAAATTTTATTTATGGGCGCCTTTCAAGAGTGTCAAGGACACCTTACAAAAAATTTAGCAGGTAGAGGAAAAACATGTAAGGGGAATGAAATAAATAGTAGAGACATGACTAGTACACAAAGTAAAGACAGAATACAATTCAAAACACAATATGAGGCAATTAATGCACAGATGAAAAGGGTGGGGGACGTGGGGCTAAGGATAGGCAGAGGTGAAGAGATGGGTCTTGAGGCGAGACTGGAAGATGGTGAGGGACATGGAATTGCAGATCAGTTGGGGGAGGGAGTTCCAGAGCCTGGGATCTGCCCTGGAGAAGGCTCTGTCCCCAAAACTGCGGAGGTTGGACTTGTGGATGGAGAGGAGACCAGCTGTTGTGGATCTGAGGGACCGTGAAAGTTGGTAGGGGGAGAGAAGGTCAGTGAGATATGGGGGGGCCAGATGGTGGAGGGCTTTGTAGGTGAGGATCAGGATTTTGTAGGTGATCCGGTGGGAGATGGGAAGCCGGTGAAGTTGTTTGAGGACTGGAGTGATGTGATGCCAGGATTTGGTGTGGGTGATGAGTCGGGCGGCTGCGTTCTGGACCAGTTGGAGTCGGTTGATGTAGGTGGAGCTGATGCCAAGGAGAAGTGAGTTGCAATAGTCCAGTCGGGAGGAGATGAAGGCATGGATGAGTCTTTCAGCAGCTGGGAGGTGTGAGAGAGGGTCTGAGTTTGGCGATGTTGCATGTAACAAGCTGCCAGAAAAAGTAGCTGAGGCTGGTACTACAAAATGTAAAAGACATTTGGAAAGACATTTGGCACGGACTAGAAGGGTCGAGATGGCCTGTTTCCGTGCTGTAATTGTTATATGGTTATTTGGAAAGGTACATGAATCGGAAGGGTTTAATGAAATATGGGCAAAACATTAGCAAATGATAGACAAAGGGCTTGATTACATTGGTATGACTCTCCCACTCCACTGGTGTTTACTCACTCCCTCGTAGGAGGCGAATAGTGAAAGTGGATGTGGAGAGGATGGTTCCACTGTGGGTGAGTCTAAGACTAGTGGTCATAGCCTCACAATTAAAGGACGTTCCTTTAGGAAGGAGATCTTTTTATCGTGTCCACACACAATATTAGAAGTTGTTCAGTCAGAGCTGAACTCACCTCTCGGCAAATGCCTACAATGGTGTCTGTCTTGTCGCTTCTTGTGAGTGGTGGTGGAAAGATTGGTGGAAACAGCGCCGTGACATGAACGCTCTTTCCTTGGCCCCAAGAAGGAGATGAGAAGGAATTTATTTAGTCAGAAGGTGGTGAATATGTGGAATTCTTTGCCACAGAAGGCTGTGGAGGCCAAGTCAATGGATATATTTAAAGCAGAGATAACTAGATTCTCGATTAGCATGGGTGTCAGGGGTTATGGGGAGAAGGCAGGCGAATGGGGATAGGAAGGAGAGATAGATCAGCCATGATTGAATGGTGGAGTAGGCCTGATGGGCTGAATGGCCTAATTCTGCTCCTATCACTTATGATCTTGTGCTTTCAGCTGGCTTGAACTTATCTGCCTGAAACTTTCCTACTCCTCCTCCGTCAAGATGCTGAAAACCTACACCTTTATCCAAGTCTTCAGTTAAATGTCCTGACATCTCTCTTTACATGCCTTTTTTTTAATACATGTTTTAATACGTGTTTTAAACATTTTAAGTGAGTTTGAAGGATCCCTCGCATATCCATGTTCATGAGAGATGTTCCTGACGTGCTGAGTTACTCCAGCGCTTTGTGTCCTTTTCTAAGTGTTTTCAAATGTTTTATTAAAGTAGAGATCCTATATTAATGCTTGATGGTACTCTTCTGGAACTAATGTTGTAACTAATATTGGAATTTGGAAAACCACACCATGGAGATTGTGAGGTTTTTCTCAAAATTCAGCAAGGAGTGCCACCATTTCAGTACTGTGCACAAATTTGACAGTGCATATTTTAATGTATCACTTATTTTTGGCCAAGCATACTGTATTTTGGAGTTAAGCCCATCAGGAAAGAAAATGCAAACTGGAGCTTGAATTCCAGACGTTAACAGTTGCCACCTGGAGATCGGTCTCTGATAATGTGTTTTAATTCTTGCTGCATCTGTAATTGGATGAAGCAACATTCCTTGGTGTGGCTAATGGAAATCAGAAATTGTTGTTAATAATGGAATTAAGCCTTGGTGCCATTTAGTGCTCATTAAAATGGCAGGATGCTAACAGGAAATAATTTAACAAATATTAATCATGAACATGTTATTTTTCCATCAGACAGGATATATACTGATGCAGAAAGTATGTGAAACACCATCCATATTTTGGTTTACTGAGTGAAAGCTGTAAAAGCATAACATTTACAAACATCCCAGGACTTCCCTGTGAATTCCTACACTTACTGCACAATGGAATTTGCTATATAGAGTGCGGGATTTTGCAAAATAAAATCCTCAAAGGTGGAAAATCCCACTTCCACTTGAGTGGTTTGCATTATGAAGGAGAGTGTTCCCAGCTGATCCTTGTACACCAGCTGTCACACTGTTCTGATATAAGAATGACAGCCACGTGTTGTCAATTGAAGGTCAACGTCTGAATTTCGTTCTCCTGTGAACAAAGCAGCTTCTAACTCCTTTCAGTGCTCTATTTTCTGCTCCGCCCTTTGTTGCAGGATAACTGCCACTGTTACCGCAGGGATACCAGTCCAAGTTATGGTCCAGGTAACCACTTCACCTTTCTCCACGTTTAGGCTGTGAAGTTCTTGCTTGGCAAACAAGATTACTTACCAGAGAGATGCAGTTGGTTGTCAGGTCTTCTTCTTGTGCATGGCGTGCATTGCATAAAGTTGTAGGTCAACTTGTTCTATTTGATCTTTTGTTTGTGCACGTCGGGTCGATTGCATTAATCAAAACAGGGTGGATCACGTGAAGGTTGCAATCTCCCACCCCGGTTGTCAAGTTGAAATATCCTCTTGCACCCACTCCGTGGACCAGTCCTGCCATTTATGAATTACCATAAAGAACTATGTTTGCACATCACACCCAATGTGCCTCTTTCAATGTTTTACACCCATTTTGCCCAATGTTGTTCCTTGCCTTCCTTTTCAAAAAGCATCAATGTAGATTTGAATTGTTTGACTTGACTTTGATCTTTTGTTTAAAAAAAACAAATGAGTGGGAATATAATGGGTAATATTTGTTGTTCATCTGCAACCTGTGGTGCAGTCAGACAAATTCTGGGTGAGCTCATGATTCCAGGCCCAAAGTGAATTTGGAGCTTCCATAAATACTAACTGAGAATCAATGCTGTGACATTTCAGGAAATAAACTGAGTTTCAAATTACCAAGGATTTGTATTTCCACTTCATGTCTTCCTCTGTCTTTCTACTCCTGAGAAGCCTTCACCCACAGCCAGTTCTAGTTTGTCAGAATAGTCAACGTGTGAAACAAAGACATGTGGACGCTGGTTTAAGTGTTAATGTGCCTCTACTCAATATTATGCTCACAATATTATGTCATCACAGCCATTTCAGAATATCAAAGTGAAATTTTCAACTTTTCATATCAGCCCCATTTTGATTACGTCCCAACGTTCTGTGGGTTTTTGAATTACAGACCCAACAGGCTCTTTATGGCATCATTGCAGAGCACATGCTAACTTTGCTAATGAGAACCAACACTGCTGTGACTCGCTGTGTATGTGAACCATCAAACAAGTGCAGCACCTTTCACGGTTATTCAGTGCTATAAAGTTGCAATTCACTGGTATTCAGTGCCATAATAAAGCAATAACAAAATTTAATAGATAAAATGTTATTTCTGTCAGAGCAGTTTCCTGTTAAAGGATTATTTTCCGTTGAGTCAGCGCTATTTATGAAGGAAACATGGCAGCCAGTTTGGTAGCAGCAGATGAGATAAATTAAGTGACAATCCACCAGATAGATACAAGAGAGATTGAAAAGTTAAATCTTTCCCATGTTGCAGTCTTGGCTGGGTTACTTTAAACTTGGAAAATTGGTGTTGCAATGAAACTGATGGATTCATTATTTTGAAAGATGTTTCTGCCGTTTACTCATTGAGTCATACAGGCCTTTTGGCCTAACTTGCCCCCGCTGACCAACATGGCCCATCTACACTAGTCCTACCTGCTTGTGTTTGGCCCAGATCCTTCCAAACCTATCTGTTGTATTCCAGATGGCAGAATGAAGAACAAGACAGACACTGGTTGCCTGGATCACGAGAGAGAGATTTATTACCCAGCATTTCCTGCTTATATTGAACACCAACTCATTAACATACACATTAATATGTATGAATACATTACACTATCCTATCCATGTGCTTGCTAAATGTTTCATAGAAACATAGAAAATAGGTGCAGGAGTAGGCCTTTCGGCCCTTCGAGCCTGCACCACCATTCAATATGATCATGGCTGATCATACAACTCAGTATCCCGTACCTGCCTATCTCCATACCCCCTGATCCCTTTAGCCTCAAGGGCCACATCTAACGTCCTCTTAAATATAGCCAATGAACTGGCCTCAACTACCTTCTGTGGCAGAGAATTCCAGAGATTCACCACTCTCTGTGTGAAAATTTTTTTCTCATCTCGGTCCTAAAGGATTTCCCCTCTATCCTTAAGCTGTGACCGCTTGTCCTGGATTTCCCCAACATCGGGAACAATCTTCCTGCATCTAGCCTGTCCAACCCCTTAAGAATTTTGTAAGTTTCTATAAGATCCCCCCTTAATCTCTTAAATTCTAGCCAGTACAAGCCTAGTCTATCCAGTCTTTCCTCATATGAAAGTCCTGATATCCCAGGAATCAGTCTGGTGAATCTTCTCTGCACTCCCTCTATGGCAATAATGTCTTTCCTCAGATTTTGAGACCAAAACTGTACGCAATACTCCAGGTGTGGTCTCACCAAGACCCTGTACAACTGCAGTAGAACCTCCCTGCTCCTATACTCAAATCCTTTTGCTATGAATGTTAACATACCATTCGCTTTCTTCACTGCCTGCTGCACCTGCATGCCTACTTTCAATGACTGGTGTACCATGACACCCAGGTCTCGTTGCATCTCCCCTTTTCCTAATCGGCCACCATTTAGATAATAGTCTACTTTCCTCTTTTTGCCACCAAAGTGGACAACCTCACATTTATCCACATTATACTGCATCTGCCATGCATTAGCCCACTCACCCAGCCTATCCAAGTCACCTTGCAGCCTCCCAGCATCCTCCTCACAGCTAACACTGCCCCCCAGCATAGTGTCATCCGCAAGCTTGGAGATGTTGCATTCAATTCCCTTGTCCAAATCATTAATATATATTGTAAATAGCTGGGGTCCCAGCACTGAGCCTTGCGGTACCCCACTAGTCACTGCCTGCTATTCTGAAAAGGACCCGTTTACTCCTACTCTTTGCTTCCTGTTTGCTAGCCAGTTCTCTATCCCCATCAATACTGAACCCCCAATACCGTGTGCTTCAAGTTTGTATACTAATCTCTTATGTGGGACCTTGTCGAAAGCCTTTTGAGTCCAGATATAACACATCCACTGGTTCTCCCTTATCCACTCTACGTTACATCCTCAAAAAGTTTTATAAGATTCGTCAGACATGATTTACCTTTCGTAAATCCATGCTGACTTTGTCCAATGATTTTACCACTTTCCAAATAACTGACTCTAGCAGTTTCCCCACTACCGATGTTAGACTAACTGGTCTGTAATTCCCCATTTTCTCTCTCCCTCCCTTTTTAAAAAGTGGGGTTACATTAGCTACCGTCCAATCCTCAGGAACTACTCCAGAATCTAAAGAGTTTTGAAAAATTATCACTAATGCATCCACTATTTCTGGGGCTACTTCCTTAAGAACTCTGGGATGCAGCCTATCTGGCCCTGGGGATTTATCGGCCTTTAATCCATTCAATTTACCTAACATCACTTCCCGGCTAACCAGGATTTCACTCAGTTCCTCCATCCCATTAGACCCGCGGTCCCCTGCTATTTCCGGCAGATTATTTCCTTAGTGAAGACGGAACCAAAGTAGTTATTCAATTGGTCTGCCATGTCCTTGTTCCCCATGATCAATTCGCCTGTTTCTGACTGCAAGGGACCTACATTTGTTTTAACTAATCTCCTTCTCTTCACATATCTATAAAAACTTTTGCAGTCAGTTTTTATGTTCCCTGCCAGTTTTCTTTCATAATCTATTTTCCCTTTCCTAATTAAGCCCTTTGTCCTCCTCTGCTGGACTCTGAATTTCTCCCAGTCCTCTGGTAGGCTGCTTTTTCTGGCAAATTTGTACGCTTCATCTTTTGTTTTGATACTATCCCTGATTTCCCTTGTTATCCACAGATGCACTACCTTCCCTGATTTATTCTTTTGCCAAACTGGGATGAACAATTGTTGTAGTTCATCCATGCAGTCTTTAAATGCCTTCCATTGCATATCTACCGTCAACCCTTTAAGAATCAATTGCCAGTCAATCTTGGCCAATTCACGTCTCATACCCTCAAAGTTACCTTTCTTTAAGTTCAGAACCCTTGTTTCTGAATTAACAATGTCACTCTCCATCCTAATAAAGAACTCAACCATATTATGGTCACTCTTGCCCAAGGGGCCACGCACAACAAAACTGCTAACTAACCCTTCCTCATTACTCAATGCCCAGTCTAGAATAGCCTGCTCTCTCGTTGGTTCCTCTACATGTTGGTTTAGAAAACTATCCCGCATACATTCCAAGAAATCCTCTTCCTCAGCACCTCTGCCAATTTGATTCACCCAATCTATATGTAGATTGAAGTCACCCATTATAACTGTTTTACCTTTGTTGCATGCATTTCTAATTTCCTGTTTGATGCCATCCCCAACTCCACTACTAATGTTAGGTGGCCTGTACACAACATCCACTAGTGTTTTCTGATCCTTAGTGTTTCGCAGCTCTACCCATATCGATTCCTCATCCTCCAAGCTAATGTCCTTCCTTTCCATTGCGTTAATCTCCTCTCTAACCAGCAATGCTACCCCACCTCCTTTTCCTTTCTGTCTATCCCTCCTGAATATTGAATATCCCTGGATGTTGAGCTCCCAGCCTTGGACACCCTGGAGCCATGTCTCTGTGATCCCAACTATATCATAATCATTAATAGCTATCTGCACATTCAACTCATCCACCTTATTACAAATGCTCCTTGCATTGAGACACAAAGCCTTCAGGCTTGTTTTTACAATGCTCTTACCCCTTATACAATTATGTTGAAAAGTTGCCCTTTTTGATTTTTGCCCTGGATTTGTCTGCCTGCCACTTTTACTTTTCACCTTGCTACCTATTGCTTCTACCCTCATTTTACACCCCTCTGTCTCTCTGCTCACACATTTTAGAACCCCACCACCTCTTATTCTCTGTTTATTATTTTTTTCTTCTTTCCCCCCCCTACATGTTGGGTCTGAGTGCTTCCCTCCTCTGCCTCCTGCCTCACACACTGTCTACTAGCTTTCCCTATTTGAGTCACAATCTATCCAATCAAATTATACAATGCGGCGGCACAGTGGTGCAGCGGTAGAGTTGCTCCTTACAGCACCAGAGACCCGCGTTCAATCCTGACTCTGGGTGCTGACTGTACGGAGTTTGTACGTTTTCCACGTGACCTGTGTGACCTCCCACACCAAGGATGTACTGGTTTGCAGGCTATTTGGCTTGGTAAAATTGTAATTTTTGGTAAAATTGGAGATAGGGCTATGCTTAGTTTATGAGAGGTCCGTTCAGTAGTCTGATAATGGTAGGATGAAGCTGGTCCTAAATCTGGTGGTACTTGCTTTTGTATGTTCTTCCCAACTGGAGAGGGAACAAGAAGAAATTACAAGGATGTAGGTGGTCTTTGATTATGTTGGCTGCTTTCCAAGGCAGCGTGAAGTGTAAATGGAGTTAGAGGGTTGGGGGGAAGCTGATTTGCGTGATGGACTGGGCTACAACCACAGATTCCTGCAATTTCTTGTGGTCTTAGGCAGAGCAGTTGCGAATCAAAGATGTGATGCATCCAGATAGGATACTTTCTCTGGTGCATCTGTAAAAATTGGTAAGTGTAACAAAGGTCATTAATCAAAATGATCAAGTGGATGTCAAGTATAAATCAATCTGGATCTAATTGAATGATGGAAGGGAGTCAAGTAGTTGTGTGTTTTCTCACTCTTCCAGTGAAGGTCAAGTTAATGGCTTTGATGTGGTTTATTGAGGCAGTTTAGTTTGGAATGTACATGAGAAAAACTATCTGTGTTCCCTTAAGTGCTTTTCTGGTATCTTACAAGATGACTTTGAGAGTTAGATCCTCAGATGATGATACTTCTGGATCTGTAATGCATCCTCAGTAGGACAGTCAAGTGTTAGTCCATCTTTATATTGAATTTCAGAATGGATTTGAAGAAACCACAAGTTTCTTTCTCGGCTGTAAGAGATATTTACTTGGGGAACTGAGGTGATGTATGATTCCATTTTGAAGGAAATCTTGTTGTGAATGAACAGATATTGAAATAGAGTTTCAGTTCCTTTATTAATGGCAAAGGAGTTTCTTTGAGATTAACTTAGAACATAACCTTGGTATGGCCTGTTTGTTCATACTAAGAAACTAAATGAAGATGTTTCCAATGTTTTCATTTCTTTATAACAGTGAAGATGTTAAATTCTCCTTGCACAGCCTTTGCTGCATTTATGTACATTTTCTTTGTGTGTTATTATCAATAAAATGACATGTTTATGTGAAGATGAGATGAGAACATTTAGCATGAAAGCCTTAAGCAACATATGATACATTTTTAAATGATAATAAGTGAATATTAGTTAGATTATCAAGGTCCCCTGTACTCAGTAAGAAATCATGCAAAAACAATTAAGAATTACTCAAATGAAAAGTGCTTTGAAACTGCAAGAAGTCCACAGAGGATAATGAGTTGAATCCCATAGATGAAGAGTGTTCTAAGTCACTCCATTATTAAACGTACAAAAATGATTTTGTTGAAAATTTTTATTCAGAATTAAAAAAAACACACTCTCTCTGGATAACCCTAATAAGGCCTATAGTTTCTTTCCATCGATTCACTCAATTATTGTGACTACCTTAATCATTTCAACTATTTAATCCTGTATTCTCAAAAGTTCAGCTGTGAATTGGATATTTACATGACCAATTGCACAGCAAAACAGAGGTTAGTTTATTGTTACGTGTACCAAGGTACAGTGAAACACTATTTTGTTGCATGCTATCCAGTCAGAGGAAAGGCTAAACATGATTACAATCAAGCTATCCTCTGTGTACAGGATAAAGGGAATAATGTTTGGTGCAAGGTCAAGTCCAATTAAAGATAGTCCAAGGGATTCCAATGAGGTAGATCAAGACTGCTCCCTCGCTGGTGAAGTTGGTGATTGGATGGTTCAGTTGCTTGATAACAGATGGGAAGAAACTGTTCCTGAATCTGGAATCTGGAACATTTTCACACTTCTGTACATTGACTGATGGAAGAGGGGAGAAGAAGGATTGTCCTGGGTGAGAATTATCCTAGATTATGCTGGAGCTGTTCCCAGACCACGCCGAAGGTCCTAAGCTTCCTAAGCTTCCTAAGCTAGTGGAGGCATTGGTGTGCTTTCTTGGCTACTGCTTCTATATGGATGGTCCGGGACAAATTGCTGGTGATATTTACTCCTAAGAACTTGAATTTACTTGCAAGTATGCATCAGCTATCCACAATTTCATGATCAAGAAGAGATAAAGGGCCTGTCCCACTAACACGACTTTTCAGCGACTGCCTTTGACTTTCAAGCTCAAGGGCACTCGCCTGAAAAACCTCGAGCTGGATCAACCGTCAGCGATGAAACCACGAGCCAGATCGACCATCTGCACACACACACACACACACACACACACACACACACACACACACACACACACACACACACACACACACACACACACACACACACACACACACACACACACACACACACACACACACACACACACACACACACACACACACACACACACACATCGCAAAGGAGAGACCAGGGAAAGTGGGTGAGCGCTGTCTGAAATTCACGCCCACGATGAACAGGAAGGTAAAAGACGGCTGGCACAATTACGGTAAGTCCTTTAGAGAGCGCCGGGGGGGAGGAGGGGGGAGAGAGGGGGAGAGAAGGGGGGGGGAGAGAAGGAGTGGAGACACTTTTAAGAAGCCAAACAACTTTTAATAAAGTTTAGCGGGCATTTAACATAACCGGTCGGTTTACTTACCTCTTTTTCCTCAATGAGCTATTACGTTCGACTACCTTTGATTACCTTCAATTGCCTTTGATTACCTACGATAGCATTAAGACCTACCGTGACTGACCTCGACCAAACCTACAAGTAAAAAAATATCTATTTTTTCCATGGCGACCTTGTTTTACTCGCGGGCATTTTTCAGGTTGCTAAAAAAACCACCGCAACCTAACTGAGGCCTCAGGTACGTGGGGACTACTCTCGAGCATGAAGGAGAGCTACAAAGACCTCCTAGGACCGCGTGTCAACCATGCTGCGAGTATGAGTCGAGGGCAAAATCTTCTAAACCCGTGAATTAGGTCCCCCGCAGTGGGACAGGCCCTTAACTGTTCACAGTTTTCCAAAATTTCCAAGAGTATGTTGTGCTTCTTTTTCCTGGTTACAATCTTAAGGTGACCCATTTGGATTTGTTAACACTACATGGTACACATAAAGTGAATAATAGAGTGCAATGGATAAAATAGGATTGTGGGAGAACAATGAAGGAAGTAAAATGTGAAATAATCAGCTTAGATAATATGAAGAATGGATCTAATAGAAAGCATCATTTAAATTATGCCTTTGGCAACAATGTAATTTAACAGTAAGATATATGTATCAGTGAAAAGTAAGATGCCTGAAATGATAATGTAAAGCAGGATGAAACTGAATTGTGAGCATATCTGGCTTGGAACTGCTTGATTCCGAAATATTTATTTTGATAAATAAAACTGAATATAATAATTTAGTGCAATTGTAATTGAATAATAATAATAATAATACATTTTATTTATGGGCACCTTTCAAGAGTCTCAAGGACACCTTACAAAATTTAGCAAATAGAGTAAAAACATGTAAGCGGAATGAAATAAATAGTAAAGACATCACCAGTAAACAAATTAAAGACAGAATTCAATCCAAAGACAAAAATCAAAAACACAATATGAAGAGAGAGTAGCGGCAGCTAAAGCGCGCCAGCGTACACTCTCCCTTCCGGCAGCCATCTTGGACACAGAGTAAAATAATCATTTACACACAAAAAAACATCCCCCCCACAATGGTTACCACTGTGGGGGAAGGCACAATGTCCAGTCCCCATTCCCAGTTCTCCCATGAAATGAAATGAAATGAAAGGATAATTACAGGAAATACAGAGCAGGACAGTCTTTGCCTGTAAAGAGAAAAATGAGGTTAATGATCAGGTTGAACATATCTGTATTATTGCTTCTGACCTCTGTTCCTCCATCTTATTCCTATATGCATCTGTTTTGGAAGATCAATGAAAACATAGAAAAATAGGTGCAGGAGTAGGTCATTTGGCATTTCGAGCCATTCAATGTGATGGAGTACATAATATTTTGTTATTTCTTCCGTATTTTGCAAATGCCATATTTGTTTGGCATCATGATAGTGTAATTCTGATCCTAGAGGTAACCCCCCTTAGTCTAGTTCAGTAAAACAATGAGTCAAGCACTGAACCACTAAACTTTATTTTTTGAAACAATAACAAATTCCCTATACAATACCTAACCACCGTGGGTTTGTTCCTTGTCTCTGCTTGTTCAAGCCCTTCAGCCTCGTGCAAGCAGACACCTCCAAAGAGGTTACGCAGTCCCAAATGTCCCTCCAGAAGATCGACGACGATCCTAGTGGGGATCATTTTTTATAGGTCATCAGACCCTGTGGGGCGGAACTACATGGGGGTGGCAGCGCCGACAAGCCAATCACACATATCGATCACCTTATGCAGTAATTGACAGTTCCCCAAACCAATTACAGAATACCCCATTCCAATGTTTCTACAGAAGCTTCTGGAAAGACTAAGTAATGCAACATTTTCCCAGGTAGTATAAACAATTCAAACAAGGCTTCACACTTCAGCCAATCATCAAACAGCAGCACTGTTAACAGTCTGCAACATTGTTTACAATATGTTTTCACACCCTCTTTTATTACCAATCCTCACTATGCATTTGCAGGACTTCTTATCTCCCTCTGCAACCTTCATCCATATTAACAAAGTTAGAAAATCTGGACCTCTCCTTATCATCAACTTCCATCTGGGATCCCAGACTGCTTGGAGCCGCGACTCCATCTTGTAACTTTCACAGAAAGAGACCATGCAGGCTCTGCAAATGCAAAGATCCTCCATTTTATAATACCTCTAATTTGGCCAATATTAACAATAGAACTATGATGAAGATATGATGCACAACTTGAGTGCTTAAGATCGAATCAGGCATACCAGGGTAATTACAAAAATCAACATGAACTTGAAACCTGGTCACATAGTTAAACTAGTCATTTTTTAGAGATTTCAGTACAGTTTAGTTTAGAGATACAGCATGGAAAAGTCATGGGGCTCATCAAATCCAGGTCGATCCCATCGTTCATCCATTCACAGTGGTTCTATGTTATCCCATTTTTTCATCTACTCCCGACACATTAGGGGCAATTTACAGAGGCCAATTAACCTACAAACCCGCACGTCTTTGGGATATGGGAATAAACTGGAGCACACAGAGAAAACCCACACAGTCACAGGGAGAACGTGCAAACTCCATGCTGACAGCACCCGAGGTCCGGGTCAAACCTGGACCTATGCCACTGCGAGGCAGCAGCTCTATATGACTTACTTTCAAAGGGGAAAGCAGTTTCATAAATGTAAATATGTGTGAAATGTTTTCTTGTGGATATCAGTATACATGTAGGTGTAGTCTGAATATCCTTGAATGAGACAAAACCTTCAAGAACTCTCCCTAATTCCCATGTATTACTCTGCACACTTTGCATGTTGCTGCACACGGAGCAGCGGTAGAAACGTTACATTCAGCGGCACCTAAAATGAGCTACGTTTCTTTCTTGGCATTGTTGTAAGACTCACTGCAGCTGTAATGTACAGATGCAAAATTGCTTTTAGGAATATATGTATCAATGTCAGTGTGGTTAATATTGCTGGTTTTGATTTTAGAAACTGGATCTATCGAACAGGTGGCCATGGTAATCTATAAAAACAGGTGGAAACCATTTAGTCCCATTTAGTGCTTTAAGCCTGTTTCAGCATTCAATGAGATCATAGGTGAGGTGACCTGCTATAGGCCTGTCTTTCTCCACACCCTTTAAAGCCTTTTCTAACACAAATCTATCAATCTCAAATGTAAGTAACAATTGACTGAGCATCAAATTCCACTTGCATGTGCAATTTCCAAATTCCCACCAGCCCTCCTTGCAGGGGTATTTTCTAACTCTGCTTTGTTTTCCCTTATCCAGAATTACCAATAAGTAGAAATCATTCTCCCCCCTCTATCTTTTGGCAGACTATTTATGAGAGATCTGGTTTGAAAAATCAAAGCCATCATTTGCAGCCAATCTTAAACGGTTGCCTGCATTTTCCAACGTCTCTTCTTCCAGAATCCCTATATGAATTATAGCAGAAAGTTTGGAAATTTAGGAATCTACTGACACCTGGTCTGAGTTTCCATTCTCACACTCTGTCAATTATAAATCTCCTATCCTATCTGTAACAATGCCCCTTTCTGCCACCCACTCTGACTGAAATAAATAAAAACGACTAAACTGGCGACTAAACGACTAAAAGGTCAGTGGGGGGTGGGGTGGGGGTGTGGGGGGGGGGTGAAAACAAATGTATGAATTCCGGAGAAATAATTTCGGACTTGTTTCCAGTGTTAGATTTTTATGGTTGATCTCAGAAATCCTCAATTACAATTACTCAATGTCTGATGAAAAATTCTGACCCAAAACACTGCCTATCCATTCCATCCACAGATGCAGTCTGACACACTGAGTTCCTCTAGCAGATGGCACAATGGGCTAAGTGTTCGGCTGGCAACCGGAAGGTAGCCGGTTCGAATCCCGCTTGGAGTGCATACTGTCGTTGTGTCCTTGGGGCAAGACACTTCACCCACCTTTGCCTGTGTGTAATGTAATGTAATTATGTGAAGCACTTTGGGGTCAATGCAAGTTGACTGAAAATGTGCTATATAAATAAGATTATTATTATAGCACTTTGTTTCTATTTCATGATTCCATCTTCTGCAGTTCCTTATGTCTCCATTACAACCATTTTGTTTTTGCTTATTGCCTGATCATCAAACTCTCAAAGTACAAAGGGTTCAAAGAAGTTTAAATTCAATGTAAAGAATATCTTTCTGATCAGAAATACATGATCTTCCATTCAGCAAATATTTACTTCGCCAGCATCTTATTCATAATGTGGAAATTAACTGAATCTGGGAATATATGTCAAACTAATTCACAGGGTCAGGGATATTTCTGCCCCAGCTTCTTGTCAGGATTACCCATCACATTCCTTACATTAAAACCCATTCTCAAGAAGTGGAGGAAGCATATTAGAATGGAAGACAGATGTGGTTACTCATATAAATCAAGTACCAAAAAGTTTGTGTGCGGCTGACCAGAACAGGGAACCAACCACAGGCCATGCTGTCAACTGGAATCGGAATAGAAGCAGAAAATATTTGAGTTTTAATGCCAAGGATAGTTGTGAAAAGCAGTTCTTGGCTGCTTTCTTAGAATTGGTATTTCAGCTCAAAGATTAATGCATGATCACAGAGGCATTGACAAGATCTTCTGAATTTAGTGACACCCAAGAAAAGTATACGCACATTTTGAATACTTTAAATAATTTATTTGTTGGGATGCCTTTCTATTTTCTGCTTTGACCTACATTTCACAGCATTACATAGCGCTCTTTTTTTCACTCTCTAATGCCCGTGTCCCACTTAGGAAACCTGAATGGAAACCTCTGGAGACTTTGCGCCCCACCCAAGGTTTCCGTGTGGTTCCCGGAGGTTGCAGGTGGTTTCCGGAGGTTGCAGGTAGTGGAAGCAGGTAGGGAGACTGACAAAAACCTCCGGGAACCTTCGGGAACCGCACGGAAACCTTGGGTCGGGCTCAAAGTCTCCAGAGGTTTCCGTTCAGGTTTCCTAAGTGGGACAGGGGCATAACTGTCCTGATTAATCTTTGCGCAGGACAGCTCTGTAAACGAGGCAGCTCTGGCCTCCTCGATATTCCCTTTCCCAACCCACCCATCCTCAATCCTCTCAGCAAATTAAAATGAGTTTTCTTTCTCTCTTTACCATAGTATGACTTGTTGAAAGTCTATTGTTTAAGATTTCCAGCACCTGCAATTTTTTAACGTTTTTCTTTTTCTCCCACTTTACAAGTGACACGAGCCAATGATGAAGCAAGTATTGTGCCATGCATTGTCATTGTCTCCCCCCCTGCATTATGTGTAGTTTCGTTCTGTACCCCTAAATCGCAACCATTTTATCAACTCACTGGCCATTTTGCAAGTTTATAATCACTGTTTTTAGTCTCTCCGCTTGTTGAAGGATGAACATTTCTGCTGGTTACTACAACAGCTGCTTGGACTGTCGACACCCACTCGACTTGCAGCACTTTAATTCAAACTAATTTTAAACAGTGCTGCTGAGTGGAGCTTTTTGCCAATTGTATAAGCAGCTGTTAAATTAACCAGCTGGAAACTCCCTTCATTGTTGGATGTGCTGATGCGGGCAGAATAGCACTTTAAAAGTTGCTGCCAATTAAATTTAATTAATTTCTTCAAATTAATGAGCATAAACGTTGGGTGGAGTCAAAACCTTGTCTTATTCGAGCTGGTGTAATGTCCAGCAATGTAAGTGGTTCTGGCCCAGGCAAGAGTCCGGCTTCCCAACCTGGAACAAATTATGGAATTAATTCATCCAGAGCTGCCAAGTCCTCGGAGCTGTGCCACGAGCAATTTCCATCTCAGTCTCCTCTCATCTTGGCAAGCTTCCATCGGTAACTAGCATCAAAACCTCATTCCCTTTGCCTACCTTCTCCACAAGGACCTCCGTGAGATCATCTGAAAATTCGAAGTGCAGCTCAGAGGCGGGGGACAACCTTCGGTGATATAAGTGATGCCATGTGTGACGTGTGGAGCCTTGAGCAGGATGCGTGGACACATTTGCACATGCACTTCTCTGAAGATCTTTCCTGGTTTGAGAACACTAATGCAATTATCAAGAAAGCTCATCAGCGCCTGTACTTCCTGAGCAGATTACGGAGAGTCGGTTTGTCAAGGAGGACTGTCTCTAAATTCTACAGGTGCACAGTAGAGAGCATGCTGACCGGTTGCATCGTGGCTTGGTTCAGCAATTTGAGCGCCCTGGAGAGGAAAAGACTACAAAAAGTAGTAAACACTGCCCAGTCCATCATCGGCTCTGTCCTTCCTTCCATCGACGGGATTTATCGCAGTCGCTGCCTCAAAAAGGCTGGCAGTATCATCAAAGACCCACACCATCCTGGCCACATACTCATCTCCCTGCTACCATCAGGTAGAAGATACAGGAGCCTGAAGACTGCAACAACCAGGTTCAGGAATAGATACTTCCCCACAGCCATCAGGCTATTAAACCTGGCTCGGACAAAACTCTGATTATTAATAACCCGTTATTTGCACTTTATCAGTTTATTTATTCATGTGTGTAGATATTTATATTATGGTATATGGACACACTTATCTGTTTTGTAGTAAATGCCTACTATGTTCTGTGTGCTGAAGCAAAGCAAAATTTTCATTGTCCTATACAGGGACACATGACAATAAACTCACTTGAACTTGAAATGTTGCTTACAGCAGTCAGACTGGACAGACAAACACACGAAAGACAAATTATACACAAATTATGCATAGGTTACACAAGAAAAATTCTGAAGACTAGAAAACTGCAATAAAACAAGACATTTGTGCAAAAACATAATTAGAATAACATTTTAAGTTCATATTATTGCAAGAGATGGGACATAGTGTATATGAGATGGGACAATAGAGATGGGACATATGGGGCAAGAGATGGGACATAGATTCCCAATCCTGACCTTTCTGTCCTGGGCCTTCTCCATTGTCAGAGTGAGACCCAGCGCAAATTGGAACAGCACCTCATATTTTGCTTGGGTAGTTTACACCCCAGCGGTATGAACATTGACTTCTCTAACTTCAGGCTCGAAGGGCTGAATGGCCTACTCCTGCACCTAATTTCTATGTTTCTATAGTGTTCCATCATGGAGGTAGAAGTAAGGTTGTACAGGTTGGTTCAATGGAGCTAATAGGACTTGATGTTTCAATCCGTGCAATAAGTCGGCACTCTTGCTATTTGCAGTGGGATTGGAGTGGTGAAAGGTAGGGTAGGTACGTCATCGGGATCATCAGGTGGACACCCTCCTTCTTTGACGTTTCATTGATAAGCCCGCAACATCTCCAGAGGGCTCAATGGTGATACCTGGCGTCCCAGTTACACCCACCTCAATTCCATACCCCCCTGTCTTCATCTTGCAGCCCCATTGTTGTCTCTCCGTATGATCCAAATCCAATTGCTGCTTTTTTCTGCAGAATTTGACAATTACTTGATTGCTTGTTGGAGGGAGCAACCGTTTTCATCCCCATTTTCTTTAATAGCCTGGTCATAGATGTCACAACAAATCCCCTGCATTCCATTTCGACAGGGAACATCTTGGTCTTCCAGCCATTCACTTGCCAGTTCAGAGTACTTGGTCTTTTTTCTCTCATAAGCTTCTTCAAAACCATCTTCCCATGGAACTGTCAAATTCCACAACGTATGCCAACTTGGCTGTTGTGGACCTCAGGACCATGTCTGGCCGGAGTGTTGTAGCCACAATGTCTGGGGGAAACACAAGCCTTTTTTTCCAAGTCCACTTCCATTTTCCAATCCCGAGCAGCCTGCAGAATGCTTGCATCCATTGCTGTTATCTGGTGCTCTGGAGGTTGGTCTGCTGGTACAAATGTTGTGAAGTGGACTTTTCCTGCCGATGTTTGTAGGGAAGCATTTGTGATCGTTTGCCTCTGTTCAAGGATTGATGCCAGCTGTCTGAGAACTTGGTTATGCCCTTGGCCGAGGCTCATAGTGCATCCTGTTAAAATGTGCCTTAGTGATGCAGGTGCTTGGCAAAGGGAGCAAGCGGGTCTTCTCCGAACCACTGCTTCAGGTTCTGGGGTGATGGTAGAACATTATAAGTTGCTCTGACGACAAAACTTAGCAGAGATTCTTTCATTTGCCAGATGTCACGATAGCTAAGTTTCCTCTTTTCCAGGCTCTCCCAGTTAGTCCATTGACCCTGCTTGGCCATTGAGATGGCCTTGGCCTGTCGCTCTGCCTCCTCCCGTCTTCTCACCTCCTCCACCACGAGCCGTCTTTTCTGCACTGCCTTGTGCCATTTGCTCTCTCCAACAAGCAATCAAGTAATTGTCAAATTCTGCAGAAAAAGGCAGCAATTGGATTTGGATCAAAAGGAGAGACAACAATTGGGCTGCAAGATAAAGACAGGAGGGTATGGAATTGAGGCGGGTGTAACTGGGACGAGCCCAAGCCCGGCTCTCCCGTGTTGGACATGGCCAACCACATCCCTGAAATGAAGAGCACACTAGGCACTCTGAATGGCTTCAGATCGTGTCCACTTCCTCCCCGTTGCCACACGGGGGGGCCGCTGTTCGAATAACAGTATCTTCAGATTCAGTGAGGGTCATGACCAACCTTGTTTTAGTGCATTTGAACTCTTCCACAAGTCCTGCAATGGGTAATTCCAATTTGCCACTCCCGTACAGTCCAACAGCACTTAAGCATCGTGGAAGTCCAAGCCACTGTTTCACATGTGTGGTGATCATTCTTTCCAGCTTTTCCACTTTGTTGATGGGGATTTTATACATAGTTAAAGGCCACATGATTCTTGGTAGTATGCCAAACTGGAAACACCACAGCTTGAGTTTTCCTGGTAGCAAGGTCTTGTTGATGCGAGCTATGTGCATGATGGTATCCTTTTTGAGTTGTTCAAACTGCTCAGTGTCCTTGAGCTTTGCATCATATCATCGGCCCAAACTCTTCACTGGCATTTCTGAAACAGTTGGAACAGGTATTCCGTCAATATGAAATCTTTGATCCTTGACTTGCTTGACCTTTGACAATGGAGATGCTTCTGCACTTGCTGGGTTTAATCTTCATCTTTGCCCATGTGATGTTTTGATGAAGTTATTCCAGCAGTCTCTTGGTGTACGGGATAGTTGTTGTTAGTGTTGTTATATCGTCCATATAGGCTCGTATAGGTGACGATCACTGACCACACTGTAGCCGTTTTCCTCCCACAACCCATTTTGATGTTCTGATAATGAGCTCCGTTGCCATAGCGAAGGTCAATGGGGAGATGGTGCACCCCGCTATGATGCCTACTTCCAGTGGTTGCCACGCTGTGTTAAAGTCTGATGTTGTGAGACAAAATTGCTGATCCTGGAAGTATTTCTTTACTAGATTTGTTATTATTGCAGGCACCTGAAAGAACTCAAAAGCAATCCACAGTAGTGAATGAGGAACTGATCCATAGGCGTTGGCCAGGTCGAGGAACAAGACATGCAGATTATTTTGTTCTTTCTTTGCAGTCTGGATTTGATGCCATATGATGCTGGTATGTTCAAGGCATCCCGGGAAGCCTGCTATGCCAGCCTTTTGGATTGACATATCAATGAAATGGTTCAGATACTTTGTCAGTCTTTTCGCCACAACAATGAAAACGATCTTGCCCTCTATGCTAAGAAGGTTTATTTGCCGAAATTGTTTGATGGTAGACAATTTTTTTTCCTTTGGGATCAGCACTCCCCCCCGCTCTTCGCCTGGCTTTGGGGATGACTTGCTTTCCCCACGCAACCCTCATGTTCCTCCAGAGGAATTTCAGACTATCTGGGGCATTCTTGTAGACACAATACAGAACACCATTAGGGCCTGGTGCAGAGGCCGTTCTTGCCTTCCTCACTACTCCTTTTACCTCACTCAGCTTGTGAGGGCTGATGTCAAATTGATGTTGTGGGGGTGAGATTGGTGGGATGTCAGCGGGGACAAAAATCGGTTCATCTTTTAACTCATCAGTGTCGATGGTTCTGATGTGTCCTTCAACCTCTTTTTTTGACGCTTTCAGGGATCTGCATTTTTCTTTTATGAAAATGCCTTTCACAAACTTAAAGGGATCTTTGTAGAAGTCTGTTCTTGCTTTTTCCTTCTTTTTGCGTTGTTTCCTTAAATTCTCTGCTCCGCGCAGCTTCGAGAGCCTCTGTTTTAGGTTCTTTTGAAGGAGATTGATGTCCTCCCTTTCTTCTCCTGTTGCTATATTCCACACCTCCCTCAGGCCTCTTCTTTCTTTAACAAATCGTTGGGTTTCCTGGAGACGACGGGACTTGGGGGGAGGAGGCCTATCTTTCCTGTTGAGTTGTTCCTTCTCACCAAATTTCTCCTTTCCATAGCTGTAGACTAGGTCACTCATCTTCTCCAACTTCTTTTCTGCTGATCTCTTGATTCCACTTAAGATTAAGCTCACATCTGCATTGATGATTCCCCACTCCTTGCTGTTAGACTTTGGCCATTTCACCAACGGCTTACATCCTTGCATGTTCTCCACTTTACGATGTGCCTGGTTGCATCTTGGACTCTTGCCTGAAACTTCTGCCACATCCCATAGGGTGCTGATGTTCTGCGGGCAGTGGATTTCTTCCTGCCGCTGCGTTTCATCTGACTGATTTGACCTTCCTCTTGAAAGAATCTGGTCAATGCGGGGCCCTGGGTTGTGGATTTTGAAGCATTTCTTCCATCCCTGATGAATTTTGAGACCACAAGTTGATGTCACTTTAGTCTAGCCACACCACAATGTGTCCAGCTGTTCATTTTTCAAGAGTTTTGCCACATAACTGATTCAATGTCTTGTCCGTTCCAAGGTTTGTTATCGGGTGGTCAGTCGATGAGTCATATTGCGCCCCCGCTCTCGTAGATTCCGGGGGTATTCTTCTCTTTGAACTTTTTGTAGCCAAATGAGGGTGATAGTCGTGTAAAAATAGCTGTTCCTGAACCTGATGGTGTGGGACATCAGACTTCTGTTTCTCGTGCTTGATGGTAGCAGTGAGATGAGGCCATGGCCTGGCTGGAGGGAATCCTTCATGATAGATGCAGCCATCGTGACGCAGTGCTTCATGTGGATGCTTTCAATGGGGAGGTGGACTGTGCATGAGATGGACTGGGCTGAGTCCACCACTCCAGGCTCTTGCCTTCTGTGTGTTGAAATTGCCATACCATGGCATTATTCGACCAGTCAGGATCCTTTCTACGTACATCTGTAAGGATTTTGTTGAAGTACTTGGAGACATACTGAATCCTTATAAAATTCAAAGAAAGTAGCGGTGCTGCCACAGCTTCTTCATCATTGCATAAATGTGCTGGGAACGAGCTTCTAGCCATGGGCGCGGCGTGGACTTGCCATCCAGAGCGGGATCCCTGGAGAAGATCTCCGACCGCCGGCCTGCGGCCTACAACATCCTGAAGCCATGGTCTTCGGTAGGGAAGCACCGATTCGGGACTTACCTTCCAGATGAGAGGGCCTGTACATCTGGCCACCTGCAGCGGCAACTGTGGAGGTTTATGGCCCCGACCACGGCCCCTCTCTCTCTCTCTCTCTCTCCTCCTCTCTCTCTCTCTCCCTCTCCCTCCCTCTCCCTCTCCCTCTCTCTCCCCTCTCCCTCTCCCTCCCTCCCTCTCCCTCTCCCTCTCCCTCCCCTCTCTCCCTCTCTCTCTCCTCTCTCCCTCTCCCTCCCCCCCCCAGATTTCCCTCTCCCTCCCTCGCCTCCTCTCCTCTCCACTCCTCTCCCCATCTCCTCTCCTCTCTCTCCCCCTCTCTCTACCCCTCTCTCTCCCCTCTCCCTCTCCCTCTCCCTCTCCCTCTCTCTCCCTCTCCCGTGATTCAGCCAGCAACAAGGGTGTGGTCAATGAATTTATCGATGGCATTGGAGTTGTGCTTAGTTACACAGTAGTGTATGATGAGTGAAGAGCAAGGGGCTCGGTCTTGAGGTGCATCTGAGTTGATGGTTTGTGAGAAGAAGATACTGTACTAATTGAACGTAGTCTGAAGAAGAGTTCCAACACAAAACATTACACATTCCTTTCCTCCAGAGTTATTTTGTGTCTATCTTCAGTATCAACCAGCATCTGTTGTTCTTTCCTCAACTGATTGAAATCTGCCAATGAGAAGTCAAGAGTTCAGTTGCAAAGGGAGGGTTAGAACCTCAGCTCTGGAGTTTCCTGGTGAGTTTGGGGGGTGTTGGTCAGGTTGCATACTGAGCTGTAGTCAGTGACCTGTGTCCCTGTTGTCCAGATTGTTCAGAGGAGAGTGGAGAGCCAGTAAGACAGCATCTGCAGTTGACCTATTGTAAATTGAACCAGATCCAGGTCATTTCTGAGGCTGGAGTTAATGAGAACATTAGCCAACTACCCGAAGCACTTCATTATAGTGGATGCAAGTGCTACCTGGGCCGGTCACCATGCACATCTCGGGCTCGATTGCAATAGAAGGCCTTTTGAAACTGGTGGAAACTTCAGAATGCAGAAGCAAGAGGTTGAAGATGTTCTTGAATATCCAATACATTGGCCTGCACAGGTTTTTCGTACATCATCCCCACCAAAAGGTTTTCCTTGAAGGATGCTCTGACAATATTTCCAGAGACTGAGATCACAGGCTCATCAAGGATTGTGGAAGCTCATGCAAGCATGTCATTGTTCTCTCTTTCAAAGAGGCATTGAACATAAGTGTTGTGGCATTGAACATCAGTGTTGCATCATTGCCACTTATGCTGCCCAGTTTTGCCATGTAGGAGGTGCCATGTAAGCCCTGCCCACTTCCCTTTGCGGCCTTCAGGAGGCTGTAACTGGACTTCTCATACGATACTGCAATGCCACAGATTCTGAGTCCCTGGTTCATGCAGGGTGTCTGGTTGGGAAAGTGTTTATTTACAGTAGGTACACACTTGTCCACACATTGCAAGTACCTCCCAAGTCAGATTTGAAATTAGAACAACAACCCTTCATTGCTGCTTGGACAATATATTGGATCATTGACCAGTGTGGAAGGTCCTTCCCTACCAGTCCAACAGTGGCTCTTCAAAAAGCCCACGCACCTCACCACCTCAAAGGAAATGAACTTTGGCCAAAACATTCATGGCTTGTACTAGCATACATTTCCCAAGAAAATTAAATATAAGAAAAAGGGAATGTCTTTTGGACTTGTGAATATGTTCCCAAGGGAATTCAAAATCCTCGACATGCCATTCCAAGTTGTAGTGGTAAAAATGTTAAATATTTCAGCAGATCTCTTTTTTTTAAATTGTTTCCAATGAAGTAAAATCGCTTAATTAATTTTTAGGATGATCTATATTTGTGCAAGCATTTTTTATGAGACGCTCTCACTGCTTACATTTCAAAGTCTTACATTTAATACATCACCTGTGATTGCCCTTCTGATATGCATTTAAAATGCTTGAACAATGTTCAAATGTGGAGAAGTAAAATAATTCAACTTTTAACCTCTCCTTCAGTGTGTGGCTGGATAATTGCAGCATGCGTTATGTAAACCAGCATGGCATAGGATGACTGAGCAAGCAAAAGCGCAGCTGTGTGAACCAATATTGTAATCCCAATGCAACAAATAAAAGTGAACGACTGCACGGCAAGGGGCTTTGTGAGAGACTGTGATGAGAAACTCTATGAACCGTGCCCTGGATGCTTTTCAATTTTTTACAACACACTGGTAAGCAATGCAAATGCTGAACATCACTGCAGATTCAGTGAAAATCAGACACTACTACCCTCCTCTAACCAAACAGAATCGAATGGGATTTCCCCATACAGTTTAAGAAACACACGGCAGTGTTGTGGTACGAAGGATTGCTCGCACAGTCCATTCTTCACCTCAAGCAAAAGCATATTTACTTTGATGGAACTTAACCTTGTCAGTGAGAGAAGGAATCATTCATGTTACCAGGTGCAGACCACATACTATCCCCAATTGTACAGAACCCGGCATTTTTACACATAGAGCTGCGTCATTTAAGCGTAGACAAATAGTTATCAGCACTGGGCTAATCAGCCGCTGAGGAGCTAATGAATGACCAGCTTTTTCTGACATGATTAACTCTGCATAGTCAGCATTTGTGAAGATCACATTCGCTGGTGATCTTGTGGTCGGGTTTCATCTCTTAGGTATAAGGATGCTGTCGCTGGGTTACTCTGGTGCCATTCTTTGGAGGTATTGTCCGGAGGCAGTCATTCTTACTACCCTTGAGCCAGCAGAGCATATCTACTTTCTTCCTGCAGTGATATGTGTATCTTCAGCGGATGTACCTTCACTGCTCAAGGTCATATCATGGAATCTAGGCGTCTATTTCCTTGTCTGGTATCAGCAATCCAAGTTGTGCAAAAAAAATTAAAGTTAGAATAATATAATAACTGAGGTAGAGTTAACAATAAGAGTATGTGGCAGCATTTCCAGGAAGGGAGTATATACTGCTTTTGGTTCTTTGTGCGTGCAAGTTAATGCTTCTTTTGTCCTGTCATCCTATATAGTCAAAATGTACACTTTAATAGGAATTACTGTTGGTGATACTAATATGTGGGTATTAATCTCCTCTTATTTAATGTGTCTATAAATATAATGATACATCTGCAAAAATAGTCCATTTCAATTCCTCCCTTCCTGCCCAATAACATTTTTTTCCACTACAAGTTTTTGTCCATTTCTTCTGTTGGATGTTAAAACAAATCCTGTTTCCATGACTATCGGTGTAGTGCATTCAAAATCATCATAACTCACTGCATTTCCTCGTACCACACAGGTTCAGCATTGACCCTAAAACTCCAAGGACAATTACTTCAGATAAACTATGATAATGATTCCAAAATTTTCTGCTTCTCTGGGAAGATGCTGCATGTGTCTGAAAAGAGCTGCACGATTACTTTGTTGCATCAGTTCAAATGAGCTCTTCTCTCAGCAATTTCTGCAGCTGCATTCACCGCAAACATAAAGTCATCAATAGTGAAATACAGTGCAAGTTAATTTAGTTGTTTCATCTGTCAAATGCTTTATTTGAATCTGGGTTAAAATATCTAGAGGTTAATGGAGTATCATCAATACATACTATTAATTGTTAAACATCAAATTAAGCTAATTCCTAAAAGGATTGCATTGAAGAGAATAGCTGTTCCACCACAGAATGGTGGTAGTCTGGAATTTGCTGCCTGCAAATGCAATGGAGGCAGAAACCCTCATCATTGGGTGAGCAAAGGAAGGGAGGCAAACTTGAAGGCTGTGGTCCAAGAGCTGAAATATGTCAACGAGATTATTCTTGGTCAGGAGCAACAGAAATGGGCCAAATGGTAATCAACCGTGCTGTAAATTCTTATAGCTTTCCCAGTCACGATTTTATGTACAGTTTTGTACAGTGTACATTTTTGGTCTTCAAATCTGAGGAAAGACATTCTTGCCATAGAGGGAGTACAGAGAAGGTTCACCAGACTGATTCCTGGGATGTCAGGACTTTCATATGAGGAAAGAATGGATAGACTCGGCTTGTACATGCTAGAATTTAGAAGATTGAGGGGGGATCTTATAGAAACGTACAAAAGTCTTAAGGGGTTGGACAGGCCAGATGCAGGAAGATTGTTCCTGATGTTGGGGAAGTCCAGAACAAGGGGTCACAGTTTAAGGATAAGGGGGAAATCTTTTAGGACCGAGATGAGGAAAGCTTTTTTCACACAGAGAGTGGTGAATCTCTGGAATTCTCTGCCACAGAAGGTAGTTGAGGCCAGTTCATTGGTCTCCTCATTGATCTCCACTCCTGCCAGTCAGTGCCGCGCGGATTGTTCGCTTCTCCTGTCCCTCCCTGGGATGGTCCGCCCATTCCTGCACCATCGCACCTTTACTGGAGCTGAGGATAACTGGCGGAGGTCTCAAACCGGACACAATTTTCAGAGGGACTGGAAGCGGCTAAAGTCGCCGATGTCGCCAAATGGAAAGAGGAGAGTCTGATCTTGGCGGAGGAGAGCGTACAGCGGCCACTCTTAGTCCCAAATGCACTGCCAGTGTAACGCCCCGCAGCTCCAGCCCCTTCCCTTCTGGTCCCCCTTGCTGGCTCTTGCCCCTCTCACCCTTGATAACCCCCTTCTCCCCCATGGCTCTTCCCCCATCTTTTCTCCTAGCTCTCCCCCCCCGCCCCCACTCACACGCCGGCGCGGCCGTAGCTGCTGGTGCGTCCAGGCCGATCTGAGGCCTGGCTCTGAGGGAGTTGAGGGCTGTTGCTCCTCGCACGAAGGGAGAGGAGCGGCAACCTCGAGATCCTGTGGAGCGAGTGTGGGGGAGGAGAAGGGATAGAGGGAGAGGAGGGGAGTAGGGAGGGGAGAAGAGTTATGGAAGGAGGAAGAGAGTTGCCTGGGAGAAAGAACCTGCTGATGACCTAGCCTTAGGGGAGAGTAATGAAGCAATCTTACCAATATGTATGCCTGGGTATACAGGCCACATTAATAAAACTCCTGCTGACACCAACTAAAAGAGGTTTAATTCAATGAGATGATAGGGAGATTATAGAATCAATTTAATCTGGAACTCTCAAAGGTTGTAGATATGGCAATGTCAATTCAGAAACAAAACCCAAATATCAGACAACACCATTAGTGATTATATGGATTTTTGAAGAACCTGTCCCAGTATAGCAATATTGGTACCTTCCTGAATCAAATGCTGCAGGTTTACGTTTGTGTCTGATTAAATAACTGGGCAAATTCAATCGAAATGCTTTAACATTTTGCAGGTAAAATGGCCATTTCATTGGAGAAGACTTCCAAAAATGGCGAAGATGTTTGTCCAGTGGTTAATGTCAGTATTAACATGATCTATGCGCATATGATGTAGTAAATGTGGGAATGTTGATGCTGACACCAAGGCATGTGATTGGCTGATGTGAAAGGTGACACTGGTGAGAATTGGTGTCACCATGTACTGAAGGTCATCCATCACTTGTGTCCGTTTAGAGCCGTGAAAAACTTTAATAAAACAGTAAAAGGGCATATAGCCTTACTGTGTAAGGTTGGACCCAGAATAATGTTAGCCAAATATGGTTACAATATAATGACACCATCGATGATAAAGAGTCACAAGGGATAACATGTGGTAAAGAAGACATATATGGTATGTCTCTCCCCATCATTTGAGACAACGAGTATAGGAGTCAAGAATTCACATTGCAACTTTATAAATCTTTAGTGAGGCTGCATTTGAAGTATTGTGTCCAGTTCTGGTAGCCCCATTTCAGGAAGGATGTGGAAGCTTTGGAGAGGGTGCAGAAGAGATTCACCAGCATGTTGCCTGGATTATAGAATATTAGCTACCGGGAGAAGTTGGACAGACTTGGATTGGTGTCTTTGGAGCTTCGGAAGCTAAGGGGACACCTGATCAAAGTATATAAAACTATGGGGGGCATAGATAGGAGAGACAGTCAGAACCTTATCCCCACAGTGCAAATATCAAATATTATAGGGCATAGCTTTAAGGTGAGAAGGGGTGATTTAAAGGATTTGTGCAGGTTAAATATTTTTACACAAAGAGCAATTGATGCTTGGAAAGTTCTGCCGAGGTTGGTGGTGGAAGTAGATGCAATAGTTGCATTTAAGAGGCTCATCGATAGGCATGTGAATATGCAGGCAGACCATATCGTAAATCTTTTTTGCACTCTTTCCAATTTAATAACATCATTCTGATAGTGTCAAGAGCAGCAATAGTACTCCAAAAATGGCCTTACCAATGTCCTCGACAGCTACAACATAACATCGCAACATAATATCGCAACTCAATACCCTAACCAATGAAGGCAAATGTGCCAAAATACCTTTACCACCACCCTGTCTATCTTTGTCACCAGTTTCATGGAGCTATGTACCTGCACCCCAAGGTCACCCTACTTAGCAGCACACCTGTATCCCCTACCATTTATTGTGTAGGTCTTGCCCTGGTTTGTCCTACCAAAATGCAACACCTCACATTCATCTGAATGAAACGCTATTTCCTATTCCTCGGCCCATTAGCTCAGTTCATCAAGATCCTGTTGCAGTCATAGATAGCCTTCTTCATTATCCACTGTACCACAAATTTTAGTGTCATCTACTAACTTACACTCACCTACATTCACGTCTAGATTGTTAAGATAAACTCAGCACTGATTTCTTGTTAAAGGTCTCGCGTCTGAAAAACAACCCTCCACCACCACTCTCTAGCTCCTACTTTCAAGCCAATTTTTTATCCAATTGGATAGTTCACTTTGGATTCTATGTTATCTAATTACCACGATCAGCCTACCATATAGTACCTTGACAAAGGCCTTGCTAAAGTCCACATAGATAAAATCTATTGCATTTCCTCATCCATCTTCTTGAACAGTTCTTCAAAAAACTTGAATTTGTGAGACACAATATCCCACGCACAATGACATGCTGACTGACTATCCCTACTTAGTCCTTGCTTCTCCAAATAGATGTAGACCCTGTCACTCAAAATCTCCTCCAATAACCTACCCACCGCAGGTCTGTAGTTCCCAGGCTATTCCGTGCAGTCTTTCTTAAATAGAGGCACAACATTAGCTACCCTCCTGCCTCCTGGCTCCTGGCTCAAGGCTGTTGATGATACAAATATCTCGGCCAGGTTCCCCGCAATTTCCTCCCTAGTTTCCCACAATGTCCAAGGATACATTTACAAACAAAGCTTATACAAAGTAATGCCACCAGCAGCAATAGTGGGATGCAATGATTTTGAAAATGCAATGAAAGTTACTGATCAGAATGAATATGAATACAACTGCTGACTCATCAATTGTGGGCAGAGAAATGTGCAGAAATAATATGAGTCAAATGCCATTCACAATTTAAGGACACACTGAAATCCTTCATCCTCATGTGATTTATAGTTTCTGATAATGGTGAAAATTGAAGCTGCTAATTACAGACACTCTGACTATCTTTGATCGGACTTTAACTGCTTATCTGTTTTATCGGCTTACTGACTATCTTGCACTGAATGTTATTCACGATACTTCCTTTATCATGTATCTGTACAATGTGGATGACTTGATTGTAATCATGTATTGTCTTTCTGTTGATTGGTTGGCATGCAACAAAAGCTTTTCACTGTACCTCGGTACACATGACAATAAACTAATGACTAATGCACAGACCAACTCTGCCCAGAAAAGACCAGTTCAAAGAATTCAAAGTGGACTGGAGTCTAAACATACAGTAAACATTTCACAACCATGTTAGAGGCTTAGCTACTTATTGTAGTGGAGGCCACTAGGGGCGCCACATTGAAGGCAGCCTCTGTCTACAGTCTCTCCTTTTTTTTCTATCTTTTTTTTTAGTTTGTCTAAACAGTTTGTTTTGGGGATTCTTTAGTTTTTCTATGTGGGGGAGGTGGGTAGGGCAAGGGGGAAAACGTTTCCCAGTCGCTTCCTGGCGAGGATGCGACTATTTCTCTGAGTCGCGTCTTCACCCCTCCTCGCGGCCTACCATCTGGATCGGAGCGGCCTTTCCTACCGGAGACCGGGGACCGGACCAGAGCTTCGGCAGCGGCAGCGCGGAGCGGGCGATACCTACCTGGATCGCCGTTTGGAGCTCCGGAGCGTTGGGCCGCTGCTCCAACATCGCGGGGCTGTGGTTCGCGGAGCTTCCAGCGTGGGCGGCGCTGACCAACATTGCAGAGTCCTGGGACCCTTTGCCGAGGGCCGCCAGCATTGAATCTCCCCCCGGGGGACTTTGGGAGCCACGGACTCTGGCGGGAAGCGGCCGATTTGGAGGTCCAAGCCGCTGAGGTTGGCCTCCTGTTCCGACGTCGGAGTTCCAACATCCTGGCGAGCAGGCCTGAGCAGCGGGCTGCCTGTAGCGGCAACTGTGGAGGACTCGGGAGGCCCCGACTACGAGTGAACATCAGGAACATTAGAGGAAGATGACTGACTTTGGTGCCTTCCCTCACAGTGGGAAACATTTGATTCTGCTGTGTGGGGATGTTTTATGTTGAACTCTATCGTGTGTTGTGTTCTTTATTTTATTGTATGTCTGTATGGTGATCACACATTTCACTGTGCCAACTGGCACATGTGACAAATAAATGTATCTTGTATCTTGAGGTTTTTGGTCCAGCCAAAATGGGTTTAGTGACGAGAAATTCAAGATTGCTCCAGTTTTAATAGTGAAAGTTGAAAGCCAATCAATGCAACAGTCGGCCCATGCACGCCATCAAATTAACCAATAACAGATCAATTATTTATTCAAAATAACTATTCTCTTCCTGAAGCAAGTATGACCACAAAATATAGAAACAAGGAACTGCAGATGCTGGAATACAAAAATGACACAAAGTGCTGGAGCAACATGGATAGGTGGCATTTTGGGTCATGACCCTTCTTCAAACTGATTGTAGGGAGGGGGGGTGGGGGTGAAGAAAGCTAGATGAGAGGAGGGGCAGGACAAATAAGTGTAGGTAATATGCAGGTAATGGGTGAACACAGGTGAGCAGAGGAGGGGGTTTGATAGGCAGAAGGTTGGACAATATTTGGAGTTTAATTCCCAGCATATGTTCACAATACAGGAGAGATTTCTTTCAATCCATGTTCACTTATCTCACTATTCATCCAAACAGGGATAAAAAAACATAATCACTGCTGTGAATGAAATTAGTAAAGAATCCCTGAAACCACTATTGGACAATCAATCAGCACTTTTTGTAACTTACTGAGTCTATGATATACAGGTATTTGATATGTCAGGCAGATCTTAATTTATGAGAACATGATCTTGTAAAGTTACATTTATTTCCTTTGTGGATTAACAATTTTTATGACACGATTCATGTATTTTTTGAGAGTATATCATATTTTATCAATGTCTGTCATTTCCTTTCACTGACTACTCTTTTGGTGGTCTAGGCAGAGAGAAACATGCCACAAAATATTGCTTTCTAATCTAGACGGAATCAGAACATTGTTGTCCATTCATAATAATTCTGCAGTAATTTCCAGTAAACCCCAAGATGATGGAAGAGCTGAACAGATGTTTGAACCAAATACAGATGCCCACTTCATTTTGTGTAAGTGGTGGTCTGGAAAGACAATTTGAAGCTTTTCATTCACATTATTTTGTGGAGACACTCCAATAACTAGCCTGCAATTTGAACAGTAGTTAAGATTTACTGAATGCCATGAGTAAGACTGGTTACCGTGCTGGAATCGTAGCCATCAGGGACGAGGGATGGCTGAGTTGATTGTTTTTTGCTACTTATTTGTTCGTAAGAAGGAAAATAATAAATTGCAGAAACTGGAAATTTAAAATACAGACAGAAATTGTGGGAAATACTCGTTAGATTAGGCAGCATTTCTAGAAAGAAAAGCAAATTCAACGTTTCAGGTAAAAGACCTTTCATTGGATCCATTACTTTACTTTCTGCTTTACTCTTATTGGAGTTGTGAGGTGCCAGAGAGTTTGCACTCGGTCCAGAGGCAACTGCCTGCATAAGATTACAGGAGACCAAATAATATGCTGTTTTAAGGGAGTTGTACCAAAAAGGCTACGAGAGAGTGAACAACCACATTAAAGACATTGTTCCCTCTTTTTAATTGAATTCCACTTCCAATCCAATTGTCAATTCCCCAACACTCTTTATGTGCATACAGCAAATGTTCTTGGTTTCTGCTTTCATAATTTGTGATTTCAATCCCTTGAGAAGATGTAAACGTGAGAAGACCATTACAATAGCATTGTTGAAGAAAGTGCAGGTGTCTGGAGATAACAGCAAATGGTGAGGAGGATAAATCAGACCTCAGAAGAAATAACAAACAAAGTTGTGAAATGTGTGGGGAGGAACAACAGATGCTGGTTTAAACCAAAGAGACATAAAAAGCTAGAGTAACTCAGCGGGACAGGCAGCATCAAGACTCTCAAGACTCTTCTTCAGACGGGTTAGGGATTATGGAAATGAGAGATATAGACAATGTTAGAACTTTATCTCTCTACATCATTGCCTATATCTCTTGTTTCCCTCATCCCTAACCCGTCTGAAGAAGTGTCTCGACCCGCAAACTTTTTTTTTCAATCTCTTACCTTGCCGGAGATGCGATTGTTTTCCGGGTCATATCTCCGGTCACTCTGCGGCCTAACATCATGGAGCTGGAGGCCTCGCTCGGGACTGACTTTGAGCCCCACCACAAGGCGAGGACTTAACATCGGATTCCTTGCCTGGAATTGCCTACGGACTGCATCAATGGCTCGCAGTCTCGGGAGAGACCGGGTTGGGAGCTCCAGAAGCTGCATGACATTGAAGCAGCCCCGACCCGGGGTTAGATCGCCCAGCGCGGTGGAGCTGAAATGCCCCCACCTAATGCAGGAGCTGATCGCTTCAAGGAGGAGGCCTACCGCCGGCTACGGGAGTAAGGTCGTCCCGTCAACGGGAGGCTCGAGGCCCCCAACCACTGGAGGACAAAGAAGGGAAAGATTTAACTTTTTTTTTCGCCTTCCATCACAGTGAGGAATGTGGAGGAGTCACTGTGGTGGATGCTTATGTTAAAATGTATTTTGTGTGTTCTGTTGCCTTTTATTTGTATGACTGACTTGGCAAATGAAATTCCTCATATGTTGCAAAACATACTTGGCTAATAAAGTATTATTGTATTGTATTATATTGTATATCTTGTATTTTTTTTAACTTTATAAAATTGTTTGGATTAAAAGTTGGTGCATATGACAATTAACTACTCTTGACTCCTGATCTATGTATGTACAGATAAAAGTTATTTTATAGATAGACACAAAATGCTGGAGTAATTCAATGGACCAGGCAGCATCTCTGGAGAAAAAATATTTTCTATGTTTCATGTAATATTCTTTTTTTTCATTGTCATTCAATTTACATCAAGATACTGTCATATTGATAATATATATTCTCTTGTTTCCTAAGTGTCACTTAAAAATTTTCATGATAATCTGTTTCTCATTTTCATTGGTTTGCTAATAAATCTAAGCTACAGAAATAACTAAATGATATACACCATCCAATTCATAAGCAACAGTATTTTGTAATTCTGTGAGTTGGGAGAGGTGCTATTTTTGGAAAAATTGTTCCATTCATAAATGATATATTGACATATTGTAGGTGAGAATAATGGACGTACCATCATCGGTATCTGAATAATAGTTTCATTTGTCAGACCTGATCTAATCACCAATGATATGAGAAATATTGTTTGCCACGATGTTCATCTATGAAACTCATAGCCTGCCTTGCATCTGCAGAATTTTTAGATACATTTATTTTCTTTCTGCAATATTTTGTTGACTCTTGGTTTGTTCACCTCTTCTGCTTGCATTACATTCTCTCAGTTGGGTGAGTAAAAGGACTGTATAATGGACTGCAGGCTTTGTTGCATCTTCGATTCTTTGTTTGCAAGGTCACTGTGGGTTCCAAATCATGTGTCAAGATTCATCGGTTTCCAGAGCCATCAGAATCATTATGAGCTTTTAAACAATCACAACTCATTAACCTCAAGTAAATATCGATTAGTAATATATATTGGCAGCAGTGAAGAAGCTCAAGGTCCAGGGTTAAAGCGGAAAACTATCACAGTTTAAACATTAACAACCTCCAAACTGACCCAGCAGTTATAAAAACAGGAAACTGGTTTCAATGAAGCCCAGACTCAACTGCCCAGCCCAACCATTAAATTAACCCCTGAGCAAAGTGGAAGTTGCCAGTGTAATCACAGAATAACAAAATCAATGAAGAAATAAACCCACCAAAAATGCCTTTGCAGGCTATGGGTTGCGTTGTAGTACTGGTCAGTGCTACAAAACAAACTAGACACCGATTGTCACCACTGTGCTCAATTGCCCTGTCCAGGGCACTCAGGCTCACAATGCATTGAGTGTAGAGGAAGAATTGGATTGTGCACCTGTTAGGTCAACAGAGGATAAAGCGAGGAATTCCTGCAAACTTTGGTCCTATCCAACAAGACGGTGGTGCATGGAATGCATGTGAGGGTAAGGATGAAGGTAAGATGACCAGATGACAATGTTGAGCAGAAGGCAGTCCAAGATGAAAATAAGGAATGCAGACAACCAGGATTCATTAACACAATTGATGGATTGCATCCTATACAAGCGCAACTGAGAGACACATGGGGTGCTGCCTATCTATTGCTAAAGTAAAGCATATTCTGGAGTAACTGGAGGGGGATGTAAAACGATGGAGGATGTGATTGTTGTGGTCCATTTTTGATCAACAGGATAAGAAAGTAAAAGGGAAGAATACCAGAAGCTGGACTTGTAGGGCCGAGTTGGCCTGTTTCCATGCTGTAAGTTAACAATGATTTAGTATCTCTAAACTAAACTAAACTAAACTAAACTAAATTTGTGAAAATAGAAGTGTGAGAAGTATGGAGACAGTTAATCCTACTCCTCTGTTTCCCAATCAAGGATTGCAGTTCTCTTTCTAGAGGAATGGGATAAAAAAGCTGATAAGTGCATTTGTACATAATCTTGTGAGAAGACTGGACACATTTCTGGGCTTGACAACAGTAAAGATAGTGGCAGTGAGAAGGTATGAAAAAGATTTACGAAAATGATATGATGTGTCTTTAGACACAGACACGCTGTTCTCTCAATGTCCATGGATGCAATATAGGATGCAATTCATCAATTGTGTTAGTGTATTTATATTGTCATCCCCCTGGACAGAGGTCATATGGTGCCTGTTTCTCAGTAATTATAAACAATAGACAATAGACAATAGGTGCAGGAGTAGGCCATTCGGCCCTTCGAGCCAGCACCGCCATTCAATGTGATCATGGCTGATCATCCCCAATCAGTACCCCGTTCCTGCCTTCTCCCCATATCCCCTGACTCCACTATCTTTAAGAGCCCTATCTAGCTCTCTCTTGAAAGTATCCAGAGGTCCAGCCTCCACCGCCCTCTGAGGCAGAGAATTCCACAGACTCACAACTCTCTGTGTGAAAAAGTGTTTCCTCGTTGCCGTTCTAAATGGCTTACCCCTTATTCTTAAACTGTGGCCCCTGGTTCTGGACTCCCCCAACATCGGACACAAGTTTCCTGCCTCTAGTGTGTCCAAACCCTTAATAATCTTATATGTTTCAATAAGATAACCTCTCATCCTTCTATATTCCAGAGTATACAAGCCCAGCCACTCCATTCTCTTAGCATATGACAGTCCCGCCATCCCGGGAATTAACCTTGTGAACCTACGCTGCACTCCCTCAATAGCAAGAATGTCCTTCCTCAAATTTGGAGACCAAAACTGCACACAATTCTCCAGGTGTGGCCTCACTGCACCCAGAAGGACCTCTTTGCTCCTATACTCAACTTCTCTTGTTATGAAGGCCAACATGCCACTCGCTTTCTTCACTGCCTGCTGTACCTGCATGCTTACTTTCATTGACTGATGTACAAGGCCCCCAGATCCTGTTGTACTTCCCCTTTTCCCAACGTGACACCATTTAGAAAATAATCTGCCTTCCTGTTTTTGCTACCAAAGTGGATAACCTCACATTTATCCACATTAAATGTCATCTGCCATGCATCTGCCCACTCACCCAACCTGTCCAAGTCACCCTGCATTCTCATAGCATCCTCCTCACAGTTCACACTGCCACCCAGCTTTGTGTTATCTGCAAATTTGCTAATGTTACTTGTAATCCCTTCAACTAAATATCATGGAGAATCTAGACCATTGAATATCAATAGCTTAAAGATTCAATGCAGTATTGTTTAAATGCAATATTATTCCTTTGGATAAATGTGCTGTGTTTCAATGTATTGTGAAGACATTGCAATTTGTGACGAGGACAATAATCTTCCTCAGGCAATGTTGAAGGACACAAAAAGCTGGTGTATCTCAGCGGGTCAGACAAAATCTCCGGAGAAATTAAATAGGTGACGTTTCTGGTCGAGACCCTTCTTCAGACATATGTGTAAAATTATTAAGTCGATGTTATAATTGATTCATTGAAATTTATTTTGACCACATGAAGGAGGGCAAATGGGTCTTTGATTTAAATTGTAACCCAAAAGAGAGTATCTACAATATTGCAACATCCCTTCACAGCTGCACTGATATATCAATATAGATTATTGTGTGAAAGTCTCTGGCTTAGGGAATCATATAATATGAGTGAAATTAAATATAAAATTTAGGAGCTTCAATCATATTGGTGTAACCATTTCTGTACTATTGAACGCAGTTTTAGTCTCAATATTTAAAGAAGGGAGTTCATGCATAGGAAATCATCAAAGAATGTTTACTGGGCTAATACCTGCACAGATTGTCTTATGATGGACAGAGTAGGATTGCATCTGTTGAAATTTCGAAGAGGGAGGAAGAGAGAGATGACTTGAATGAAACATATTGGACCCTGAGGGGTCTTGGTAAGATGGACATAAGGGGATGTGTCCATTTGTGGGAACAAAGAATGTTCTCACTGGGGGACACATCTTCAAAGTAATAGGTCACCCCCTATTTTCAGATGTCATGGGATGGTCAAAGTAATGGCTGTGGATACATTTAAGGAAAAGGCAGATGCTCGATAAGCAAAAATGCAAAGTTAAGGTTAAAATTAGATGATCTATGATCTGACTGAATGGCAGAGGAGGTCGAGAGGTCAAGTTGCCCACTCCTGCTCCTAATTCAGATGTCCGTATGATTTTTGTTCTTATGTTAGACTCCAGTTTGACATCTTGATTACAGAGACAGCGCAGGTGAGTCAATTGTATTTACTTCTCTTGTTCTGCATGGCTTGCTGAACAACAGCTGCAGTCAGGCACACAGGCAGACTTATCTCTCAGATAATGATACCACCATCAGACTAACCTGGGCTAATTAATCGTCCCAGCAATGACTTATGCCTTCAAAAGTCCATTTGCCCATTGATTTGTTAAAAGAGAGGTTTATGACGTTGATCTTGACAGATAATGTTAAGGAACCAGAAAGTATTTGGTACGCCGAGAATTGGAGAAAATCTCCTGGATTTCCTTGTCCAAGACATTTTCATTACTCTTGATTCAGTGCTTTTGATGATACCTAGATTCAGTGCTTTTGATGATATCTAGATTGCCTTCACAAAATGCAAGACAAACCTGTTTCTAGAAGGGATTTAGTTTGGCAGCTATAGGATTCCATTGTCAATTTTAATGATCCCCATTGGAAACGTTTCACAACCATATCCTCTTTTTTTGTTTCTGGAGTAACAGTGACAGCGCGGTTATTTATCACTGAGATAGAAATACAATCTTCATTTTAATTGAGGACAATTAGAACGGCAGTGCACGGTTATTGAGGACATTAGGCAACCAGCCTTCACCACAGCCCTTAGTCTAATGTGATTAGAGGCCATCTCCTGATCTTCCCGTATGTTCATAAGATAAACATAACAGAACCTGTGAAGTTAACACATAGTAGACCAGTTTGTAAAACAGTAAGCTTGTGAGATCTGTGATTCTGTAATGCTTGTGCACAATAAGTCAAAGCCACTTTATTGATATCAATGAGTATGTCTACTTAAGATGGGACTTTTCTTAGTGCTTGAGAAATTCTGCAAATGGGGAAAGGACCACAGGGGGGTAGCAGTTGCCAAAGTGAATTGTATGCAGGATGTACTCAATATGCACGTGCAAATTCAGTGAGGTGATAATGGATCACAAAGCAAATAATTATCTTTTTAAAATGGAGAATATGGGTAGTTGCATTAATTGCACTGGTGACAAAACATATTTTTGTTTCTTCTGTGTATGCAAGTACTCAGTGAAATGACAATAAAGTGAATACTTATATACTTATAGTTCTGTGTAACATGTGTTTCCATAACCCAATTTGGATAGAATGCAATTGATGAATTAGGTACTATTTGCATTACTCGGGGCTAATTAATTAGAATGAGATTTCAATCAGGAACAGGAAAACCACTTAAACATTCCTTTAGAAATTGGCAGACAGAAGAAAGCTGTCTTGGAAATAAATGTTTCCATGTAACCTTCTCACAGTAATCAGATATCATTGTCTCTTAAGAACACAGCTGCTACTTTCACCATCAGGGGCCATTTGAAATTGACAAATGATTAATGCCCCTGTCCCACTTAGGAAACCTGAACGGAAACCTCTGGAGACCTTGCGCCGCACCCAAGGTTTCCATGAGTCGCCAGGGGTTTTGGTCACTTGCCTGGAAAGCCTCGACCGAAGGGTGAGCTGCATCAACTGACCAAAGATCCACCATGATCTTTGCTACCGACCGACCGACCACACACACACACACACACACACACACACACACACACACACACACACACACACACACACACACACACACACACACACACACACACACACACACACACACACACACACACACACACACACACACACACACACACACACACACACACACACACACACACACACGTCTCAGTCACAGAGGCCGATGTCAGGAAATCCTTCAGAGGGGTGAACCCCCGAAAAGCGCCTGGACCTGATGGTATACCTGGTCGTGTTCTAAAAACCTGTCCGGACCAATTGGCTGGAGTTTTTACGGACATTTTCAACCTCTCACTTCTGAGGTCTGAGGTCCCCACCTGCTTTAAAAGGGCATCTATTATACCATTGCCCAAGAAGAGTAAGGTGACTTGCCTCAATGACTATCGACCTGTGGCACTAACGCTGGTGGTGATGAAGTGCTTTGAGAGGCTGATCATGGAGCAAATCAATTCCTACCTCGACAAAAACCTGGACCCACTGCAGTTTACGTACCGCCACAACAGATCAACGGTGGATGCGATCTCACTGGCCCTCCACTCCGCACTGGACCACCTGGACAACATAAACTCATATGTCAGGCTGTTATTCATCGATTACAGCTCGGCATTTAATACAATCATCCCCTCCAAGCTGGCTACCAAACTCGCAGAACTGGGTCTCTGCACATCCCTCTGCAATTGGATCCTCGACTTCCTCATTCTCAGATCACAGTCTGTTCGTATTGGTGGAAATGTGTCAGCCTCGATAACAATCAGCATGGGAGCACCTCAAGGCTGCATGCTCAGCCCCCTGCTGTACTCACTCTATACTCATGACTGTGTAGCCAGTCACAGTGCGAACTCCATCATCAAGTTCACTGACGACACCACTGTTGTGGGACGTATCACTGATGGGGATGAGTCAGAGTACAGGAGAGATCGAGCAACTGTCCAATAACCTGGCCCTCAACACCAGCAAAACCAAAGAACTGATTGTGGACTTTGGAATGAGTAGGAGGGGGACCCACAGTCCCGTTTATATCAACGGGTCGATGTTTGAAAGGGTCAAGAGCTTCAAATTCCTGGGCGTGCACATCTCTGAAGATCTTTCCTGGTCCGAGAACACTAATGCAATTATCAAGAAAGCTCATCAGAGCCTCTACTTCCTGAGAAGATTACGGAGAGTCGGTTTGTCAAGGAAGACTCTCTCTAACTTCTACAGGTGCACAGTAGAGAGCATGCTGACCGGTTGCATCGTGGCTTGGTTCGGCAATTTGAGAGCCCTGGAGAGGAAAAGACTATAAAAATTAGTAAACACTGCCCAGTCCATCATTGGCTCTGACCTTTCTTCCATCGAGGGGATTTATCGCAGTTGCTGCCTCAAAAAGGCTGGCAGTATCATCAAAGACCCACACCATCCTGGCCACACACTCATCTCCCTGCTACCTTCAGGTAGAAGGTAGAGCCTGAAGACTGCAACAACCAGGTTCAGGAATAGCTACTTCCCCACAGCCATCAGGCTATTAAACTTGGCTCGGACAAAACTCTGATTATTAATTATTAATAACCCATTTTCTGTTATTTGCACTTCATCAGTTTATTTATTCACGTGTGTATATATTTATATTATGATATATGGACACATTTATCTGTTTTGTAGTAAGTGCGTACTATCTTCTGTTGTGCTGAAGCAAAGCAAGAATTTCAATGTCCTATACAGGTACACATGACAATAAATTCACTTGAACTTGAACTTGAACACACACACAAACACATTGCGGAGGTGGGGACCAGAGACAGCGAAGTAGTGCTGTCTGCGTGATGAAGAGGAAGGTAAACGGCTGCCGCAGAGCACGGTAAGTCCTTTAGAGAGCGCGGGAGAGAGGAAGAGAAGGGGGAGAGAAGCGGGGAGAGAGAAGATAGTTTTAAAAAGTTTAATAAAGTTAGCGGACATTTTACCTTTCGGCGGATCTTCACCGTCCTGAAAACAAAAGATCGGACAGGATCTGTGCTGAAAACTCCAATGAGCCAATCAATATGGCCGTTCAGCGAAAGAGATTGCCTTCAACTGCCTGTAAGTAAATAGCAACCCCATTTCACAACCTATTTTTAGTCGAGGCCGGTTTTGGTTTTGTTGAAATAATCGCAGGAACATAGAAGAAGCCTCGACTATGCGGAAACCACTTTCGACCAAAGTGACCAAAACCTCCGGGAACTTCACGGATACCTCCGGGAAATTCACGGAAACTTTGGGTAGGGCGCAAGGTCTCCAGAGGTTTCCGTTCAGTGGGACAAGGGCATAAGTGGGACAGGGGCATAATGTTGACACTTCTGCAATATTACTCTATTAAACAATATAACATGCAGTCTTACATACTTTCGGATGTCAATAAACCTATAGTTATAAAAAAGACCTTTATAGCCCACTGTCTCCGCTACCTTTCTGCTTCCCCCCCCCCCCCCCCCCCCCTCCACCCCCGCGTCAGTCTGAAGAAGGGTCTCAACCCGAAACATCACCTATTTCCTTTGCTCCATAGATGCTGCCTCACACGCTAAGTTTCTCCAGCATTTTTGTCTAACTTTTAGTATTGAAAATGCTGCAGGAGCAAAAATAAGTTATTATGAGTCTGAAACACTCCATTTTCCTCATTGATACAACAAAATGATTTTCTTAACACAATTTTTCTTAGATATGTAACAGTCACAATATAGCAGAACTACTTGTACTGTTGAATTCAAATTTTGAAAGCATATGGGAATTGAGAAGTAGAACAAGTTTCAAGCCAATTACAATTTATCAGAAAATGTTCTTCTGATTTGGCCTCCTCCGTTCAGAATTCCAAATCTACCAAATTTCCAAGAACACACGCAGTGTGGCATCTTGCTGCAGCAACCTTTGTGGTAACCTGCTCCAACAGTGAACCACCTGGAAGTAAATATTTATTGATGATTGTCAGAGGCTTTGGCTTGACAATCCAAAACCCATGTTTCTTCCTTTGCATATGAGAAAACAAACCATAAAACATATATCGTATTTTTAAATCAGTATTATGAAGTCTGAAGAAAGGTCTCGACCTGAAACATCACCCATTCTGTCTCTCCAGAGATGCTGCCTGGCCAGCTGAGTTACTCCAGCATTTAGTGCCTGTCTTCTTTATGAAGTCCCTGTTAAATGTCATAATAGCACTCGTGGCACATCTACTAATGATAAAACAATAACACTTGGGGATACTGAAGAGCCAGAATGAAAGATGTCAGTGATATGATATTCTTGGTTTCTTTTGGCAGGGCGGTAGGAAGTCATAATGCACCTTAAAATGATTTTAGTAAGGCTACATTTGCAGTATTGCATGCAGTTCTGCTTGCCCCATTTCAGGAAGGATGTGGAGAGGATGCAGAGGAGGTGCACCAGAATTATGTCCGGATTGGAAGGTTTTAGCTACATGGAGAGATTGGATAGACTTGGATTGTTTTCTCTGGATCAACAAATTGAGGTGACACCTGATAGAAGTATATAACCTTATGAGAGGCATAGATAGGGTAGACAGTCAGAATCTTTTCTCCAGGTGGTCTTCTTCTTCTTGCGTTTGAGGCAGCAGAAGTCTGCAGCAGGGTGATGCCATCCGGTTTGACATCCGTAGGTGCCCGCCATAAAAAGGGCGCATGCTCCGGGTTGGTGCCAAGCTGCGGCGCTGATGCTGTCTCTGTTTGTTGTCGTCCGTCTGACTGTATCAAAAACAAGTGGGCAAAGCCTTAAGGTGAGAAGAGCAAAGTGCAAAGTAGATGTGCGGGGCATATATTTTACACAGAGTGTGGTATGTGCCAGGAATGCCCTGTCAGGGTGGTGGTGAAGGCAGATAGGATCGTGACTTTTAGAAAGGCTCGTGGCATCCATCCATTCCCCACATATATCTGTATGCAGGGAATGGAGGAATATTGATCATGTGCAGGCAGTGTATCATGGCACTATGTTCAGCACACGCATGTTGGGCTGCAATGCCTGTTCCTGGGCTGTACTGCCTTATATTCTGTGCTCTATATTCTAGTGCACAGCAGGTGAAATGTATTTGCTTTGAAGAGTTTGAGAGGTTCTGTTTGCATAAATCAAAATATATATTTATAGAATATTAATTACTGAATGCGGCTGCTTTAATTATTTTAAGGTTCATTGTAAAATGAGTTTTATCTCTGTGATGCAAAATAAATAAGGATGGGGTCATTTTTCAGAGCAGCATTTGATGAATTAATGCAGTAGTTCTGCAGCTTAGCCATTAGAGCTCCTGTTGCTTTGTCTGCCCCATGGTAGTCATGCCAACAAATTGTGCGCCTCCAGTTTTGCTTCTCTCGCAGATACACAGACAGACAGACAGACATGCCACAATTGGTCCTTGGTCCACCTCTCCATCCTTGTGCCTGGGCTGTGCCTTCATCACCCTGGGGCTTGCCAGATAGTCCAATCAAGGTTCTTAATGCTTTCTCAGCTGCTGCAAATAAATTTAACAAAGTGCCTTTATACACTTCCTCCCAAAAAGTCACACCATTGACCAAGATAGACACAAAATGCTATAGTATATCGCCAAAGAACACCTAAAATTCCCTTTATCCTGTATCTGTACCCTGTGGATAGCTTGACTGTAATCAGGTATAGTCTTTTTTGCTGACGGTACCTCAGTGCACGTGACAATAAACTAAACTGGGGATTGAAATCAGTGCATCAAATCATCAAAGCATGGACAGAGGAGGTGTGGAGTTTCTCATTCTGAAAGGTGATAAGGATCAGTCATGAATTTTTTCTAGTGTAGGAAGGAACTGCAGTTGCTGATTTCAACCAAAGATAGACACTAAATTCTGGAATAACTCAGTGGGACAGGCAGCATCTCTGGAGTGAAGGAATTGGTGACGTTTTGGGTCGTGACCCTTCTACAGACTGAGAGTTAGCAGAGGGGGAGATACAGAGATAAGGAAGTGCAAGGTGTGAGAACAAGACATCAAAGGGGGTAGAGATCAATGAAAATGTAGCTGGGCTACATTGTTAGCTAATCGAAGGTAACAACAAAGCAAACAGAGATATAACGTAATCGGGGACAGTTAGATTGGTAGGAGAACCGGGAAGGGGGAGGGATGGAAATTTAAAGTCAATGTTCATACCGCTGGGGTGTAAACTGCCCAAGCGAAATATGAGGTGCTGTTCTTCCAATTTGCGCTGGGCCTCACTCCGCCAATGGAGAAGGCCTAGGACAGAAAGGTCAGTTTGGGAATGGGAGGGGAGGTAAAGTGTTTAGCAACTGGGAGGTCAGGTTGGTTTAGGCGGACTGAGCGGAGGTGTTCAGCGAAACGATCGCCGAGCCTGCGCTTGGTCTCGCCAATTCCACTGGAGTCCACACCTAGAAGGGACGAGTTAACCAGGGAGTTGCAGTGGGAACGGTCTCTGCGGAAAGCGGACAGGGGTGGAGATGGGCAGGTATGACTACTGGTGGGATCCCTTGGAGGTGGCGCAAAAGTTGGAGGAATATGTGCTGCATGCGATGGCTGATTGGTGAAAGGTGAAGATGAGGAGAACTCTGTCCCTGTTGCATCTGGGGGGGAGGTGAGGCAAGATAACAAGGAGTTGCGGGATATCGAGGAGACCCTCATCTATGATGGATGAGGGGAACCCCCATTCCCTAAAGAATTAGAGCATCTTAGATGTCCTGGTATGGAACACCTCATCTTGGGTGCAGATTCCAGAGGAATTGGGAGTAGGGGATAGTCTTTGCAGGAGGCAAGGTGGGAAGAAGTGTAGCTTAGATAGCTGTGGGAGTCAGTAGGTTTATGTCCCGCTGAGTTACTCCTGCATTTTGTGTCTATCTTCAATTTTCTTGGCCCCGCTCTGGGAGTAGAAGTGGGGGCGGATCCGGACCGCAACGGCCGTGAGTCTCAGGCCGAGCTCGGCGATCGTTTGCCTGCTTCTGCTGCCGTTGAAGGTGAGACGTTGCGTCGCGCCTGGGTCTTGGGCCTGTCCCACTTTGGCCGTCAGTTCCACGACAGGCCGTTGGCGCGCGAAGATTTCGTTCACTGCAAGAATTTCGGAGCCCCGCGCGATGTCGGGACCAGCCCCACACATCTACATGCCCCGCCGTACTTCTAAGTGGGACCGGCCCCGCGCGGTCATACGATGCCCGTAAGCCTCAAGCGACCACGAGGTCGCGTAATTTGCGAGCCAAAGACGCGCCCTGAAGAGTCCAATGACAGGATAAGTGAGCCACAATCTCAGGATCAAGTCTCCAATTACTTTCAATAATCTACTGTAACAGGCCAGAACATTCACACTGCTGAAACAGACATTCTCTTCCAAACTCTGTCAGAGCAGGAGATTAATAGCTTAACTAAGTAAACAAATCAAGTATGTTCTCAAAGCTTCTTTGGACAATGGTAATATCCTTAATGTTTCATGGGAATCCCGGACATTTGTCCTTTAAAATTGGAAGAGCATTTGGGATGTTACTGAAAGTCTCAAATCCCTTTGTCAGAGCACACAGAAGCCCAGAGTAAATAATGGAAATGATTGATCAAGTCAAGTCAAGTTAATTTTATTTGTCACATACACATACAAGATGTGCAGTGAAATGAAAGTGGCAATGCATGCGGATTGTGCAAACAGAAGAACAGAACAGAATAGAACAGAACCACTTTTTTTTTAAAGACACAACACAACAGTAAATTAGTTCCTGGTGAGATAAGAGTTTACAGTCCTGATGGCCTGTGGGAAGAAACTCCGTCTCATCCTCTCTGTTTTCACAGTGTGACAGTGGAGGCGCTTGCCTGACCGTAGCAGCTGGAACAGTCCGTTGCTGGGGTGATAGGAGTCCTTCATTATGTTGTTGGCTCTGGATCTACACCTCCTGGTGTATAGGTCCTGCAGGGGGGTGAGTGTAGTTCCCATAGTCCATTTGACCGAACGCACTACCATTACTTTCTGCAGAACCTTCCTTTCCTGGGCAGAGCTGTTCCCAAACCAGATTGAGATGTTGCCAGCCAAGATGCTTTCTACAGCCCCAGAGTAGAAGCACTGAAGGATCCTCAGAGAGACTCTGAATTTCCTCACCTGCCTGAGGTGGTAAAGGCACTGCCTTGCCTTATTCACCAGTGCGGCAGTGTGTGTTGTCCATGTCAGATCCTCTGTGATGTGGACTCCCAGGTATTTAAAGCAGCTCACCCTATCCTCATTAGTCCCATTTATCCCCAGTGGCTTGTGCATCCTCGGATGTTGTATCCTTCTAAAGTCCACAATCAGCTCCTTAGTTTTTGTGACATTCAAGAGGAGCCTGTTGTCCTGACACCAGAGTGCCAGATCAGCCACCTCCTCCTGGTAGGCCTTCTCGTCGTTATCGGAGATGAGGATAGGGCAATGATGTTGTCGGCATGTATTGGACAAGCCCTCATGGTGGGCTGATCCAAAAGATTAAAGCACGTGGGATCTTTGATAAATTGGTTAATTGGATTTGAATACGGTCATGGGCAGATTCATGGGTAATTATAGGACCCATATGCCCCCAGGATGCAGACCCAGGGGAGTCTGCATCCTGGGGGCATGAACATTGATTTCTCCCAATTTTGTTAGCCCTTGCTGTCTCCTCACCTTCCTATCTCTCCCTCAGCCCTCGGGCTCCTCCTCCTCCTTTTTTCTTTCTTCTTCCCATCCCCCACCCCCCATCAGTCCGAAGAAGGGTTTCGGCCCGAAACGTTGCCTATTTCCTTCGCTCCATTCTTCTGCTGCACCCGGTGAGTTTCTCCAGCATTTTTGTGTACCTTCGATTTTCCAGCATCTGCAGTTCCTTCTTAATCACATTCATGTATGTGTGTTCTTTCCAGCACAATCTAATCAGTTATATGCTCGCTGAATAAAACCATCATTAAGTTATACATCATTTGTAAATCTTGCTCAAAACAAATTTAATTTTGTGAAATACTTAATTTAGATAACCCCACCATTACAGATAGATCTCATTCCACTCTCTGGCTATTGGGAAGACCAGACCCATTTTATTGTTGAGAAACAACATAGACACAAAAACATTAAGTAACATTCCAGGGCTAGAGCAACTGGAATCTTCATATTGCTATTATTTTCCCAATTACTGCAGTTGTGAACAGTGTGATTTAGATGAATGAATTACATAGTGCAAGTGTAATACAAAATCAACTCAAACACAGCATATGAGCCATTTAAAAATAAATGATTTAAAAAACATTAAAAAAGAAAATTACCAGAGTCAAAATGTATAAACATTTTATTCTTTAACAAGAATTAACAGAATTACGAATTAACAGAATTATCAATCTAACCCTATATCACACACGCAAACTGTTCCCCCCGCAACGTTGATTACACTGCGAGTTGGGTCGGGTAGGTTCCGGTTACTGAAATGGACAAAAAAAATGCTCACGTTCCACTATGTTGTGTACTACACGTCAGCCCATTGCATTTAGCAGAAGTGGCCTATCTTGCTCCACTATAGGATCTTTGGGTCAAAGTGCCTATTCCAGTGCTGTGTTGTTCTATGCATTCATTGTGTTTAATTCCTTTTAGGCTATTCCATCAGGCTATTAAACCTGGCTCGGACAAAACTCTGATTATTAATAACCCATTTTCTGTTATTTGCACTTTATCAGTTTATTTATTCATGTGTGTATATATTTATATTATGGTATATGGACACACTTATCTGTTTTGTAGTAAATGCCTACTATGTTCTGTGTGCTGAAGCAAAGCAAGAATTTCATTGTCCTATACAGGGACACACGACAATAAACTCCCTTGAACTTGAACTTTTATGCTTGCTCTCAAATTACAGTTGTCAAGAGCATGACTCACCAGACTTGTGCATGTGCCTAAGTTGTGGTCAGAGATGCGCTGGAGGGCTGATGGCAGAACATCATCTCTCCTGTAATGATGGGGCACTTCGCCCTCAAGGACAGATTCCAGATACACCTTGTACCTGGCTCACAGCTTCATGCCAAGGCTTCATGCACAAGTCTAGGCATTCATTTGAATGGACTCGCCAAGATAGTGTAAAAAGGCAAGATAAATGTTTTGGTTATTTTATGGTTTGCTTATTATTTATTGATATTTAGAAAATTCTGGTTAAAGAAAAAAAGTATATTAGAAAAATTATGTTGATAAATTTGCATGGTTTTTAAAAACCTCTGAGCAGCAGCGACATTGTAAACTGATTGAATGATTAAGAGGCCATTTCATTCGGAGGACACCAGTGCTGCAGCATTAAATGCTCTTTGGGCAAAGGGTCAGTTCACAGGCTTTGACGTCTGGGGGAAATAATAAGTGTGGGCGCAGGTGGATACTAGGGGTCGCAAGACCAGGCAGTAAACCATGTCCAACTATTTTTCCAGCTGGTTTGGAATTTACGCATAAAGTGAAGAGCCACATGTTGTCAGCAAGCGAAGAGGCACTTTGACAAGCTGAGCTTGCAAGTATCTTAAAAGATTATGTGACATTAAAATGTACACCAGTGAAGTGATTGGCAGAGTCCATATTGTTTAAATGTTCCATCAGAAAATTCATCATATCTCTGCCCTTTTTAAAAAAAAAATCATATGCTGAAGATGAGAAATTGTGATGGCTGTAAACCAGAGCCTGGGGAGACTTTCTAAACAGAAAAACAAATGCAAGCTTACTAATCTTTCAAGTGCTAAGTGCTTGAATGCAGGGCTTTACAAATGACAACTGAAGAAATGGATGTTATATGATTCAATTAAATATTAAAACCCATTGATTATTTCAGTCCAGTGAGAATAGCGGAATTGTTAGTTTAGATACCTATTCAGCAACTTAAAAGCTCTGCCAGTTACTGGCAAGGTGATGAGTCTGTATCAGGGCCGGGTGGAGTAGGCCTTTAGCGAGCTTGCAGCAATTCAGCTTGAGGAGCTGGGCTTGGGAACATAATAGCAAGAACTGACCCACTCTCATCATACTGCATGGGAATAGGCACGTTGGCCTGCCAAGACTGTGCCAACTTTCAAGTTCCCACTTGCACCAGGCTGGTGCTAATCCTGTTTTTTCTCCCCACATTATCATCATCTCCTTCCTCACAGATTCTGCCACCTATCTACCCTCTCGGGCCAATTTACAGTGGCCAATTTGTCTACCAACCCACATATCCCATTGTCAGAGTGAGGCTAAATGTAAATTGGAGGAACAGCATCTCATATTTGGCGTGGGTAGTTTACAGCCCAGTGGTATGAATATTGATTCCTCCAACTTCAAGCAACCCTGGCTGTCCCTTGCTCCCTTTCCCTCCCCCACCTAAGTCACACTCGCTTTCCCTCCCCCACCCAAGTCACGCTCATTTTGACCCAGAAAACAGCTAAAAATGGCCTGTTTCCTTTATCATCGCTACTTTTCTGCATACCTTTCATTCATTGTTCTTTAACTCTCTACATCATCGTCTATATCTCTCATTTCCCTTATCCCTAACCAGTCTGAAGAACCACAGGGTTAGATGTTGTGAGGTTAGGGCAAATGCAGAAAGGAAAAGCCTTGTCAACTTATGAAAGGGATTGAAACCAATTTAACTAATTTAACTCTGGTCATCTTTGAAATGATGATTGCTGTGCGAAAAGACCACTGATGAGAAAAAAAAAAAATTTAAATAGAAGGAGCAATATTTTTTTAATCTATAAAATTACAGGTTATAAAGCAACATATTGTGATTAACATTATTTTCAGTTTGTGCTCACACTAATCTTTCCAAATGTCTCCCCAGTCTGAAGAAGGGTCTCGACCCGAAACATCACCTATTCCTTCGCTCTATTGATGCTGCCTCACCCGCTGTTTCTCCAGCATTTTTGTCTACTTTCCAAATTCCAGTTTCCTTTCTGTTGCATCTGATTTGAATTGGTTGCATTGGACTGTAATCCTACACTGCTCCAGGGAAGAGGTGAAGGTAATTACCAAGGATATCAAACTTAATTTGAATCAACAAAGTCTAATTCACACCTGATCCCTTGTGTAAACAAACCAGGCTGCCTTTTTAAATCTAAAATGGTCATTCAAGGAGACTACTGTGCTTTTACACATAGTGACCAGTTCTACTCCACTCCTCAATTTCTCAGCACTAGCACTTTTACACCTCATCATTTCTTTAGCAGTTAAATCTCCTGACTGGGAAGGACTGTAAAACACCTTCTTCAAAGGTGGCCTCCCACAGAATATATCTGGAGAACATGGATAGGTGACGTTTCGAGACGGGCGCCTTCTTTAGATCCCGACCCAAAACATCAATTCAATTCAATTCAATTTCAATTTAAAAACTTTATTGGCATAATAAAAAAAACATTGTTATATTGCCAAAGTATAAAACATGACATACATATTTAAAATGCATAAGTATAAATACAAGTATACAGTGCATGGATAGATATGTCCCTGTACATAAACTCGCAATAGGCCTATAGCCTTTTATTGATTGCTACACGTTCTTGCAGCTGTAAGTAGTACAACACAATAGTACATCACCTATCCATCTTCTCCAGGGATGCTGCCTGACCAGTTGAGTTACTCCTGCATTTTGTGTCTAAATCGCACCTGATCCCCTGTGTAAATAAAGTAGGCTTTCTCTTTAAACCCGGCTCTATGGATGATCAATAGGACCACTGTGCCCTTAAACAATGCGACCAGTTCTATTCCCTTCTTCACTTTCTCTTATTCACTCTCGGCACTAATGCTTTTACACCTCATCACCTCATTACCAGCTCTGTTTAAACAGTACTACATCTTACACCAAGGAACAAGTACAAATCCGATGTTAACATCTCAGCAGCAGATTGTCCAGAGCCCCGGGGAATATTTAATCGACTCTGCCCTCTGTGCTTGAATCAGAGTTTGTTTGCATCCTCCATTGTACTCATCCATTCAGTACAATTAACCTCTCAAAACACTCCTATTGTATTAAAGGGTCACCAAGGGTCTCTGCACAGCAAAACCACTTGAGCACCATGAGTAATTTATTGACATGTCAGGTCTCTTCAGCGATATGTGACAGAGATTCCGATGATGTATTGTGGGCTTTTTTGCAATGATTAATCTATGTTCTGTAGCTGACCAGAAGCACATTAGTAAGATCCTGTCCGTCAAGATCCTTTAACTTGCTGGATACAAAATCCTGCAGTATCCGAGAGCTTAACACATTGACATCAATAAGCACAAATCTCCTAAGATTCTGTTAACTAGCCACATTGAATTTAGATTGCCCAGTAATTAACAAATAGCATTAAAATCTACTTTATTTTTATCCAGTTATCTAATTTAGAAGATATATCTGGGCAATTTCATAGAAGCATACAGCCCTTCAGCCCATCCAATCTGCACTGTCTTGTCACAGCAACCTGGGGGTGGAAGGGCGTGGACTATGTCAAACGAAAAGAAGCCACACTCCAGGGTTCCCGCATCGATTCGACGGGTCACTATACTCATCAAAATGAAGCTGCGTTGGAGGCTTCATACCGGATTGTTTATCGAATCGCACAGACTAAGAAACCTTACAGCATCGGTGAAGAGCTTATCAAGCCATGCCTTCGCGAAGCAGTGAAGTTGGTGCTGGGGGAACAGCAGTCAAACAAGTTGAGGCAGATTTCCCTTTCGAATGACACAGTCAAAAGTCGAATCTCGAATCTTCGAATATAAATGCTGCAAGTAGTGAGCGCTGTGAAGAGCAGTCCAGTGTATTCACTGCAACTGGACGAGTCGACAGATGTAGCCTCATGTTCCCAACTGCTAGTCTACGTTCATTACCTCGATGGAGAAGCCATGAATGAGGAGTACCTGTTCTCGGAGCCATTGGCTACCACCACTCCCGAGTGGAAGATGGAAGATGTGTTCAGAATGCTGGAAGCCTTCCTCACCAAACATGAGCTTGGCTGGGAATGCCTTGTCGGGGTGTGTACAGATGGGGCACCTTCCATGGTCAGTTGCAGATCCGGCTTCAAAGCCTTCATGAAGGATGTAGCTCCCCGTGTCTCCTTCACCCACTGCATGATACATCGCCATGCTTTAGCGATGAAACTCTCCCTCCTGATCTTCAAGAAGTGCTTCCAGATGTGGCGAAGATTGTGAACCACAAAATCGAGGGTGCGCAACAAACTCAAGAATCTTCAGAGCGATGTGTGAAGAAATGGGCGGCGATTTTACTGTTCTGATATTCCACACTGAGGTGCGCTGGCTTTCACGTGGTAAAGTTCTCAATCGCGTGATTCAACATTGAGAGGAAATAACGCTGTTCTTGGAGAGAGGGTGTACTGAGAAGGAGAATCAGCTTCATGAAAAGATGCCGGATGAGCTGTTCATGATGAAGGTTGCTTACTTGGCTGACTTCTTCGCCGAGGTGAATTCCTTGAACCTGTCACTTCAAGGAAACCTCCCAATGCTACACACGGCTCGTGACAAAGTGGCAGTGTTCAGGAGGAACCTTTACCATAGAAGAGTCTGGGATGGTGACACGACTACCCTGAGATGACGACTTCCCCGGAATGGACGACCGCTCTTGTGATGAGTGGATCATCCGACCTTTTTCCGTTGAAGACGGTGCCATTAGCGACACTGACCTGACTGCAAAGGTTGAATTTTACCAAATTCGGGAAGATGCGCAGCTCAAGAGTGACTTCATGGACAAGAGCTCGCCACATTTTGGCTGAAAGTGAAGGACTGTCCTGTTCTTTCGAAGAGGGCCCTGACCCTATTGGTCCAGTCCCCCTCAACCTATCACTGTGAGGCTGGATTCTCAATCATGGTAACTGAAAACAAAGGTACGCACTAGGCTTGTGATCGACGCTGACATGAGCTGCTGCCTGTCGAGCATTCGTCCTTGTTTTGATTGCTTGATGGCTGCAAAGCAATTTCAGTCATCCCATTGATTGAGCATTGGCAGACATGTTTTAATAAATAGGGCTGTTTTTGTTTCGGGGATCACGGTGCTGACCAAGAATGTCTGATGGGGTCGTGGGGCCAAAAAGTTTAAGAACCACTGCAATAGACTCTCTGACTTAATTAAAGAATTGCAGTCTATTTCTTGCAGGCCAAAACTGATCATGATCCTAAGTGAGATGGGTTGAGTATTCTCTGAGATTTTAAAGTGTGAAGTGGAAAAGTGCATCCCTGTGTTAAAATGACCACCTAATTTGCATTCCCACAAGGCTGTGTGGCAGGCAGGCACGGAAATCACTATAAAAATATGGAGGGGACCGGGGGACAGGGGGGACACAATTTCTTGGCAGCCGCGTGCGCATGAGCACACTCACAGACACACGCGCGAGGCTTCGGAGGCTCAATCCAGCGCTAAATGCAGCTCAATTCTGCCTGTCTCGCCGGGTTAACCTACAGCCCTGCCTGGACTGACAGGACACCAGCGCTGCTTCTGCACGCTGGCTGTAAACCTGGGCCATATTTCCTGCAAGTCCAGGCAGGGCTGTAGGTTAACCTGGCGGGAGAGGCAGAGTTGAGCTGGGTTTTGCGCTGCACTGGCTGTGGGCCTGGGGGCACAGCTCCAGTCTGATTCCCGACCTCTCTGGCCACCCATGGGAGGGGGGGGATGGCACTCGGGTGGGGATGGGACAGTGCCGGAGAGCCGGGATCGATCCTGGCTGCGGATGAGGCGCAGGTCTGTGCAGAGAGTGTTTTGGCACTTCTCCCTCCACCAATCACCGTGCTCTATCCTCAGTCCCTCCGCCCAACCCCACTCAATACAATACAATACAATTTATTTGTCACTTGAACCTCATAGAGGCTCAAGTGAAATGTTGTTTCTGCAGTCATACATACAAGAAAAAAAAGACCCAAGGCACAACACAATTTACACAGACATCCATCACAGCGCATCTCCACCTCGCTGTGATGGAAGGCAAAAAAAACGTATCTCTCCCCTGCACTTCCCTCTCCCCCCGATGTCAGAGTCAAAGTCAGAGCCCCCAGCGGGCGATAACAATTGTCCCGCGGCCATTAACGCCGCGCCGGGTGATGCAAGGCCGCGCTCCGGGTCTTGTTGTTGGAGCCCCGGGCGGGCGCTGGCAAAGTCCCGCAGCCGTTGAAGCCACGCCGGGCGATGATGTAAGGCCCCGCTCCAGGTCATCCTCGACCCCGCTACTCGGGCGGGAGAAGTCGCCGTTGCAGAAGCCCCGAAAAGCGGTCTCCCAGCAGGGACCCGCGGGCTCCCGGTGTCACTGTCCACCAGACCTGCGGTAAGCCTCCGAATCTCCGAGGGTCAGGTCGCAGCAGCGCGCCACCACCGCTCCTCCCACTCCGGACTCGGCCAGCTCCATGATGGTGAGTAGGTCCACACCTCAGTGACTGGAGCCCCAGGACGTTCCTGCTGGAGGCCGCTCCATGTTGCAGCCTCAACGACAACGGAGACCCGACAGGGAAAGGTCGGGTTCTCCGTGCAGAGGAAAAAAAAATTTAAGTTTCCCCCCCCCCCCCCCCCCCCCCCCCCCCCCCACACACACACACACACACACACATACCCCATCAAAAAATAAAAACTACATTAAAACGGGACGAAAAATAACAAAAAGACAGACGGACTGCAGAGGCCGCTACGACGTGAGTTGCGCCACCCACCGCCCTCCTCCAATGATCGCGCTGAATCACCATGTCCTGTCCCCATTGCCTGCTGACCGATGTCTCTCTCGTCCAATCGGCGCCCTCGATCAGCATTCTCACCCCCACTGTCTCGCGGAAAGCGGAGATTTCACCGGGTTTTAAAATCCGGATTACAAAAACTTGGGGGGGATCGTTCCCCACCTCTCAAAACAGAGAGGGGACGTGTCCCCCCCTGCCCCCCGCGGCATTTCCGCCCCTGGTGGCAGGGTTTGCTGAAGGTAGGTTTGAGAGAAGTATTTGTCCTAAATGGATTTTCATTTTGTTTCAGGTAGCAAAATAAATTTCCACCTTCAAGGAGTCAAGACCAAATGAGATTGGCAGATAAAGTGCAATTAGAAATCAGTGAATAATTGGACCAAGGTGTGTCAACACATTCACTCGGAAGGGAATCTGTTACTCTGTATTGCTTTGTGTGACCACCAAAAACCTGTTTCATTCTCAATATATGCAGCTCAAGTTGCAAGAGATGATATTTTTAAACTTGCTGTTTCTGCACTGTTTAATTAGGCACCAATCAATAAGAGCACAATGGAATGTAATTGAAGGCAAGATTCTGGGACTTATTACATGAGTAACTAGTGTCTGGAAAAAAATGCTGAAGGTGGACTCAAACCTATCAAACAGATACTTGATAGCACGACAGGTGCTAGAAAACTGAAAGAGAAAAAGAAACTGCTGCAAAAGTGCAGTGTCTTGACCTGAACAGTCAGCTGTTTCTCCTTCCATTGATATTAACAGACATACTGAATGCCCCCAACTTTTCTGTTTTTATTGCACCTGCTGGGCCTTATCTGTGTGCTCTTTAAAGAGAAAAATGCTATTAAAGCCACTGGGAATTCTGCATGGACATGCAGGAAATATGATCGGAGTAATTGCACTTTACTGAAATTAAATACGTATAAGCCAGCTTCTCGGTTAAGAGGGGACTGTAAAATCAAGCAACACAATGTGGAGATGCCTATAGTTCAACCTGGCCGCGTTCAACCATTCTTGTCTGCATAAGGGATGTGCTGAAACAGGAAGTAAGTGAACAATTTAGAATTTTATTTTTGATTGATTGACAGTAATTTACTACATCACTTGGTGATCTGATATTTTATTTCCACACAGATTTAGCACGTTCAGCCTGGAGTAATAGAAGCTCACTAGGTTTGCAATGATAAAATACAACAATTCTTAATCTTCCCATCCTGAAATCAAAAGCATCTTGTATACCTACATTTATTATTCCTTACAAACACACTTGATAAATTGATTCAGTGCTGAATTATGCATTATTCATATTCTTTGTGTGTGATTAGAATCCACGTTTTGTAATATTGTCAGATGAGAAATGAATGTGTTTGATGTTACAATTTTGGAATTCAAATATAGTGTTTCGAGTCTCATTTGGCTATGTCTATTTGAAGTCTATGTGAGAAGAAAATAACATTTGAAATAAAACCTTTTAATACTGCTCGTGGAAATCAGTCTTTCAGGAACAGAAAATGGAAACTAGTTTTACAGGAAGTAAAAAACTTACTTAAAGTTTGCTTGTTTGAAAACCGATGTTAAATGTCACACCTGGTTCACAAAAGCAGATTGTTCATTTTTGTTTGTTTTGATAATCTATCATCTTATTCAGAATATATTTTTGATAATTGTCTACCAATTCCAGCTTGTATATTGTCGCCTTGGTTGTTCTCAGTTGAAATATGTCAGAATTGCAATCAGTGTCCATTGTCTAGAAATGAGAAACATCAACAATGGGCTCCCCTTCTGATGGCAGGCCATTAATTATTCACTAGGCAAAGTTTATGTAAATGTCTGCTGACGATAGTGTAGTGTTGAACTGTAATTTTTACTGAAGATATTGTCTTTCATACGTATAAAATAACCTACCAGGGACGGCCGTAGAGTTATATCCAAACATGAGTCATTAACTTCAGGAAAGAGATCAGTTAACATGAAGCAAAATATTGAAAAAGCAAGACTACTGGGGCAGCAGTGTCGTGCAGCGATAAAGCTGCTGCCTCACAGTGCCAGAGACCTGGGTTCGATCCTGACTATGGGTGCTCTCTCTATGGAGTTTGTAGCCCTGTGATCGCGTGGGTTTTCTCCATGAGCCCCAGTTTCCTCCCATATTCTAAAGACGGGCGGGTTTGTAGGTTAATAGTAAGATTAAACGAGTACTTACCAGTACGAAGTTTGATCTGTATTTTATGAGGAGTTACGATGAGGGATTACGTGAAGAACCCACCCAGTGCGCAGGCACGGCATACTTCCAAGCAGCGGTGTGGAATCACAGGTAGACACAATATTTGAAGTAAAGATAGTAAAGATTAAAGAGACATCAATTTTCTAGTTTGATCCATATACTGAGGGTGGGAGCGGAGGGCACGTAATCCCTCATCGTAACTCCTCATAAAATACAGATCAAACTTCGTACTGGTAAGTACTCGTTTAATCTTACTATTTTACTTCGGAGTCACGTGAGTGACTGCGTGAAGACTTCAAAGGTCTGTGATTTCAAACCGTGTAACAGTTGTATCACTCACTGCCGAAAGATCATCGAGGGAGGAAGTGGTATCTAAAGACCAACGAATCTGTTTGTTTTTTAAAACAAAAATGTTTATTTAACAATAACAAAATTCAAAACAACTCCCCTGGGCTTAAATTATAAATTTGCAGTTTGTAAAATCTTTTCTGCAAATAAATCTGTTTTCATCAGCGGTTTATCGTAAAATATTCGGAATGTCGACTCCCTTGACCATCCTGCCGTATTTAGGATGTGGTCTATTGGGACATCCATCCGTTCCGCTGCTGATGTAGATGCTGCCCTGGTGGAATGGGATTTAAAAACGTCAGTATTAATTCCCGCAGCTTTCAGGACCTGTTTTAGCCACCTAAATATGGTTTGGCTGGTTACCCGTCCAAAAGGCTTCCTGTGGCTGACCCATAATGCTTTCTCACTCCCTCTAAATGTATGGGTTGTGTCTACATAGTTGTGGATATGGGTCACAACACATAGCCTAGGTTCTGGAGGGTAGGCCCGGAAGATTAATGGTGAGTTGGGCATACCTGGCCTACTTTGTTTTCCTAGACCCGGCATGACAAATGTGATGCAGTCTGGGGTAGTTACCATGTTGTCCAGTCGTAGCTTGTGTAACGACTGGACCCTTTGTGCAGAAACGAGCGCCGTAAGCATAAGTGTCTTAAGAGTAGGTTGCTCTAGACTGAGGGATCCCGCCGGTGGCCATCCTCTGAGGTGTGATAATACGACACTAATATCCCATACATGGGTATATCTGGGTGTAGGGGGTTTGTTGTTATAAATCCCCTTGAGGAGCTTTATCACTAGCGGGTGGGACCCTATGCTATGGTATCCTGTTGGTCTAAGGTAAGCAGACAGGGCACTTCGTGCTGCATTCACGGCACTGTAGCTCATCTTCTGATCATGGTGTAAGTGGGCCAGGAACTCCAACACGTCGGTGATTGAGGCTGTGTCATACGAAGTCCCTGCGTTCAAGATTCAGATTCAGATTCAGATTCAATTTTAATTGTCATTGTCAGTGTACAGTACAGAGACAACGAAATGCATTTAGCATCTCCCTTGAAGAGCGACATAGCAAACGATTTGAATAAAAAAAAATAATAAGTGTCCGGGGGGGGGGGGGTGGTGATTGGCAGTCATCGAGGTACGTTGTTTAGTAGAGTGACAGCCGCCGGAAAGAAGCTGTTCCTCGACCTGCTGGTTCGGCAACGGAGAGACCTGTAGCGCCTCCCGGATGGTAGGAGGGTAAACAGTCCATGGTTGGGGTGAGAGCAGTCCTTGGCGATGCTGAGCGCCCTCCGCAGACAGCGCTTGCTTTGGACAGACTCAATGGAGGGGAGCGTGGAACCGGTGATGCGTTGGGCAATTTTCACCACCCTCTGCAATGCCTTCCAGTCGGAGACAGAGCAGTTGCCATACCATACTGTGATGCAGTTGGTAAGGATGCTCTCGATGGTGCAGCGGTAGAAGTTCACCAGGATCTGAGGAGACAGATGGACCTTCTTCAGTCTCCTCAGGAAGAAGAGACGCTGATGAGCCTTCTTGATCAGAGTAGAGGTATTGTGGGTCCAAGAGAGGTCATCGGAGATGTTGACTCCCAGGAACCTCATCTCCCAGAACAGACTGGGGTCTGTTAGTTAGAAAGTCCAGTATCCAGTTGCAGAGGGAGGGGTCGATGCCCAGGTTACCGAGTTTGGTGATCAGTTTTGATGGAATAATGGTGATGAATGCTGAGCTGTAATCGATGAACAGCATTCTTACATAAGTGTCTCTGTTGTCAAGGTGGGAGAGGGCGGAGTGAAGTGCCGTTGAGATGGCATCCACCGTACTCCTGTTCTTGCGGTAGGCAAACTGATAGGGATCCAGTGTGGGGGGTAGGCAGCTTTTGAGGTGTGCCAGGACCAGCCTCTCGAAGCACTTGGTGATGATACCAAGCAGTATTGTTCCCATTTCTTGACGTATGTCAGGTACTGCTTCTTTGTTGAGTCCCGCAGGGCTGCCGACATGGTGGCGATTGTTCGTTCTGATAGCCCCAGTCCCTGGTAAGGCCTGGTTAGAACCTACAAACCAGGAGTTTTAAATTTTGATGGCATGGATGACTCATGCCGGATACTGGGTGAGTCAGCAGTTGTGGTTCGCTATGAAAGACCATTGGTGACTCGACCACCATGTCGTGAAAGACTGGGAACCATGGTTGGGTAGGCCAGTCGGGTACGACCAAAATTCCAGAAGCAGAGTCAGTCTGAATTTTCCGGAGTACCCGACTGATGAGGCAGAAGGGAGGGAAAGCATAGAAGAAGAAATTTCCCCAATCCAGCGTGAAGGCATCTACCGCTGCTGCTTCTGGGTCTGGTTCCCAAGCCACATTCATGGGTAACTGGTGATTCAATCTAGACGCAAACAAATCTATATCTGGCGTTCCATATTGCTTGATAATTTTCGCAAAAATTTTTGGATCTAACATCCATTCGATGTTATCATTGAATTTTCGTGACCTGATGTCTGCCACTGTGTTTAGCTTACCTGGTAGATAGGCAGCTGATAACCAAATATGTCTCTTGACACACCATAGCCAGATTGCATTAGCCAATTTGTCGCATGATAATGATTTTATGCCACCCATGTGTTTTGATGTAAGCCACCACCGTTGTATTGTCGATCTGTAACCTAACATGCACGTGCTGCATCTTAGATGCATATGCTTTTAGCCCATAATAGGCGGCCAGCATTTCCAAATAGTTTATGCCCAGTGAGTGTAGTAGCGATGACTCTGAATTAGTCCATCTGCCACCTGTGCTGGATATAGAGTTAGTAGCTCCCCAGCCTAAAGCACTGGCATCTGTTCTGATGACTAAGTTAGGATTAGTGATGACAATGGGACTGTAACTGTGCCAAACATTTTCTGACCACCACTGTAGTTCTGATATAGCTTCAGTGGGTAAATACATTGTTCGGTCATAATGCCCCCTACTTTGATGTAGTGCATGTGTCCTTGCTCTTTGCAGATTTTGATAATGCAAAGGTCCAAATTGTGTAGCTGGAAATGCTGCTACAATACTTCCAATTACTCTGGCAACATGTCGGATCCTTGGTTGTTTGTTAACCATTAAATTGTTGCATGCTTGTGCTAATGCAACCTTTTTATCCCTTGGCAGAGTAACAGTCATGTGGATTGAATCAATAGTGAAGCCTAGATAGTCCATGTTAGTTGACGGCTTCAATTTTGATTTATCTGGGTGTAGAACAAACCCCAACGTTTCAAGGAGCTGTTTAGTAGCTGAAACTGCTGCCACAGCTAATTCCTTGGTTCTTCCCAATATGAGAATATCGTCCAGATATGCCATGACTAGATATTTTTGTTCTCTTAGTATTTTCATGGCTACTTTAAGGATTTTGGTAAATAATCTGGGAGCTGACGTTAGGCCATTGGGCAATGCTCTATACTGCCATAGTTGCCCCATCCAGATAAATTTTAGGTATCTATAATGATCCTTATGAATGGGTACTAAATAGTAAGCATCTTTGATATCTATGCTTGCCATGAAGTATCCCTTTGAGATCAGTTGTCTGGCAGTGACAAATGTCTCCATTTTGAAATGTAGATACTCAACAGATTCATTTAGTGATGTTAGATCAATGATGATGCGACATCCACCATCTTTTTTGGTTTTGGTAAATATGTTTGATACAAATTCCAATGGCTCATGTCTGGTCCTTTCAATGACTCCTTTTGACATGAGCCTTTCTAGTTCAGCCTGTCCTTCCCGCTTCTCTTTCTCAGTGGGAAGGAATACCCTTTGGGGTATATGCTGAACCGGCGGTATTATGCCTGTTTTAAATTCAATTTTGTATCCACTAATACTGTTGAGTATGTATTTATTGTTAGTGATAGTACACCAAACGTTTTTGAACAAGCGTAATCGCCCTCCTGTTAATAGAGCACCCTTGTTCAGCGTATGTTGACAGGAACCAGACCCACCTACCTCCAAGTTCATTCTTATTTTTGGGAGCGTCTTCTTTTGTAGGCTTGGGTCAATGGTGCTGTTGATGGTGCTGTCACAGGGCGGCGCATCTTCCCACGGCTCCGCTCTGGGCCCCTCTCTAAAAAAGAACTGTGGGGGTAATGAGGAGCGGTCGCCAGGCTTTCACCAGTCCGGTATTTGCTGGTGGATGCCGAGGGGTGCTGCCAACTGGGGGTTTTCGCCCTGCTCGGTGCTGGGCCTGCCCTCATGAGGCCCACAGGTTTGGCTGCCTCTTCCAGTTCTTTTAGCCTTTTTCCAAGGTCAGCCCCAAACAGCAGTGCCTCTTTTTCTGGCGCAGGGGCTCTACATAGCCCCGCATATTTGGGGTTGAGGGCAGGCCTGATGTTCTCCCGCCTCAGATTGTTCATTTCATAGTGGTTATTGCACATGAGTGCGAGTACGTCCTGTTGAGGGGTGGTGAGGTCGGTATTTTCAGCAGACCGAGCAAAGGCGGTGATGGCCGCTGTATGGAGCTTCAAGATGCGCTGCATCTTCAGTTCTTGGCTACGGATATGTTGTCCTAGCTGGCTCCAAATTTGGCCATTAACTGTCTTGACCCGCAGCGCCTCACAGTTTTCCGGTGCTGTGTAGGTCTCGAGTGCCTCTTGGATCACCTTCTCCTGGAGGGCTTTGTTCGAGAGTCGGTTGATGCTTTCTGCCATTCTTGGTTCCGACATTCTCCCAGCCCTCGGGGGTGCCGCATAGCGGTCAACTACACCCAGCAGCTCTTCATGCTCCTGCTCCCCTGGCATACTAGCGCAGTCGTCCGCCTGCCCATGAGTTAAGCCAGCCCAGCCCTGGCCTCCCTTGCTAACCTCAAATAAAGAGGGAGCAGAGGGGTGTTGTGACAATTTTGAGGAGGCCTCAGCCCGTCCTCCGTAGGGATGCTTCTCTTGCATCTCCTGCTCGAGCATCTGCTCGAGGAGCTGCCTCATACAGCTCAAGCGGCTGTCTCTCCGTTTCGCAGGGGGAGACTCTTCCCGTTCCTCCGACGAGTCGGAGACCACCGGCCGATCCGTTTTTCGGGTGGATTTCCTCCCTGTGCGCGGTGTAGAAGTCGGCGGCACAGGGAGCGGCTCGGGTTCGGGTGTTTGGGAGCGCTCAAACAGCTGTCCCGCCGCCAGTGGCTGCCGCCCGGATATCGAACCCTCCTCGGGGGGAGTCGGGCAGGCAGTTCTTTTCGCCAGTCGCTTCCTTGTAGCCATGATAGCAACTGCTTTCTCCATAGATACAAAAAACTCACTTACCTGAGGTCTCGTTTTTATCCTGCAGCTGGAGAGCCTGACTCCAGCTGCCGCCGCTGTTGCGCTGCTGGCGTAATGCCGCGCCTGCGCACTGGGTGGGTTCTTCACGTAGTCACTCACGTGACTCCGAAGTAAAATTGACTTCCATAGATTGTCCCTAGTGTGTAGGGTAGAACTAGTGTTCGGGTAATTGTTGGTCGGTGGATCGAAGGGCCTGTTTTTACACTGTATCTACAAATTACACTAAGTTCATCATTAATTATTTCAACATGATACAGCATATGTTTTGTGGCCATAGCTGTATTATTCCCTTTCGAAAGCAACTTTGTAGAAACGTTCCATACACCTGCTTTCCATCAACATCTTTTAAAAACTAGTTGTTTGATTGTAATTGAAAGACATTATGAGCTGCCAAAAGGGCAATCCTCTCTCAATAAATCGTTCAATAAATCAGTTTCGAAAGTATTAGCCAAATTCCCATCGGGTAAAATATCTACCACAAAAAGGTCAAGGATTCTGAGCGTAGTATTTTTTTATTATTCTGAAGGATAAATTCTATTAATCATGTTGAAATAATTAATGATGAATTATATTTTTTGCATTGAAAGAATGCCTTCAACATTCAACCAGATATCTTTATTTAAGATAGTCATGCACCACAGAAACAGGTCCCTCAGCCCAACTCATCCATGCTCCATCTAAGCCAGTCCGATTTGCCCCCCATTTGGCCCATATTCCATTAAACCTTTCCTATCTTGTACCTGTCCAAATGTCTTTCAGTTGTTATTGTACCTACCTTTTTCCATGTTACCATGTGAAAAGATTGCCCGTCAGGTTCCTACTAAATCTTTTCCCTCTCGCCTTAAACCAATGCCCTGTAGTTCTTGATTCCCCTACCGTGGCAAAAGGACTTTGTGCATTTCACCCTATCTATACTCCAAATGATTTTACACACCTCCATTAGATCAGTCCTCAATCTCGTATGCTCCCAGGAATAAACTCCTAGCCTACCCATTCTCTCCCATTTGCTCAAGCCTTCAAGTCTTGGTAGCATTCTCATAAATCTTCTCAGCTCCCTTTCCAGCTTAATGACATCTTTCATATAGCACGGTGACCAAAACCCAACATTGTGCCTTTAGTAACATCCTGTGCCACTGTAACAATGTCTCAACTTCTCAAACTCTATTCGCTGAATATGAAGGCCAGTGTGGTGGGGAAGGCCAAAAACCTTTCCCACCACACTATCAACCTTTTACACCACTTTCATGGAGCTATGTATTTGTACTAGACTGAGTGGGACCTGTTGGGTCCCAGTCACACGGGAGGCCTGGGCCCCCAATGCAACCCATTCTCCAATGCAATATTCCACCACTCACGCCTATCCCCCTCCCAACAAATCCACCCCTCCCTATCCCCCTCTCCCTCTACTCCTCCCTCTATCCCCCTTGCCCATCACCCCAGACCCCCCCTCCACCCCCCTCCCTACCCCCCCTCCCCTCTACTCCCCCCCTCTATCCCCCCCCTCATGCCCCCCTCACCCCCCCCCCCACCCCTTCTCATCCCCCCCCCCTCATCCCCCCCCCTACCCTCCCCTCTTCCCCCCCCTCCCCTCATCCCCCCCCCCTCATCTCCCCCCCATCTCATCCCCCCCCTCATCTCCCCCCCTCATCCCCCCCCCATTCATCCCCCCCCTCATCCCCCCCCCATCCCCCCCCTCATCCCCCCCCCTCATCCCCCCCCCCATCCCCCCCCTCATCCCCCCCCCCCTCATCCCCCCCCCTCCTCTCCCCCCCCTCATCCCCCCCCCCCCCCCCTCCCCCCCCCTCATTCTCCCCCCCCCCCCCCTCATCCCCCCCCCTCATCCCCCCCCCCTCCCCCCCCCCTCGTCATCCCCCCCCCCGTATCCCCCCCCCTCATCCCCCCCCCCTCATCCCCCCCCCCCTCATCCCCCCCCCCCCCTCCCCTCCCCCCCCCCCCCCCCCCTCCCCCCCCTCCCCCCCATCCCCCCCCCCCCCCCCCCCCCATCCCCCCCTCCCCCCCCCCCCCCCCCCCTCCCCCCCCCCCCCCCCCCCCCCCCCTCCCTCATCATCCCCCCCCATCATCAATACATTAAAGATATCACTCCAAAGATTTGTAAAATTACTCAGTATGCCTCATCCAAATAGTTGATACAGATGACAAACAGCCATGGGCTCTGCATTGATCCCTGAGGCACACCATTAGTCACAAACCTCCAGTCTGAAAAACAATATTCCTCTACCACCCTCTGCTTCTTACCATGGAGCCAATTCTGTGTCAGTCCAAGCTGATTTATCCGTTACTGTTGGCAAGCTGACGACATTCCCATTTTTATTATTACTTTCTGCCAAACTAATTGGTCATAATTAGTATCATTACCATTGGTGATATCAGGAGAAACACGAACCGAACTTTGAGGGGAAAATGTACATCACTAATAGTCAAATGTTTTATGGTCATTTAAATGGTTAAGCAATATCATTTTCTTTCTACCTATTTTTTTTAAGTTAATGTCCTAATCCATGCAGCAGCCATGTCAGCAGCGCGTTAGTTTTCAACTTTTTTTATTTTTTTGTATGTTTTAAAGTATGTTTTTGATGTTTCTCGGTGTGTTTTGTGTAGGGGGTGGTGTGGGTGGTGTAAGGGGGAAATGGAGAGGCGACTTTTTCCAGGTCGCCTCCCCGTGGCCTAACATCAAGGATCGGCGCGGCCTTTCCCGGAGACGCGCCCGGGACTTCAGTGGCGGACGCAGCGTGAACTCTCGGCGTGGAGCGGGTGAGCCCTCGCTGGGGCTCGCCGGAGGGGAGCGCTCGGTTTCGCAAGCCCGCGGCAGCCGGCAGCCTGAAGCCGCGGTCTGCAGAGTTTCAGCTGGTGCGGCGTCTACAGCCCGGGATCCCTCGTGAGGGACCCGGGGGGGAAGAAGAAGCCACCACTGCCGGCCCGTGGCCAACTTCTTCCGCGGGCCCGGCGTGGACTTACCATCACCCCTGGAGGGGAGCTTCGACCGCCGGCCCTGCAGTATACGGTGCTTCTGGCTGCGGCGGAGACTTTAAATCTCGACCGCAGGCCTGCGGCCTACACCAACTTAAAGCCGCGGTCTCCGGTGGGGAAGAGCCGATCCTGGACTGACTCTGGACTCTGGTCCTGTCCACGGGGGGGAAATGGAGGAGGACTGGCCAAATTTTCGTGCCTTCCACCATAGTGATGAATGCTGTGGTGGATGTTTGTGTTAAATTTTTATTGTGGTTGTGTGTTATTATTGTACCGCTGCTGACAACCCAAATACCACGACCCTGGTTGTGTGGCAAATAAATTCTATCTAATCTTCTATCTAAGGGAATGAAAGGAATCTTAACCATTTCACCTCCTGTGACCAAGAGATAATTATAATCCAGAAAATGTTTCATACATTTCATGGTTGGGGAATAAAACCACACCCAAAAAAATAATTGTCAAGCTGCCATGCACGGCAATAAATCATACATTTACCCTGCATTCTTAATGTACTGCGAACAGAGATTGTGATGTGCAAAGATAAATGTGGGCTACAGATAGACGGGGTAAAATATCAATTTGGATAAATCTGTATTACACATATTGCATGTTCTGGCTAAGATTGTGCAGTAACATAGAAAACATAGAAAAATATGTTGCCATCCTGGGAATTAACCTGATGAACCTACACTGCACTCCCTCAATAGCAATCATTTCCTTCCTCAAATTAGGAGAACAAAATTGTACACAATACTCCAGGTGCGGTCTCACCAGGGCCCTGTACAAATGCAGTGGGACCTCCTTGCTCCTAAACTCAAATCCTCTCATAATGAAGGCCAACATGCCATTAACTTTCTTGACTGCCTGCTGTACCTGCATGCTTACTTTCAGTGACAGATGTACAAGGACACCCAGGTCTCATTGCACATCCCCTTTTAGGAATCTGACACCATTCAGATGATGATTCTGAAGAAGGGGCTCGATCCGAAACGTCACCCATTCCTTCTCTTCAGAGATGCTGCCTGTTCCGCTGAGTTACTCCAGCCTTTTGTGCCCACCATTCAGATAATAAACTTCCTTCCTGATCTTCCCACCAAAGCGGATAACCTCACATTTATCCACATTATACGGCATCTGCCATGCATCTGCCCACTCACCCAACCTATCCAAATCACCCTGCAGTCTCATAGCATCCTCATCACAGCTCACACTGCCACCCAGCTTTGTGTCATCCGCAAACTTGAAGATATCTATCTATATAACTAAAAGTCTTATCTTGACCTGTCTACGCTGTATATTGATTTTAGAAAAAACGCTACCCTATATAGCTATTATTTTTGGCCATCTTACAGTTCTCCTCCGCTGAGGCAGCTGCAAGGATTTTTCCGATCGATGAAAAATAAAAAAGTGGTGCGTGTTTAAAAAAACGTGAGATCAGCTGATTGGTCCTCTTGCCTGTCAATCAACACAATGAAGGTAATGCCCCTTCCGGGGGGGGGGGGGGGGGGGGGGGGCCCGGACTATGAATTCCCGGATGCCTGGACGTGAGTCAGTCACTCTGGAAGATCGCGAGGGAGAGGCCACAACTGTCATTCTAAGCTGTGAATCAACTGAACTGTGAGTCTGCAATGTACTTGCAATAACTGATTTGTTAGCCCTTAATGACAATGCAATGAGTTGTTTGACAATTTGGTGGCCTGCACTCTGCTTGAAATGCTATGAAATTGAATGTGGTGGCCCGCACTCTGCTTGAAATAGAATTTCATGGAATAGCCGTGAGTGAACTGCCAGCCCCAAGAGCCCTGAGTAACTGAGCTGCCAGCCCACCAGCCCTGAGTGACTGATCTGCCAGCCCTGAGTGATTGAGCTCTCAGCCCACCAGCCCTGAGTGACTGAGTTGCCATCCTACCAGGCCTGAGTAACTGAGCTGCCAGCCCAAGAATCCATTTGGCCCACAATGTCCATACTAATACTAGCCCTCTTAGTCTAGACACATTTAATTCCCTCGTCTAAATCATTATTATCTTTTGTAAATAACTAGGGTCCCAGCACTGAGACTTGCAGCACCCCACTACACGCTGCCTGCCATTCTGAAAGGGACCTGTTAATTCCTACTCTTTGCTTCCTGTCTGCCAACCAATTCTCTATCCATGTCAATACCCTACCCCCAATACCATGTGCTCTAATTTTGCACAGTAATCTCTTGTGTGGGACCTTGTCAAAGGCTTTTTGAAAGTCCAAATACACCACATCCATATGGACTGCCCAGAAATAAAACAAGAAATTTGGCAAAGCCAAACCTCCATTTATCTTTGACTTACATAAATGTTTTTTACTTATTCTATGATTCTTATAATCCCAGATAAAACTTGTGACAATGGAGTCGACTTTTTTGAAATAAGTTTTTGGGATATATGTCGGGATTAATTGAAATAGGTACAGTAGTTGCGGTAAGAAGATAATTTTTATAGCATTAATTCTACCAAGCATTGAAATGGGAAGTGTTTTCCAGTATTGAATATTCTTGTGTAGTTTATTCAGTAAGGGTGGAAAATTTAGTTTAAATAAAGAGGTATATGTCTTAGTTACATAGATTCCTAAGTATTTAAATTTATCTTTAACTATTTTAAAAGTGGATTGTTGTAATGTATGTAAATTGAGTTTTGCAATTGGCATGATTTCACTTTTATTCCAATTAATTCCATATCCTGAAAACTGACCAAATTGAGTTATTAAATTTAATAGATTTGGAATACTAGTTTCTAACTTTGTAATATATATTAGTACGTCATCTGCATATAAGGAAATTTTATTCCTTGTGTCTCTAGTGTTGTATCCGTATATTCCTGTATGGGTTCTAACGCTTTCTGCTAAGGGTTCGATTGCAAGAGCAAATAATAGTGGGGACAGTGAACATCCTTGTCTACAACCTCTAGAGAGATTACATTTAGTTGATAACAGTTGGTTTGTTAATATTCTAGCTGTTGGATTAGAGTATAACAATTTAACCCATGTACAGTACTTCTCTCCCAATTGAATTTTTTCCATCACCGAAAATAAATATGGCCATTCTACCTGGTCAAATGCTTTTTCAGCATCTAACAAAATAATTGCTAGATCTGCATTGGGAATTCTATTGGAGTATATAATATTGAATAGTCTTCTCAGATTATAAAATGAATAACGTTTTGGAATAAAACCTGTTTGGTCGGGGTGTATTAATTTGTTAATCACTAAGCTCAATCTATGAGAGAATTTTTATTAATATTTTTTGATCAGTATTTAAAAGGGCTATTGCTCTATATGAACCTGGGTCTTCAAGATCCTTATCCGTTTTTGGTATGAGTATGATTGTAGATTCATTTAGAGTTTCTGTTGAGTGTAAGCGTATTTGTACAGTGTCTGTAGGCATGGAGAAACCAGATCATAAAACTTTTTATAAAATGCAGAACTTAGACCATCAGGACCTGCAGCCTTTCCGTTTTTTAAAGATTTAATTGACTCTTCGATATCTTTTATCGTAATTTCAGCACCAAGTGATTCTCTCTCTTTCTGATCTAAACCCGCAAGCTTACATTTCTGTAGAAATGTTTCCATTCCTGCTGATTGTTCTGTCATTTTAGATGAGTACAATTTTTGATAGTATTGTAAAAATCTATCATTAATATCTTTAGGCAGTGTTAATGTTTCTCCCTTGTCTGTTCTAATTTTGTAAATTGTTTTTTCCCCGTCCAGTTTACGAAGTTGTCGCGCTAATAGTTTTTGTGGTTTATCACCAAATTCAAAATGTAATTGTTTTGTATGTTGATAAAGTTTTATAACTTGGTCTGAATATATCTTGTTCAATTTATATTTCAGTACTGCAATTTTATTGTGTTTTATCATGGATGGTGCTGCTGCATTTTCTATGTCTAATTGCCTTATTTCCATTTCCAATTTCTGTTGTTTGGCCCTATTCTCTTTGTTAAGAAATGATTGAGAAGAGATTAATGCTCCTCGCACAAATGCTTTAAATGTTTCCCAAAGAAGGGAGGCAGAGATTTCAGGGCTATCATTAGCCTCAAAAAACATATTAATCTGTTTTATGAGGTATTACATAACTTTTCTTTTAAGATTTGGGGATTAAGTCTCCATTGTTACTGTGTCTCTACCATTCCATTTAGTTTAATCATAAATGTTAGTGGAGTGTGGTCTGAGATTATGATATTATGATATTGCGAGTTATAGTTAAATGGGATAAGTTTTGAGTCTACTAAAAAATAGTCTATCCTTGAGTAAGTTTTTTATGTACTGGTGAGTAAAATGAATATTCTCGACCCGATGGGATTTCAATTCTCCAAACATCCTTAATGTTGGTAGTATTAATATATGAGTTTAGAAATTCACTTGATTGAGATTTTAGTTTTCTTTGAGTTGATGATCTATCCAAATAAGCATCCAATGTACAATTCAAGTCAAGTTTTGTTGTGTACATTCTGGGATATTGTTAAGTATTCTCTTAAAAAACAGAGGGCTATCAAAATTTGGTCCATACACATTAAGGAGAGTCACCTTTTTTGAGTATAACTCCCCTATTATTACAATATATCTGCCTTCAATATCTTCTATCGTTGATATATGTTTATAGGGTATACCTTTACGAATTAATATTGCAACCCCTCTAGATTTATGTGAGAATGAGGAGTGGTATGCTTTAGCAATCCATTTTGCTTTCAATCTATGTTGTGCTTCCTTTTTAAGGTGTGTCTCCTGGAGAAATATTATATCTGTTTTCAATTATTTTAAATGAGCTAACACTTTGCCTCTCTTAATAGGTTCATTAATTCCCTTAACATTCCAGCTACAGAATTTAATTCCTTCACCCCCAATTTTCCTATTCACGTCTTGCATCTTGTGATTAGAGTGGTTAGAGCAGATGGCTCAGCACACTCAACCCTACCTTATACTCGAACATCAGGTAGATGAATTTTAAGTCTCGTCTGTTTTCCATCCGAACATATCTCCCTAAATAAAATATGTAATTCCATTCCAAATACAAAATATAATATATTATAAGGTAGAAAAGGTAATAAAAAATTGTATTAGTAACGTGTAAAAGGTTGAAAAAGAAAAAAACTACAACTACGATTAGTGCCGTTAGTGATAGCCACCCTAATGTGGCTAAGCATCTAAGGACTTCCGTAGCTTTTGGTAAAAAAAAAAAATTACTAGCTCCGTACTTTCCATAAAAGAAAAGTTTCAAATTCAGTGCAAGCAATTTATGGGGGGAAGAAGGACATTGTTGCTATTGAGGGAGTGCAGCGTAGGTTTACAAGGTTAATTCCTGGGATGGCAGGACTGTCATATGCTGAGAGAATGGAGCGGCTGGGCTCGTATAGAGTTTAGATGGATGAGAGGATATCTTATTGAAACATATAAGATTGTTAAGGGTTTGAACATGCTAGAGGCAGGAAACCTGTTTGCGATGTTGGGGGAGTCAAGAACCAGGGGCCACAGTTCAAGAATAAGGGGTAAGCCATTTAGAACGGAGAAGAGGAAACACTTTTCCTCACAGAGAGTTGTGAGTCTGTGGAATTCTCTGTCTCAAAGGGTGGTGGAGGACGGTTCTCTGGATACTTTCAAGAGAGAGCTAGATAGAGCTCTTAAAGATAGTGGAGTCAGGGGATATGGGGAGAAGGCAGGAACGGGGTACTGATTGGGGATGATCAGACATGATCACATTGAATGGCTGTGCTGGCTCGAAGGGCCGAATGGCTTACTCCTGCACCTATTGTCTATTGTTAACTGTTCTGCCATTCCCTTATTTCTCCATTATAAATTCACTTGTCTCTGACTGTAAGGGCCCTACATTTGTCCACTAATATTTTCATTTTTGCTTATCTAAAGAAGCTTTTAGTCAGTTTTTAGATTCCCCGCAAGCTTGTCCTCTGTTGAGTTCTAAATTTCTCCAAATCCTCCGGTTTGCTGCTTCCTCGGGCCAATTTATATGCCTCTTTCTTGGATTTAACACTATCCTTGATTTCCCTCATTAGCCATGGTTGCTGGCTCAAAGGGCCGAATGGCCTACTCCTGCACCCATTGTCTATTGTCTTCCCCGTTTTATTTTTCGTCAGACGGGGATGAACAATTTTTGGAGTTCATCCATGTGGTCTTTAAATCTTTGCCATTGCATCTCCATTGTCAACCTTTTAAGTATAATTTATCTCATACCTTCCAAGTCTCCTTTCTTTAAGTTCAGGACCCTAGTCTCTGAATTAACCGTGTCACTCTTCATCCTAAAAGCAGAATTATTTTGGTTGGGTGGAAGGGGAGGGGTTGGGTGGAAGGGGAGGGAAGAACAAGTCTTCCTGGTGAGTTTGTTGACCATATAAAATCACATATCACATGTAAAATTATAAAAGGACTGGACAAGCTAGATGCAGGAAAAATGTTCCCAATGTTGGGCGAGTCCAGAACCAGGGGCCACAGTCTTAGAATAAAGGGGAAGCCATTTAAGGCTGAGGTGAGAAAAAACATTTTCACCCAGAGTTGTGAATTTGTGGAATTCCCTGCCACAGAGGGCAGTGGAGGACAAATCACTGGATGGGTTTAAGAGAGAGTTAGATAGAGCTCTAGGGGCTAGTATAGTCAAGGGATATGGGGAGAAGGCAGGCACGGGTTATTGATTGGGGACGATCAGCCATGATCATAATGAATGGCGGTGCTGGCTCGAAGGGCCGAATGGCTTCCTCCTGCACCTATTGTCTATGTTTCTATATTGGCATCCGCTGCCTTCGCCCTGTTGCCCCAGCACATGGCAGTGAAGAAGATGGCACTGGCTACCACCGATTGGTAGAACGTCTGCAGCATCTTACTGCAGACGTTGAAGCCTGCTCAAAACGTACAGCCGGCTCTGTCCATTCTTGTACAGGGCCTCAGCGTTTCTGGATCAGTCTAGTTTACCGTCCAGGTACACACCAGCGTATTTGTACTCCCTGGAAAATTGCACATCCACACCATTGATGGAGACAGGGGACGGGTGTTCCTCTCCTCCTAAAGTCCACCACTAACTCCTTCATCTTATCGGTGTTGAGCTGCAGGTGATTCAGCCCACACCACTCAACAAAGTCATTGACTACACCTCTGTGTTCAGCTTCCCTCCCATCACTGATGCAGCCCACAATTGCAGAGTCAACTGAAAGCTTCTGCAGGTGGCAGGAGACCAAGTTATATCTGGTCAGAAATGTAGTTAGTGAACAGGAAGGGAGAGAGGACCGTCCCCTGTGGGACCCCTGTGTGTTGCTCACCACCTTGTCCGACACACAGTTCTGTAGCCTGACATATTGTAGTCGTCCAGTCAGGTAATCGGTGATCCAGGACACCAATGGAGCATCCACCCACATCTTCAATTACTTCGCACCTTGGTAGCATGGAATGAAAGGAACCATGTTGGATTTTCTCTGCATCCATTCCTCGTTTCATGTTTGCAGTAAATCAGCTATACGAAATCTCATACTGTTAATCAGTTAAAAGCATGCTACCATGCAAACGACTTGCGTTTGAATTATAAATGAACCTGTTGACATGTTGCAAAAGCCTTTGATAACACTGACCGTGTAGGATAGTTGCCAAATCCAACTCTTGTTAGTCTTTAAAAATCAATGGCGCCTTGATAAGCTTATTCTTAATTACGTTGGGTGCAGTTCTGGTCATCCCAATACGGGAAGGATGAGGAGTGGAGGTTTAAAGGGCACTAGTTATAAGGAGAGAATGGAGAAACTTGCATTATTTTCTCTGGAATATCAAAGATTGAGGTTAAAAGTAAATACTGGTAAAAGTATATAAAACTATGAGAGACAAAGATAGGTAGACAATCAGAACCTTTGACCCAGGATGAAAATATTTAAGGCCAACAGGCATACGTGGGAGGGGCAATGTTTAAAGAAGCCATACAGGGCAAGTTTTTTAGAGTGGTCGGTGCCTAAAACACTGCCAGAGGGGTGATAGAGACAGATATGATAAGGGCTTTTAAGAATCTTTTAGATAGGCAAATGGATATGGATTAGGTGCAGGTGAGAAAATCATGTTTAGCATAGACATTGTGGGCCGAAGGGCCTGTTCCTATGTTGTACTGTTCTATAGTCCACCGACAATCTTGATTTTAATTTTTGATAACCTCCTTAAAATAACTCGGTAAATTCTGCAGTTTAATTCAATGGCAGCCTGCAAACAGTACTATATGACAATCTGGCACTATGGTACGATGTTCAACAGAAACAGCATGTGTACAATCTGCTATATAACTTGGTTCAATATATCACACAAATTAATGGAATTGTTATCAAACAGAATTTAGCAAGAAACCAAATGAGTAGCTAAGTCTAAAGAACCATGTTGATAGAAAAAAGATGGCTTGAAGGATTTAGTTATGGAATGCCACAGCTGATAAGCTGATAATCAGCAGCAAAGCAATGAAAAGTGGAAGTTCAGAAGTAGAGGAGTGTTGAGCTTTTTGTTTTGGTGAATGGTGAAATCAATACTGTTGGGGGGGTTGAATTTGCAGATTAGCATAAGTATAAAAATGGAAGCATTATCAGTCAAAAAGATAATGTATGAGCTAGTGAATGTGTCTACCTGTCACCCCTGGATTTTGGAATGTTCAAATTCCAAGGGCGACATCTGGGTGTCTCATCATGTCGTGTGTCCTGTCACACGCTGACGTATGCTGTCCTGCAGGTGACGCCCGGTTAGGGTCAGGGTTACCATCTCTAACTTTTTTCAGGGATGGATTCAGTGAGTGTAGACTGAACCCTCTCTCCTCCGCCGCCCTCCTAACCCCCTCCCACCGCCATCCCTCCTTCTCCACTCTCTTCTACCCTTCTCCCGTCTTCTTCCCTTTACCCCCTCTCCCTCCCCTTCTCCCTGCTCCACTTCTTCTTTCCCCCTCCCCCCTCCCCCCCCCCCCCACTTTCCCTGACGCCCCCCATTTGTGGACCAAGCCTGTGACAGCTAGATCCCACTAACAGTAGGTATGTTACAATACTTATCTTCAGCGGCGCTGCAGTTCTGCCACTGGCCGTGTGTGCGACTTTGGTGCCTTTGAGGGGGGGGGGGGGGGGGGGATTAAAATGTCATTTTCTCCTGGCTGTTGGAGTGGATCTTGCTCAGGCTGCAAAGTTGCTGCAGAAAAATCACTCCGACATCCGTTCTCGGAAGTTTTAAAAAAAATCGCGGAACAATTTAATCGTTACCTATATTACTAAATCTCTGATCATGACCGCTTTTGGCCGACTGTGCTGCGATTTCCAAGAGAATGCCGCCACCTACGGCAGTCATTTTTGGCCACCTCGCTCAGAGCCCCCTTCCGCCGTATGAGTGTGGAGGATTTTTTCCATCGATGATAAATGAGAGAGATATTAATGTTTTTACAAAATTCCCCATTCTCTCTGCTGCCCCTGCTGACGACAGGGGGACTATAAAACCAGGAAGTGTCGTGCCTCACTCGGTCTCTGCCAGAGCCAGGAAGCGAGAGGGTCATGGCTCTCTGAGCTGCGAATAACACTGAACGCACGTCTACACCATGGTGAGTCCCCTCTATGCGGCTGTAAAGTGGCTGCAGCCCTTTTTTAAAAGTTTGTGTTCACAAAATGAACTTTGGTTGTCGGGTGTCTGCAGCCCAATTGTTTGCCTCGCCTTTTTCTGTGATGCAGACAACCCCCCCCCCCCCCCCCCCCCCCCCCCCCCCCCCCCCCCGGTATGCTGGGACCCAACGGGTCCCACTTAGTCTAGTTTACAATATATATCAATGATTTGGACGAGGGAATTGAATGCAACATCTCCAGGTTTGCAGATGACACAAAGCTGGGGGGCAGTGTTAGCTGTGAGGAGGATGCTAGGAGGCTGCACAGTGACTTGGATAGGCTAGGTGAATGGAAAAATTCATGGCAGATGCAGTGTAATGTGGATAAATGTGAGGTTATCCACTTTGGTGGCAAAAACAGGAAAGTAGACTATTATCTGAATGGTGGCCGATTAGGAAAAAGGGAGATGCAACGAGACCTGGGTGTCATGGTACACCAGTCATTGAAAGTAGGCATGCAGGTGCAGCAGGCAGTGAAAAAAGTGAATGGTATGTTAGCATTCATAGCAAAAGGATTTGAGTATAGGAGCAGGGAGGTTCTACTGGGGTCTTGTACAGGGTCTTGGTGAGACCACACCTGGAGTATTGTGTACAGTTTTGGTTTCCTAATCTGAGGAAATACATACTTGCCGTAGAGGGAGTACAGAGAAGGTTCACCAGACTGATTCCTGATTCCTGCACCTATTTTTCTATGTTTCTAAACTTGCTTCTTAGGATTACTTTAATCCAAATGTCATTGTTATGGCCAGTGATTATGGCCCCATACAATCCGGCAGCGTTTTTCCTGCTGATATGGGGTTCAAATTCACCTCGACCGCAACGTTCCAAATGATCCCATTCCACAAAATCCCACTCGCAAGATGATTTAAATGTCCATTAATTTATGGGAATTAAACACTAAATTCCTTCCATTTGGCCTATAAATTCATGACAATGAGATTTAAAAATCATGTTATATTGTGAATTCCTGTGTGAATGTTATTTGGACACTTAGGTTATTTTAAAATGGTAACCTTTTCTTAAGAAATGGATAGATGTTTAGATCTAGTAATTGAATTTTGTAATTAGCTACAATTAGGTAACTAACTAATTATATGCTTTAATTTCAGGTCATCCAAGTAAGATTGTTTCATATTTGTTTCAGAATGCTTCAATCTATAATAACTGAAAATTTCATTCAGTTCTCTTAATTTTTAAGAAAGTTATGGGCTATTGACTGTCCTCGATCACAGCTTTTGAGTTAAGTCAATGGAAAAGGATTAGGGAACAAGATAATTTCAGAGTATGAAAATGGCCATAACTTTTTTAATACTGAATGTGAATTAGGTGTCAAATTAAACTTTTTATGCTTTATCTGATGGGGTAAATTGCAGACTGGATTTTTTAAATCTCAAAATGTTGTAACATTGCTACTAATAGTACTGCACAAAGGCCACATCATCTATTTTAGTAACATTAACTATGGGGTTAATGCAGATTTTGAGAACAACACTCCCTACTTCCCCTCCCCCTCTGCCCCCTTGCCTTGCTTCAAAATGGGTGGTGGTTATTTAGAATCAGTGGCCGGAGCAGGTGGGTGGCTCTGGTACATTGACAACATTGCTGTACCCAGTTTAGAAACCCGCTGCCTCTGGAGGTTTGGGAGAGACCATTGGAAGAGAGATCTGCCTCTGGGACAACTTGTGACTAACAACTTAGTTCCCATGAGGAGCAGGCAGAACATTGAGGGTTCGAGTCCAACCCCTGGGGCCCCGTGTGTCACATTTAGTTCAGAGAAACAGTGCCCTTTGGCCCACCGAGTCTGCACCGACCAGCGATGCCCGCACACTAACACTATCCCACACACACACTAGGGACAATTTATACTTATACCAAGCCTATCAACCTACAAACCTGTGTGCCTTTGGAGTGCGGGAGAAAACCCTAGCTCTAACCCTGGCCCTAGCTCTAACCCTAACCCTAGCCCTAACCCTAGCCCTAACCCTAGCCCTAACCCTAACTGGGCGTCACCCGCAGGATAGCGTACGTCATCGTGTATGTCGTACACCAACGGCCGGTCGTCAGTCACTGACGTCACATTCGTCGAAAAAAATCAAATATTGGGACAGGCCCTAGACTTGGGTTAATTGGCTTCAGTGGATTGTTCCCAGTGTGTTGGATAGAATTAGTATATAAGTAAACGATGGTCGGCCTGAACTTGGTGGGCTGAAAGGCATGTTTTCAATTTGTATCTCTAAAACTAACACTAAAACTAAAGATGCAGCAAATCAGGTTCTGGAAACAATCTGCACAACTCTAATACTACCTCGACAGTAGAATACTGTTCACCTCTCACACTACCATCAACTTGTTTAACTTTTTCCATTGTTGCTATTTTACAGTCTTCTATCTTAGAAATTTTAGATGTAGTTTATGTATTTTTTACATATAATTTGTGTCATCGATGTGACTGATGCCACTGCAAGCAAGATTTTCCTTGTACATGTACCTCACCATACTTGTGCATATGACAACTAACTTCTTTTGAAGCTCATTTGGCCTGTTGCTGTGACTTTTTTTTAACTACTGCTGTGCAATCTTTTGGGAGTTTAATTGAGTTCATAATGATTGGGCAGTCTTTGGCTGGAAGGATTCCTTTTAAAGGTTGCTTCTCCAAACCAAAGCCAGGACTTCAAAGATTGTTCCTGATTTGACTCAAGGTGCTGATTGTAATACACTGTACTGACCACCGTGCTTCTCAAATGCTCCAGGGTGGCAAGTTCACACATGTCACAGAAATGGATAATGAAATTGATCTTTACTATAAGCGTATTCATGACTGAGAGTAATAATTTCTTACTGGAGTATTGTTTCCAAGAGTGCCTGTGTAATTTTGTTTGTCAAAATCATACACAAAAATGCACAATGGCATTACAGTTGTAAGCTAAAATGAATGCCATTGTTTTCATAGTGCTGCTGGCCAATCTATTCGAATAATTCAGTTAGGGTAATCTTGGTGATGTAAAGGGAGAATTTAGTGAGATAATGAAATTTGGATGGCTGAAGTTTTCAGTTAAAATCACTTGTGGGTGGTTAATCACAATAGCAAGCAGAAAAAGTAATCTAAGTTCATTGTACAGGCCATTGTAAACTAAAACCATCTTTGTGCTGGATTTAATATTGTAATAACAGGAATGGGTTGTGCTCATTTTCATAGTGCAGTGCTGCTAGATAAATGGATGGGGTGTTACTGTATGGCTGAATGGTGTGTTAATGTTGGCAGGTTTGAAGCCAATTTTCAGAAGCAATAAAATCCTGAACAGTCACAATAGGCAATGACTACATTACTTTGTTCTGCAGAGGAATTGTGAAAACAATATCTTTCCAGATTGGTGGTTGGAAAATTGTTTTAATCCACAATCAATTCAAGATTTAAAAACAAAAATTGCATCCTTTCCACAACTGCATAAAAGATTGAAGGGGAGATGAAGAATGTGTAGTCAGAAAAATGACTCCGTCATACATTCAAATTAAAGTATAGTTTGTGTGAAAACATCAACGAGCTATCTATTTAACAAATGATCGGTGCCAACAGCTCACTGTAGATCCTCACTTTTACATTGACTTTGACATCCCATAATCTACTTGCTGGCTTGTGCTGCCGTCTAGAATTAATTGTGAGGAATGCTCGCGTAAAAGCCCAGGTTGAAATAAACTCCCATTTATACACAGCCGTGCATAACCTCAGGATATCCCTTTCAATCAAAGAAGTACTTTTGATGATTGCTTTTTAAGTAACGCAGAGGAGGGTAGCACCCAATTGGTGAAGAGCAAGATCCATCAATCATTGATGTGATAATGATCACATCACCCACTCTAGTGAAGGCAGACATCAAAGGCTGGAGGAACTCAGTGGGTCAAGCAACGTTTCTGGCGAACATGGATAGGTGATGTTGCAGGTCTTCTTCAGACCCTTGATATTGTTCCGTTTCTTGTTATTGTATCTGTTTTAGTGCTGCTGCCGGAGGGCGAGCTTTGAACCAGGTAATCTCAGACTGCTCGCCTAAACACCTTATTGAGTTGTCAGTCCAGATTCTGTCCAAATCTCTGAGTGACAAATGAAACCACAGGTTGGGAGGGCCAGAAATTAGAGTGTTACCATACAGGCAGGAAAACTAGAAATGATCACCACCTGTTCAGCATTAACCAATAAAGTTTAATCATTAGAAAGACCAAAATAAATACAAATTAATAATGTTAAGCAAATAGTAGCAGATCTGTAAAATATACACGGATACCTTTTCTCTTAAATGAAAGTGGGTGAATTCAAGAGATGATAGATGCATATCTGTTTTGGATTATACATGGCAAAATCAACATGACCTATTTTCCAACCCCTGAGGAGGTGGGAGTAAAGTGCTGGCAGCTTTGTGTTCGCAGAAATCATAAGCTGCTGGCCTATTTGGAACTTCCTGGGCAAGTTTCATTACGTTATTTGCAATAAAATCAGAGCCTGCATTAGGTAAACAGCTGGAAGCCCACTGACTGCAGAGGTGCAAAATTCTGCATAGCCTAACGGTTGTAGCAAAGGGAAGATTGCTGGGTAAAGTGTGGAACAAAACAAATGACTAGGCATTGCTTGAGAAGTGCTTTTGTTTCCTCATGTGACTATGGTACAATTCACTAAATAGATCTAGGAAAACCTCCTGGTGTCAGAAGGAACTATAGGCGCTGGAATCCTGAGCAAAACACAGTGCTGGAGGAACTCAACGGGTTAGACAGAGAGTGATATCATAGAGTGATACAGTGTGGAAACAGGCCCTTCGGCCCAGCTTGCCCACACCGGCCAACAATGTCCCAGCTACATTAGTCCCACTTGCCTGCGCTTGGTCCATATCTCTCCAAACCTGTCCTATTCAAACCTGTCCTGTCTAATTGTCTCTTAAATGATGGGACAGTGCCAGCCTCAACTAGCTCCTCTGACAACTTGTTCTATACACCCACCACCCTTTGTGTGAAAAAGTTACCCCTTGGACTCCTATTAAATCGTTTCCCCTTCACCTTGAACTTCTGGTCCTCGATTTCCCTACTCGGGGCAAGAGACTCTGTGCATCTACCCAATCTATTCCTCTCATGATTTTATACACCTCAATAAGATCTCCCCCTTATCCTCCTGCGCTCCACGGAATAGAGACCAAGCCTACTCGACCTCTCCCTATAGCTCACACCCTCTAGTCCTGGCAACATCCTCCTAAATCTTTTCAGAACCCTTTCAAGCTTGACAATATCTTTCCTACAACACGGTGCCCAGAACTGAACACAATATTCTAAATGCGGTCTCACCAACGTCTTATACAACTGCGACATGACCTCCCAACTTCTATACTCAATAGTCTGACTGATGAGGCCAAAAGCCTTTTTGACCACCTCATCTGCCTGCAACTCGACCTTCAAGGAACCATGCACCTGCACACCTAGATCCCTCTGCTCTACAACATTACCCACAGGTCTACCATTTACTGTGTATGTCCTGCCCTTGTTCGATGTCCCAAAATGCAACACCTCACACTTCTCTGTATTAAATTCCATCAACCATTCCTCTGTCCACCTGGCCAATAAATCCAGTTCCTGCTGCAATCGTTCACATCCATCTTCACTATCTGCAAAACCACTCACTTTTGTATCATCAGCAAACTTGCTAATCTTGCCCTGTGTGTTCTCATCCAAATCATTGATGTGGATGACAAACAATAACGGGCCCAGCAACGAACCCTGAAGCGCACCACTAGTCACAGGCCTCCAGTCCGAGAAGCAACCTTCCACCATCATTCCACCATCCATATATGGATCTTTGGAGGAAAATGAACAGACAATGTTTTGGGCCAAACCCCTTCTTCAGATTGATGGAGTAGGGTTGAGAAAGCTGGAAAAGTGAGTTGGGGGTGGGGCAAATCCTGGCAAGTGATAGGTGGATACAGGTGAAAGGGGGGGGGGGGGGGGGGGGAGGGAGGGATTGGTAGATGTGTGGTTAAGTGACAAAGGCAAGAGGTGAAACAGATGATGATAGGGTGTTGGGTAAGGAGAGAAGAGGAGTAGTGAAATGTAAAGCTGGATGGAGGGATATGGGTGGAAGGTGAGATGATCACTGGGAAATGAGAGACTTGGGGATCAGAGGTGGGTGTACAAAGGAAGGGAAATGAGCAAGGTGACTGGAGGGTGGAAGATGGTGGGAGAAATGTGTTAACACCTGGGGCAGGGTAGGCACAGGAAAGAGAAGGGGAACAGGGGGGTATCACTTGAAATTGGAGAATCCAATGCTCATACCATTGCGTTGTAGGCTATCCAAGCAGAATTAAAGTCTCCCATTTCCCAGTTATCCTCTCCCCCTTACCACTTGTCCTCTTCCAGTTTGCATGTGTTATTTGAGGAGGCCAAGGACAGAAAGGTTGGGTTGGGAAGGGGAATTAAAATAGTTAATTTTAATTTGGTGATCCAGCAGGCCTCAGTGGACAGGGCACAGGTTTTTGATCCTGATTACAGGTGCTGCTGTCGAGAGTTTGTACGTTCTCCCTGTAACCGCATGGGTTTCCTCCCACACTCCAAAGGTTTGGAGGTTAATTGGCTTGGTAAAGAAATTGTCCCGAGTGTGTAGAACAGTGCTCATGTACAGGGGGATTGCTGGTTGGTGGGTGCAGGGCTTGTTTCTGAGCTGTATCTCTAAAGTCTAAAAATAAAGTATAAATCATCAGAAGAACAAAACAAATACACAGCAGCATAGAACATTCAGCCTCTTCAACGGCTTCCATAATTCAATGGTGTCATGGTTACGCGCATGGTCACATGTGGTCTAGCGGAGTTTGCACATTCTCCCTGTGACCTCATGGGTCTTCTCTGGGTTCCTCCCACATCCCAAAGATGTGTGGGTTTGTTGGTTAATTGGCTTCTGTTTAAAGAAAATTGCCTCTAGTGTGTAGGTTAGTGCTAGTGTACAAGTGACCAATGGGCGATATGGACTCGGTGGGCAAAAGGGCCTGTTTCCGCACTGTATCTCCAAAGCTTTAGGCTCAAAAGCATGGAACAAAGGCTTCTGTTCAATGGCAATAAGATATCAATACTATCTCTTCCAAAATAATTAAATTGCCAAAATCTTTGTTGTTATCTTCAGTATCTTTTGGATCATTAATCACAGTGAAGTTGCTTTCTGTGGGTGCTGACCTCTGGAGAGCCAAAGAACTATCAACATATTAAGCAATAAAGCACATGAAGAGGTTGAAGAGCATGAGCTGCAAAGTTTATTTTAATCTCCAAGCTCACATCAAGATACCAACGGTATTATTTAAATACCTTGATTATAACCATTCCACATTGAACTGCCTTGCTGAGAAATGCCTCAAGCTATTGAATTAACCGACGCAGCCAAAAAGGCCTTTGCAAAAAGTGAGCCAAACTAGACCAATCAAAGACAATTTGTCTATTCTCATTTTATGGCTCAGGACTCAATGGCTTACAAAAAGAACAAACGTTTGTGGCTGGGCAAATTTTCCTTTTCAACGTAACCGGGACGGGGTCACTGTGACTCTGGGAGCCAAGGGATACTTTGTTAGTGACCTCGTAAGAAAGAGGCATTTTGCAGTTTTCATTGTTAGGCAAGGCTTTGAGACTGTTTATCTTTCAGCTACTGCCTCAATCAAAGACTCCCTTAATTAAAGTGGCCTTGTGCCTAGGGCAAGCTGAAGATTAATACACAAAATATTAATTTCTTGGGTATCGAAACTAAACAGGCTTAAGCTTCATTACAGTAAATCCATCAGCAAGTAACAAAGGTATTGAATTAAACAGGAGGCTGAGAACGGAGAGGTCGCATCAAAAGCCGATGAAGAGTGAGATTGTCAGGCAACCCGTACGTAGTTCCTGTCCTGTTTATTGATTGAACAGAGATGTGCTAGAAAGCAGTCAACCAATCTGCTTTGGTCTCTTTAGTGCTGTTGATACCACAGTAAACCACTGCTTTGCTTGGAAATTGGGCCATGAATGGTGGAAAGCAAGGAGGGGAAAAGAAGCAACAGTGGCAAACCTAGTGGCTACATTAGAAGCAATGGCACAGAAAGGGGGCTAAGTGCTAGGAATGATCAACAGTGTGTGTTACTTGCAAACCCAAGTGCCTTGGAGCAAGTAACCTCTTCAAACTGAGATAGATAGAGCAATATGAGGAAGTGAAATCATTGATATTGTTGCAACATAAACAAGGCTGGAAGTAGGAAATGAACAAGTGGTGGAGAAGAGTGAATGTAGAATTTGTATAAAGTTACAGGCATGTCATGACTTATGTGAGGGTTACATTCTGTGAACCCTTACATAAATCGGGTATTACATGTCAGAATCACCATCATCATCCCCTGCCCGAAATAACTACATGAGAGTATTAACTGTCTCAGCAGCATCCGGATGCTTCTGGGGCACTTTCTGCGGCAATGGCCTTCTGGATAAGCACCACCGCCATTGCTGGCTCATTTCCGATGTAAACTGGAGTGATCGTACAGTGTTGTGGAAATTACAAAACTGCCGTGATTGCACCAGGGACTGAGTACAGAATTGTTTACGTAAGTGCGAGTTTACATAAGCCACCTATTGCCTCAATCAGGCAGTGTCTGCATATCACTGCAACAATGAAGCTGAAGACAGATGTTTTAATGAAGGGCAAAACACTAACTGCTGGAGAAATTCAGCAGGCCAGGCAACATCTGAGGAGGCAGAAGGATGGTTAATAATTCGGGACTCGACCCTTCATCAGGACTGGGAGAGCAGAGTAGAGATTGAGGGATTTCATATGGCACCTAGTACAGTTTTAACAGGCCCATAAGATATTGCAAAATGGTTTCTTTAGTAAATATTTCTCTTGCGGTGATCTATTAATTGTCTTGGAAAAGTTATTCAGGCTGCAGTGGATTCGAGTTTACAAAACAGCTGCATGTAATTGCATTGTCAATTGTAGCCAGAATGGAGATGAATAGTAAGATTAAACGAGTACTTACCAGTACGAAGTTTGATCTGTATTTTATGAGGAGTTACGATGAGGGATTACGTGAAGAACCCACCCAGCGCGCAGGCGCGGCATACTTCCAAGCAGCGGTGTGGAATCACAGATAGACACTAGTTGAAGTAAAGATAGTAAAGACCAACGAGACATTAGTCCGAATTTGATCTATATAATGAGGGTGGGAGCGGAGGGCACGTAATCCCTCATCGTAACTCCTCATAAAATACAGATCAAACTTCGTACTGGTAAGTACTCGTTTAATCTTACTATTTTACTTCGGAGTCACGTGAGTGACTACGTGAAGACTTCAAAGGTCTGTGATTTCAAACCGTGTAACAGTTATATCACTCACTGCCGAAAGATCATCGAGGGAGGAAGTGGTAGCTAGAGACCAACAAGTTTGTTTAGTTATAAAAGAAATGTTTATTAACTATAACAAAAAATAGCTCCCATGGGCTTTAAATCATAACTTTGCGGTTTTTAAAATGGTATCCGCAAAGACGTCCTGTTCCATCAGCGGTTTCTTGTAAAATCGTTGGAATGTCGATTCCCTTGACCATCCCGCTGCTCTGAGGATGTGGTCTAGGGGAACCTGCATCCTATCCGCCACTGAGGTGGACGCTGCCCCTGGTTGAATGGGATTTAAAAACATTTGTGTTAATCCCTGCCATGCTGAGGACCTGTTTCAACCATCTGGATAATGTTTGGCTGGTTACCCGTCCAAAAGGCTTTCTGTGGCTAACCCATAAGGCTTTCTCTCTCCCTCTAAGCGTTTGGGTTGTGTCTAGATAATGATGAAGGTGGGTCACCACACACAGCCTAGGATCTGGAGGGTAAGCCCGGAAGATCAACGGGGAGTTTGATGTACCTGGTCTACTTTGTTTTACCAACCCCGGCATGGTGAAAGTAATGGTATCTGGGGTGGTCACCATGTAGTTCAGATTTAGCTGATGGAGCGACTGAACCCTTTGAGCTGAGACAAGCGCCATGAGCATGAGGGTTTTATAAGTGGCCTGTTCCAGGCTCAGGGATCCCACCGGAGGCCAACCTCGAAGGTGTGTCAGAACTACACTCACATCCCACATGTGAGTGTATCTAGGTGTAGGGGGTTTGGTATTAAAGATCCCCTTAAGGAGTCTGATGACCAGAGGGTGGGATCCCAAACTATGCTGTTCTATCGGCATGAGGTATGCGGACAGTGCGCTCCGAGCCGTATTGATGGCACTGTAGCTCATCTTGAGATCATGGTGCAGGTGGGCCAGGAACTCCAGCACATCCGAGATCGAAGCCGTCTTGTAGGATGTCCCTGCGTCCAGACAGTACTGTTCCCATTTCCTGATGAAGGTCAGGTACTGTTTCTTGGTGGAAACTCGCAGGGATGCCGACATGGTGGTGATTGTTCTGTCTGGTAACCCCAATCCCCCCGGTAAGGCCTGTTCAAAATCTGGAAACCAGGAGTTTCAATTTTTGGTGGCATGGATGGCTAATGCCAGTTACCGGGTGAGTCAATAATTGGGGGTGGTGTTGAAGGACCATTGGTGTCTCTACCACCATGTCGTGGAACATTGGGAACCATGGTTGGGTAGGCCAGTCGGGCACGACCAGAATGCCAGAGGCTGAGTCTGCCTGAATTTTCTGGAGTACCCGACTGATGAGGCAGAAGGGAGGGAAAGCATAGAAAAAGAAATTTCCCCAATCCAGCGTGAAGGCATCTACCGCTGCTGCCTCTGGGTCTGGTTCCCAAGCCACATACATGGGTAGTTGGTGATTTAACCTAGACGCAAACAAATCTATATCTGGCGTACCATATTGCTTGACAATTTTAGCAAATAATTTTGGGTCCAACATCCATTCGATGTTGTCGTTGAATTTTCGTGACCTGGTGTCCGCCACTAAATTTAGCTTGCCTGGTAAATAGGCAGCTGATAGCCAAATATGTCTCTCGACACACCATTGCCAGATTATAGCAGTTAATTTGTCGCATGATACTGATTTAATGCCACCCATGTGCTGGATATAAGATACTGCCGTAGTGTTGTCGATCATAATTCTAACATGCACGTGCCGCATATCAGATGCATATGCTTTTAGCCCATAAAAGGCGGCGAGCATTTCCAAAAAGTTAATGCCCAGTGATTTTAGTAGCGATGCCTCTGAGTTAGTCCATCTGCCACCTGTGCTGTCTATGGAGTTAGTAGCTCCCCAGCCTAAAGCACTGGCATCCGTTGCAATGGTTATGTTAGGATTGGTTACGGCGATAGGACTGTGACTGTGCCAAATATTGTCAACCCACCACTCCATTTTGCGATCATAATGCCCCCTATGAAGGCATAATGCATGAGTCCTTGCTCTTTGTAGATTTTGATAATGCAAGGGCCCATGTTGGGCAGCCGGAAATGCTGCTACTATAGAGCCAATAACTCTGGCTACATGCCGTATTCTAGGTTGCGGTGTAGCAATTAAATGGCTACAAGCTTCAATGAGTGAAACTGTTTCTGGGCAGAGTGACAGTCATGTGAATCGTGTCAATAGTGAAGCCTAAGTAATCCATGTTAGTAGTAGGCTCCAATATTGATTTATCTGGGTGAAGGATAAAACCCAAAGTTTCAAGGAGTTGTTTAGTGGCTAACACTCCTGCGACAGCTTGTTCCCGTGTTCTTCCTAATATGAGAACATCGTCCAGATAGGCCACTACTAAATGTTTTAGTTCTCTCAATTTCTTCATGGCCACTTTAAGAATTTTCGTAAATAGTCTGGGAGCTGTCGTTAAACCATTGGGCAAAGCTCGGTACTGCCATAGCTGGCCCCTCCAGATAAATTTCAGATATTTAAAGTAATCTTTATGAATGGGTACCAAATAGTAAGCATCTTTGATATCTATGCTTGCCATGTAGTATCCCTTGGAGATCAGTTGTCTGGCAGTGACAAATGTCTCCATTTTGAAATGTTGATACTCAACAGACTGATTGAGTGATGTCAGATCAATAATAATGCGACATCCACCATCTTTTTGGTTTTGAGAAAAATATTTGATACAAATTCTTGCGGCTCGTGTGTGGTCATTTCTATGATGCCTTTAGCCACGAGCCGATCAAGTTCAGCTTGTCCTTCTACCTTCTCAACTGCCGAGGGAAGGAACACCCTTTGGGGCATGTGCTGAACTGGCGGTTCTACGCCTGGTTTGAACTCAATTTTGTATCCACTAATACTGTTGAGTATAAACTTATTGTTAGTAAGGGAGCACCAAACATGCTTGAAGAACCTCAAACGTCCCCCTGTTAATACTACACCCTTTGTCTGTGTATGTTGACAGGAACCAGACCCACCTACCTCCATGTTCACTTGTGGGGTCGTTTTCGGTGGGTCTGGCCCAAGGTTGTCCGTGTTGGTGCTGCGGTGGGGCGGCGCATCTTCCCACGGCTCCGCCCTGGGCCCCGCTCTAAAAAAGAGCACTGGGGGTAGTGGGAGGCGGTCACCAGGCTTTCACCAGCTCGGTATCTGCTGGTGGCTGCCGAGGCGTGCGGCCAACTGGGTGTCTTCACCCTGCTCGGTCCTGGCCCTGCCCTCATGAGGCCTACTGGTTTTGCCGCCTCTTCCAACTCCTTGAGCCTTTTGGCCAGATCCGCACCAAATAGCAGCGCCTGTCGTTCGGGCGCTGGAGCTTTACAGAGGCCGGCATATGTTGGGTTGAGGGCAGGCCTGATGTTGTCCCGCCGTAGGTTGTTTAGCTCATACGTGGTGCTGCACATCAGTGCGAGGGCATCCTGCTGGGGGTATGGTCAGGTCTTCATCCCCAACGGACCGAGCAAAGGCGGTGACGGCTGCTGAGTGGAGCTTCAGGACTCGCTGCATTTTGACCTCCTGAGCCCTTATTTGCTGCCCCAGCTGGTTCCAGATCTGCCCATTGACCGTCTTGACCCTCAGCGCCTCGCAATTTTCTGGCACGATGTAGTTGTCAAGGGCCTGCTGGACAGCCTTGTCCTGCAGCGGGTTGTTGGACAGCCTGTTTATAGTTGCCGCCATTCTGGGTGGCAACACCATCCCAGTTGTTGGTGGTGCCGTATATCGGCCCACTACACCCAGTAGCTCTTCTTCCGGCACGCCCGGCATGCTGACAATATCCTCCGCCTGCCCTTGGGATAGGCCAGCCCAGTCCTGGCCTCCCTTACTGCCCTCGAACATAGAGGGTACAGAAGGGTGTGGAGAGGAGGAGGCCAAAGCCCGTCCTCCTGGGAGATGCCGCATCTCCTCGTTTATCATGCGCTCGAGGAGCTGCCTCATGCAGCTGATCCGAGCGTCTCCCCTTTTCGGTGGGGGAGAGTGTTCCCGTTCCTCCGATTCATCGGAGGACACCGGCCGGTCGGTTTTATGTGTCGCCTTCCTCCCTGTGCGGGGCGTTGAAATCTGCAGCACTGGGGGCGGCTCGGTGTCGGGTGAGCGGGAGCGTTGAAAAAGCTCCTCCGCTGCGAGAGGCTGCCGTCCCGCTATGGACCCGTCCTCGGGTGTGGGCAGGCAGTCCTCCTGGCTGGTCGCTTGCGAGAGGCCATTATTCTCTCTAGCGCGACTCTGTAACAAAAAAGGCACTTACCTGAGGTCTCGTCTTTATGCTGCAGCTGGAGAGCCTGGCTCCAGCTGCTGCCGCTGTTGCACTGCTGACGTAATGCCGCGCCTGCGCGCTGGGTGGGTTCTTCACGTAGTCACTCACGTGACTCCGAAGTAAAATTGAGTAATTCCCCCATCAAGTAAACTTGATGTCCACCTGGCTGGAAGTGATGGAGACTGATTTGATGCCTATAACTTGTCAGTAATTCTCCTCCACTCACTATCATTCTGCAGAAGTAATTCTACTTTTCATGGGAGAGATTTCTGTAAATTGGTCATCAGTTTGCTTTCTGCTTGTTCCTTAAACAGACTGAATTCTGAGTAATTCTGAGAGGGGGTTGTGGGGGGGGGGGGGGGGGGGGGGGGGGGGGGGGGGGGGGGGGGAGGGGTGTGTGGGGGAGAGGTGTGTGTGGGGGGGGGGGACTGAGCTTGGAGAAAAGACGGGAGAAGAGCCATGGGTGAGAGGGGGGTATCACAGGGGAAGGGGGGGAGGAGCCAACAAGGGAGACCAGAGGGATAATGGCTGGAATTGGCGGCACGATGGGGACTCACAGCGGGCACTGGTCATTCTCCTCCACCGGGATCAGAGTCTGCGCTTTCCATTTGGCGACATCGGCGACATCTCCGACTCTGGCTGGGTCTCCAACTCTGGGCTGCGTCTCCGACGCTGGGTCTGCGGCACTGGGCTGGCTGCTCGGGGCTGGGCTGCTTGACTCTGGGCTGCTTGGGGCTGGGCTGCTTGGGGCTGGGCTGCTTCGGGTCCCTCCGAAAATTGTGTCTGTTTGGAAACCTTTGCCGGCCATCCTCAGCTCCAGTAAAGACACGTTAGCGCAGGAAGGGGCGGACCGTCCTGGTGAGTGACAGGTGAAGAGCCTAATCCGCGCGGAGCTGAACGGCAGGAGTGCACGGTTTTTAAGATTTTTTAAACCTTGCTAACTTTTACGACATTCAACCAATTGGAACAAAACTTGGTGCAATCACAGCATAGGAGAACGGCTATCGCAAACCGTCTTTTGCGCAAATAGAAAGACTGCACAAACTGGAAGATAACAAGATCAGAGTTTTAGTTATGGATAGATAGATAGATAGATAGATAGATAGATAGATAGATAGAGTTGTGCTATGGGGTCTCTCAAAGTAATACACTGTGACAAGAACAGCTCTACTGACTCGCGAGCCAAAGGATTTCAGTTCAATCAAATTTCTCTTCCATGTTTGTCATCAGATTAACTTATTTTTCTTCTAAAAAGTAGTCTTCAGGAACCTAAGTTGCTGGAAATGATGTAAGTTTTTTGTCTGTTTTTTTGAAAAGTTTGAGAGAGGTCACAACAGGGTCGTGTGTGTGTGTTCCTGTGTGCGTGTGTGTTCCTGTGTGCGTGTGCTCATGTGTGTTCGCGTGTGTGCCTGTTCGACTCTGACAGTCGCCATTCTAGTTCCCGGTTTTTCAGGCGACAGCTGGCAACTTGACGGTCGCCGGCAGTCCGCTGAAAAATCGCCAAAGTGGGACAGCAGGCCCATAGCACTAGTGTCTTTGTCATCCGGACATTCCAAGGATGAGTTTCGGGGCAGGGTGATGCAGTCTGCTGTGGACTTGTTGTGGTGGAAGGTGAATTGCAGTGGATCAAGCTGGAGTTAGTGGGCCATGACCAGCCTCCACAAGCATTTCATGGTGGTGGATGTTCGAGCCACTGATGGTGGTCATTGAGGCTGGTCCTTGTTTCTCTTTGGCTGCAGGATGATAGTGGTTTGTTAAAGCAGGTGGGATGTTCAAATTGGCATAAGGTGAGGTTAAAAGTGAATACACATGAATAATCCTGGATTAACTCAGCGGGACAGGCAGCATCTCTGGAGAAAAGGGATGGGTGACATCTTGGGTTGAGATCCTTCTTCAGTCTGAGACGTCACCTAGTCTTTCTCTCCAGGGATGCTACCTATCCCGCTGAGTTGCTTCAGCATTTGGTGTCTATCTTCGATTTAGACCAGCATCTGCAATTCTTTCCTACATAATCATGAATAATCCTGCCAGCTAGTCCATGTAGGTTGTGGAGACAAAGCAGGGAGCAACATCCATCCCAGTTCTTTTCCACAAATTAGCTCTCAGGAAAGTTGATCTGATATTTGCAATGTTGACTGTAGATACAGTGCACCTGAGGCTGACATATGATTTCAACAAAATCGTGTCTTCTGAGGTCATCCTCCTCCCAGCCTGGAACTGTTCAACTTGCTTCACATTAAATGGATCAATACCTGTCTACAATTTGAGAGGGCGAAGAGAAAATCGGAATTGTCAGTATTGCAATTGAACAAAGGGGACTGGCCAAAGTTGACTGGAAAGTTACCCTAGCAGGGATGACAGTGGAACAACAATGGCAGGTATTTCTGGGAGTAATACAGAAGGTGCAGGATCAGTTCATTGCAAAGAGGAAGAAAGTTTACAAGGGGAGTAAGGGGTGATCGTGGCTGACAAGGGAAGTCAGAGACGGTATAAAAATAAAAGTGAAATATAACATAGCAAAAATAAGCGGGAAGCCAGAGGATTGGGAACATTTTAAAGAACAACAGAAGAAAGCTAACAAGGCAATAATGCGAGAAAAGATGAGGTACGAAAGTAAGCTAGCCAAAAATATAAGGGAAGATAGTAAAAGCTTATTTCGGTATGTGAAGAAGAAATAAATAATTAAGACCAAAGTTGGACCCTTGAAGACTGAAAAGGGTGAATTTATTATGGGGAACAAGAAAATGGCAGACAAGTTGAACTGGTACTTTGGATCCGTCTTCACTAAGGAAGACACAAATAATCTCACTGATGTACTTGTGGGAAGAGACAATCGACAATGGGTACAGGAATAGGCCATTTGGCCCTTCGAGCCAGCACTGTCATTCAATGTGATCATGGCTGATCATCCCCAATCAGTACCCCGTTCCTGCCTTCTCCCCATGTTCCCTGACTCCACTATCTTTAAGAGCCCTATCTAGCTCTCTCTTGAAAGTATTCAGAGAACCGGCCTCCACCACCCTCTGAGGCAGAGAATTCCACAAACTCACAACCCTCTGTGAGAAAAAGTGTTTCCTCGTCTCCGTTCTAAATGGCTTACCCCTTATTCTTAAACTGGGGCCCCTGGTTCTGGACTCCCCCAACATCAGGAACTTGTTTCCTGCCTCTAGCGTGTCCAAACCGTTAATAATCTTATACGTTTCAATAAGATCCCTCTCATCCTTCTAAACTTCAGAGTACACAAGCCCAGCCATTCCATTCTCCCAGCATATGACAGTCCCACCATCCCGGGAATTAACCTTGTAAACCTACGCTGTACTACCTCAATAGCAAGAATGTCTGTCCTCAAATTAGGGGACCAAACCTGCACACAACACTCCAGGTGTGGTCTCACTAGGGCCCTATACAACTGCAGAAGGACCTCTTTGCTCCTATACTCAACTCCTCTTGTTATAAAGGCCAACATGCCATTCACTTTCTTCACTGCCTGCTGTACCTGCATGTTTATTTTCACTGACTGATGAACAAGGATACCCAGATCCCGTTGTACTTCCCCTTTTCCCAACATGACACCATTTAGATAGTAATCTGACTTCCTGTTTTTGCTAGCAAAGTGGATAACCTCACATTAATCCACGTTAAACTGCATCTGCCATGCATCTGCCCACTCACCTAACCTGTCCAAGTCACCTGCATTCTCATAGCATCCTCCTCACAGTTCACACTGCCACCCAGCTTTGTGTCATCTGCAAATTTGCTAATGTTACTCTGAATCCCTTCATCTAAATCATTGATGTATATTGTAAATAGCTGCAGTCCCAGCACTGAGCCTTGAGGTACACCACTAGTCACTGCCTGCCATTCTGAAAGGGACCCGTTAATCCCTACTCTTTGTTTCTTGTCTGCCAACTAATTTTCTATCCATGTCAGCACTCTACCTCCAATACCATGTGCCCTAATTTTGCCCACTAATCTCCTATGTGGGACCTTATCAAATACTTTCTGAAAGTCCAGGTACACTACATCCACTGCCTCTCCCTTGTCCATTTTCCTAGTTACATCCTCAAAAAATTCCAGATGATTAGTCAAGCATGATTTCCCCTTCATAAATCCATGCTGACTCAGACCGATCCTGTTACTGCTAATCAAATGTGCATCTATTTCATCTTTTATAATTGACTCCAGCATCTTCCCCACCACTGATGTCAGGCTGACCTTTCTATAATTCCCAGTTTTCTCTCTCCTGCATTTTTTAAAAAGCGGGATAACATTAGCTACCCTCCAATCCACAGGAACTGATCCTGAATCTATAGAACATTGGAAAATTATCACCAATGCGTCCACAATTTCTAGAGCCAATTCCTTAAGTACCCTGGGATGCAGACCATCAGGCCCTGGGGATTTATTAACCTTCAGTTCCATCAGTCTACCCAGCACCATATCCTGCCTAACGTGGATTACCTTCAGTTCCTCTGTCACCCCAGATCCTCTGGCCACTAGTACATCCTGAAGGTTATTTGTGTGTTCTTTAATGAAGATAGATCCAAAGTACCTGTTCAACTCGTCTGCCATTTCCTTGTTCCCCATAATAAATTCACCTTTTTCATTCTTCAATGGTCCAACTTTGGTCTTAACTAATTTTTTCCTCTTCACATACCTAAAGAAGCTTTTTACTATCCTCCTTTATATTCTTGGCTAGCTTATCTTCGTACCTCATCTTTTCTCCCCGTATTGTCTTTTTAGTTATCTTCTGTTGCTCTTTAAAAGTTACCCAATCCTCTTGCTTCCCACTCATCTTTGCTATGTTGCACTTCTTCTCTTTTATTTTTATACTATCCCTGATGTCCCTTGTCAGCCACGGTCGCCCCTTACTCCCCTTGGAATCTTTCTTCCTCTTTGGAATGAACTGCTCTTGCACCTTCTGTATTATTCCTGGAGATACCTGCCATTGTTGATCCACTGTCATCCCTGCCTGGATATCTTTCCAGTTAACTTTGGCCAGCTCCTCCCTCATGGCTCCATAGTCCCTTTTATTCAACTGTAACACCAACACCTCCGATTTACCATTCTCCATCTCCAATTGTAGATTAAACTTGACCATATTAAGGTCACTACCTCCTAATGGCCCCTTAACTTCGTTCCTTTATCAAATCCAGTTCATTACATAACACTAAATCCAGAATTGCCTTCTCCCTGGTAGGTCGGAACACAAGCTGCTCTAAGAATCCATCACAGAGGATCTAGGGTGACAGAGGAACTGAAGGAAATTTACATTAGGCAGGAAATGGTGTTGGGTAGACTGATGGGACTGAAAGCTGATAAATCTCCAGGGCATGATAGTCTGCATCCCAGGGTACTTAAGGAAGTGGCTCTAGAAATTGTGGACACATTGGTGATCATTTTCCAATGTTCTATGGATTTAGGATCAGTTCCTGTGGATTTACGGGTCGCTAAAGATATCCCACTTTTTAAGAAAGGCAGGAGAGAGAAAACAGGGAATTATAGACCAGTCAGCCTGACATCAGTGGTGGGGAAGATGCTGGAGTCGATCATAAAAGATGAAATAACAACACATTTGGTTAGAAGTAACAGGATCGGTTCAAGTCAGCATGGATTTATGAAGGGGAAATCATGCTTGACTAATCTTCTGGAATTTTTTGAGGATGTAACTAGGAAAATGAACAAGGGAGAGCCAGTGGATGTAGTGTACCTGGACCTTCAGAAAGCATTTGATAAGGTCCCACATAGGAGATTAGTGGGCAAAATTAGGGCACATGGTATTGGGGGTAGAGTGCTGACATGGATAGAGAAGTGGTTGGTAGACAGGAAACAAAGTGTATGGATTAACGGGTCAATTTCCAAATAGCAGACAGTGACTAGTGGGGTACCTCAAGGCTTGGTGTTGGGACCACAGCTATTTACAATATACATCAATGATTTAGATGAAGGGATTCAAAGTAACATTAGCAAATTTGCAGACACAAAGCTGGGTAGCAGTGTGAACTGTGAGGAGGATGCTATGAGAATGCAGGGTGACTTGGACAGGTTGGGTGAATGGGAAGATGCATGGCAGATGCAGTTAATGTGGATAAATGTGAGGTTTTCCACTTTGGTAGCTAAAACAGGAAGGCAGATTATTATCTAATGGTGTCAAGTTGGGAAAAGTGGAAGTACAACAGGATCTGGGGGGTCCTTGTTCATCAGTCTATGAAAGTAAGCATGTTGGTACAGCAGACAGACAAGAAAGCGAATGGCATGTTGGCCTTTATAACAAGAGGAGTTGAGTATAGGAGCAAAGAGGTCCTTCTGCAGTTGTACGGCAGCCTAGTGGGACCACACCTGGAGTATTGTGTGCAGTTACGGACACCTAATTTGAGGAAGAACATTCTTGCTATTGAGGGAGTGCAGCATAGGTTTACAAGGCTAATTCCTGGGATGGCGGGACTGTCAAATGCTGAGAGAATGGAGCGGCTGGGCTTGCATACTCTGGAATTCAGAAGGATGAGAGGGAATCTTATTGAAACATATGATTATTAAGGGTTTGGACATTCTAGAGGCAGGAAACATATTCTCGATGTTGGGGGAGTGCAGAACCAGGGGCCACAGTTTAAGAATAAGGGGTAAGTCATTTAGAACGAAAATAGAGGAAACACTTTATCATACAGGTAGTTGTGAGACTGTGGAATTCTCTGCCTCATAGGGCGGCGGAGGCCGGTTCTCTGGATACTTTCAAGAGAGAGCTAGATAGGGCTAGATAGCGGAGTCAGCGGATTTAGGGAGAAGGCAGTGAATGGCAGTGCTGGCTTGAAGGGACAAATGGCCTACTCCTGTCTATTGTGCTATTGTCTGTCATCAACTGCTCCTGTTACCACATTAAAACCACATAAAGGTGTCTCCTGAATTTCTCTGACAGATTTCACAGTCGCTGGCATGTTTATTGCAACAAAATTGCACACTGTTGCACATCTTGCAACAAAATAATTTATCACTTTGATAAACATAACAAAATGTCTTATGTTACAATGCTCTTTCACTTGTTAGGAAATCCTTTTTGTGTGTGATTACAAATGTTAACTAGATACAAATATTTATCTTAACAAGTCTGAGCATGCAAACAGACCTTTATGAACAGACTAAATTTGGCTAAAAATGTAAAATCAAGACAAAAGGCTGCAAAACCTGAATAGGCTCACTAATATAACCATGGCCAGGTGTAAAGATGTTAACGGATGGTTAAAAGTGAGTGCATTAAAGGAAATAATTGTAGGTTCTTTGTGTGATAACCTTCTTTCCTGACTACCAGGCCGAATAAGGCATCATTGTATTAATAAAAAATTGAACAAAGAAAATAATAGTTCTGAAGAATAGATTTGGTCTACCACCTGGTTATGAAGAGATTCTATCCAGCACCGTACCAAAAACATTCATAGGTTGATAAATGTAGAGAGTGGCCATTGCTTATCTATCTGTATAAATTATGGCACACTTTGCTCTCCACAGAAATGTACAGTGTCTGGATATTCATTGTTTCGAATCATATAGTGGGAATCAATTTAAGGAGGAAATAAAAGTTTGAGGAAGGGCAAGATGGCTCATGAATCAATGTCCTTCATTTAAAAACAATGAGAAATACAATAAAGCAGGAAATCATTCAGTCCTGTGCCTTTGCCCTTTGCTCTTCCATTGTTTTCTGTCAGGCAGCCAAGCTAGCATAAAGTGACCCACCCAGAGCCATTGAGTTCAACACCGAGATGGGCCCTTCGGCCCACCATATCAATACTGACCCATCTACATTAATCCCATTTGCCTGCATTCGGACCATATCCTTTTATGCTTTGCCGAGGAACTGATTGTGGTATTTGGAAGAGGAAGGAAGAGGATCCACAAATCTGTCGTCATCGGAGGGATGGTGGTGAAGAGTCAAATGCTTCAAATTCCTGGGCGTGCATATCACTGAAAATATGTCCAGGACTCAGCACATTGATGCAATCATAAAGAAAGCCAATCAATGCAAGTTATGCGAACAAGTTAGGGCTTTATTCTTTGGAGCGCAGAAGGTTAAGGGGGGACTTGATAGAGGTTTTTTTAAATGATGAGAGGGATAGACAGAGTTGACGTGGAAAAGCTTTTCCCACTGAGAGTAGGGAAGATTCAAACAAGGGGACATGACATGAGAATTAAGGGACTGAAGTTTAGGGGTAACATGAGGGGGAACTTATTTACTCAGAGAGTGGTAGCTGTGTGGAATGAGCTTCCAGTGAAGGTGGTGGAGGCAGGTTCGTTTTTATCATTTAAAAATAAATTGGATAGTTAAATGGATGGGAAGGGAATGGAGGGTTATGGTCTGAGTGCAGGTATATGGGACTAGGGGAGATTATGTGTTCGGCACGGACTAGAAGGGTCGAGATAGCCTGTTTCCGTGCTGTAATCGTTATATGGTTATATGGTTATATGGTTAATGCCTCTACTTACTTAGAAGACTGAGGAGATTTTGGTTTGTCAATGATGCTGTTTTCAACTTCCACAGGTGTACAGCAGAGAGCATATTGGCTGGTTGCATCACGGCCTGGTTAGGCAACACGAACAACTGAGAACAAAGATGATTGCAAATAGTGGTCAATACTGCCCAGTCCATCAGTTGGTACTGACTTCCCCACCATCGAAGGGATTTACAAGAGCCACTGCCTCAGAAAAGGCAGCCAGCATTACTAGAGATCCACACCACCCTGGCCAAGTCAAGTCAAGTCAAGTCAAGTTTATTTGTCACATACACATACGAGATGTGCAGTGAAATGAAAGTTGCAATGCTCGCGGACTTTTGTGCAAAAGACAAACAACCAAACAAACTATAAACACAATCATAACACACATATTCTTTTACATAATAAATAATGGAAGGAAAAACGTTCAGAAGAGTTGGTCCCTGGTGAGATAGGCGTTTACAGTCCGAATGGCCTCTGGGAAGAAACTCCTTCTCAACCTCTCCGTTCTCACCGTATGGCAACAGAGGCATTTGCCTGACCGTAGCAGCTGGAACAGTCCGTTGCAGGGGTGGAAGGAGTCTCTCATGATATTGTTGGCTCTGGAGTTGCACCTCCTGTTGTATAGTTCCTGCAGGGGGGTGAGTGAAGTTCCCATAGTACGTTCGGCCGAACGCACTACTCTCTGCAGAGCCTTATTGTCCTTGGCAGAGCAATTCCCAAACCAGATGGTAATGTTCCCGGACAAGATGCTTTCCACCGCCGCTGCGTAGAAGCACTGGAGGATCCTCGGAGACACTCTGAATTTCCTCAATTGCCTGAGGTGGTAAAGGCGCTGCCTTGCCTTACTCACGAATGCTGAGGCGTGTGATGCCCATGTCATATCCTCAGAGATGTGGACTCCCAGATATTTAAAACAGTTCACTCTATCCACAGGATCCCCATTTATCCTCAATGGAGTGTACGTCCTCGGATGATGTGCCCTCCTAAAGTCCATGATCAGCTCCTTTGTTTTTTTGATGTTCAAGAGGAGGCTGTTATCCTGGCACCAGAGTGCTAGACCAGCCACCTCCTCCCGGTAGGCCTTCTCATCGTTGTCTGAGATCAGGCCCACCACCACGGTGTCATCAGCAAACTTAATTATTGAATTGGAGCTGAACCTAGCCACACAGTCATGTGTGTACAGCGAGTACAATAGGGGGCTGAGGACGTAACCCTGGGGCGATCCTGTGCTCAGGGTGAGGGACTTTGATGTATTCCCTCCCATCTTGACTACCTGGGGCCTGGCAGTGAGAAAGTCCAGGACCCAGGCACACAAGGAGGTGTTGAGCCCCAATTTCATTAGCTTCCCGGCCAGTCAGGTGGGGGCTATCGTGTTGAAGGCTGAACTGTAGTCTATGAACAGCATCCTCACGTAGCCCCCCTTCTGGCTGCCCAGATGGGAGAGAGCGGTGTGCAAGACCTGGGAGACCGCATCGTCCGTGGACCTGTTCGGACGGTATGCGAACTGTAACGGGTCCATGTTGCGAGGGAGGAAGGCGCAGATGTGATTCTTCACCAGCCTCTCAAAGCATTTCATGACTACCGAGGTAAGGGCCACCGGACAGTAGTCATTCAGACAGGCTGGGGAGGCATTTTTTGGTACTGGTACAATGATGGATTTTTTGAAGCAGGCAGGGACCACGGACTTGTCCAGGGAGAGGTTGAGTAATGTAGTGAGCACTGGAGCTAGCTGCATAGCACAGGACTTGAGTACTCGCCCTGAGATGCCATCGGGGCCTGCAGCTTTTCTCGTGTTCACCCGTGTCAGAGCCCTCCTCACGTCGTGCTCGGACAGCGAGAATGTGTGCATATTCCTCCCTTCAGCTTCGGTAGCCAGCCCGCTGGCGGTATTATCGATAGTCGGCAGACCTGGAGTGGTGTTGCCCCTCTCGAAACGAGCGTAAAAAGAGTTCAGGTCGTCAGCTAGGGAGGTGCCGGCACATGCGGGTGAGGGAGGGGTGCTCCGGTAGTTGGTTACAATCCGTAGCCCCTGCCACAGGCTTCTGGTGTCCTGCTGCTCCATCTGTAACTCCATCTGGCCACAATCTCTTCCTGCCATCGAGAAGAAGGTACAAGAGCCTGAAAACTGTAACATACATGTTCAGGAACAAATCCTTCCCCACAAACATCAGGATATTAAACATTACAACTTTTAAATAAGCTACAAACTATATAGACTTAGGGGCACTATTTTTGAATTTGCACTACTATTGTTGGTTTATTTGTCTTTTTTTTAATTTACTGAACTGTTTTTGATTATTGTGGGTTTTACAGAGTACTACATTTACATCTTACATGGGCCTCCTCCATGGCCAGAGTGAGTCCCACCGCAAATTGGAGGAGCAGCACCTCATATTTCGCTTGGGCAGTTTACACCCCAATGGTATGAACATTGACTTCCCCAATTTCAGGCAGTTGCTTTCACCTTCCTTCCCCCTCCCCTTCTCTGCTCTCCCACAGCCTACTGTCTCCGCCTCTTCTTTTCTTCTTCCTGCTCCCCTACTCCCCCCCACCCCACCCCCGCATTTCCACTTCAGTTGGAAGAAGGGTCTCGACCCGAAACATCACCTATATCTTCGCTCCATAGATGCTGCCTCACCCGCTGAGTTTTTGTTTACCTTTGATTTTTCCAGCATCTGCAGTTCTTTCTTAAACATTTACATCTCTGTTGTGCTGCTGCAAGTAAGAATTACATTGTTCCGTTTCAGGACATACGACAATAAAACACCTATTGACTCTTGTCTTGACTATTTAAATATCCAGCTAAATGCCTTTTAAAGGCAGTAATTGTATCTAATTTCACCACTACCTAATAATGCATTCGGGACATCAATCACTCTCTGTAATTAAAACTTTTTTTAAAATTCAAATAACAAAAATGCCCCGGATTCCCTTTTAAAAATTTCCTACTGCCATCTACCTGTGCCCTTCTGGTTTTGATACCCTTACCATGGGAAAACGAATTTGACGATATACCTATCCTTGTCTCTATGGATAATCTTGCATACCTCTAGCAGGTCGCCTGCTCAGCCTCCTATATTCCAGGACTAACAAATCCCGCCTATCCAATCCCTCCCCATAACTAAAACACTGATCTAGATAATGTTCTGCTGAATCTCCTCTGCACTCTCTCCAGCACAATTATATCCTTCCCATATTTCCAGTCCTATAAGATTAAAAATGCCAGAACCACTTTCAAAAATATGCCATAATGCTGTATGTTTTTTTTTCTATAAAAATGAATAGACATGTTAGTAGTGTTTTGTAAAATTGTAATACGTCAAAATGATTTTGGACTTGCCAAACCACAAATCAACTGCTCAAAAAATTAATTGAACCCAGAGATTGTGTTAATGTTCGGCACCAGATATTGTAAATAAACTTATTTTATTCATTTCTATTATTTCATTTAAATTATTGCCATATTTTCTGCATTTGGATTGTTCCAAACATGCTATATAAAATAAAGTTAATTAATAGCAATTATCAATGCTGGTGCTTTTAACAATTGATACATTTATTGACCAGTGAAGAACTGGAAAAAATAGACCAATCAGGTTATAGGTTTGATCCGATTATATTTGCTGAGTTATATGATCCAAACTGGTATGATATGCAGCAGGAATATTACACTTGGACTCCAAGAAAGACGTGACCTACCTTTCTTGATTAGGCCTGTAGGTGTCCCAAAACTCTATAGGTGTCTGCCCTGGATATGCCCCAGCTGGCAGTTATATCAGGTCTGGTCATGTCAGCTAACGGCACATTTCGTGAATAAATAAACAAGGAACAAACTGATCCGTAAGGCAGCAGCATGAAATGCCCTAGAAATTGGAAAAAGTAATGTTGCCGTTTATTAGGCCGTGGAATTCGGATAAAATCTGGTAGAACCAGCTTCTTTTTAAAACGTAATGTTTTTTTGGGGGAAGAAGTGTTAGCCAGACATTTCTCCTGGTGACAGACTTTTCTCCTCCTGCAGCGGTTGGCTTAAATTTAATACTAATTAAAATGGATGTCAGCGAAGCTATTGGCCGGTGTGCAGAGAGGCAGAAAATCCCAACATTATAATGCTGAGGGCCTGTCCCACTGCGGCACCTAATTTGCGAGTTTAGAAGAGTTTGCTCTTGACTCAAACTCACAGCATGGTCAACACATGATCCAAGGAGGTCCTAGGCTGTCACTGAAACTCTCCTTCATGCTCGAGGGAAGTTCCCGCATACTAGCGGCCTCAGTTTGATCGAGGAAAACTTGTCAGCATGCTGAAAAATTTTCCGTGGTTGCGTGGCATGGTTCTTTTGAACTCGTAGTGCAGTGGAGTAGGGTCACTAGGTAGCTGTAGGCAATCTCCTTTGCTGACCGGGCATTTTAATTGGCTCATTGGGGTTTTCAGGACCAAGGGAAACCGACCGGTAATGTTAAATGCTCGCTAAACTTTATTAACAA